>NC_057810.1:679569951-679869951 GCF_018294505.1 Triticum aestivum
CCGCAGCGGGGACGGGGGCTCGCCGGAGAGGTACCCCACTATCTATCTTAGGGTTCAGGGTGGTGGGGGCTAGAGGGCTGGCCGGGGCGGCGATGGCGAGTTGATTCGGGGCGGCGAGGCGGCGCTGGGGCCGGCGGTTCGGCCGGTGGTGGCAGGCGGCTCAGGGGTGTGCAGGTTGAAGATGAACTACAGGCCCTCCCTAAACTACATGTCAAGTGTCTCTCTGCTACCATTGCGTTCAGTTTCGATAGTAGCATTCAGATTCCACAGTTAATTTCAGTTTCGACAGTTAAGTTCAGAGTCAACAGTTTTTACCTCATCTGTTGTAGTCAGGTGGTTTTTGGTGATGTTAATTTGACATCCATTTTTCATCATCTATTGGAGATGCTATTAGAACCCCACTTGAGATTGACGATGTTTGTCTTGTGCTGCTTTAGCCTTGACGTCTTACGGCTCACCGGAGCTGCTCCAACGACAGAACGATCCATCACAACAGAGCAGTGCCCTGGACGCCATCTACAGATTCCTCAGATCTTCCTCCACACCACCGACAGCCACCTCTGCCTCAACTGCTTCAGCGACCAACCCAATGATGCTGAGGTCGACACGGCTACGGCAAAGAGGTTGTACACTTGTTGCGTCAGTTATTACTATACATTCACATCGATCCATTAGGGCTATTTTGGTTCAACGGAAAAACGTCGATCCACTGGTTGTTACCATCACTCTAAATTTCTGCATGCTCTCCTTACATAATCTCACCATATTTTTTTCGTATGCATGTTAGATATTTTACACAGTCATGCTGAACATGTAGAGAAAAAGAGAAGAGTTTTGCGCGGCAATACAATGTCATGCAGACATCGCTCCATGGTGGGTTCAATGGCAAACCCTCCCCAGCCCTCTCCAGATTGTAATCCAGAGGAAGATATCTGTTCTGAGGCGTATTCAGACGCCGCTGACCACTCCTATTTACCCCCCAAGATGTTTGCTCTACCTTGGCATGATGATGTTAGTCATATCATGCATATGTTGCCTTGTAGTGCCTACTTTTGACATCATATATGTCATCTGCTTAGTTTAGACATGTTCTCTAATGCCACCTATTTAGTTTCTATATCATATATGGGAATTATGCAGTCTCATGTCTTTTAGCCAGCCATAATATATGTGAAATGTGCAATGCCATCCTGTTTAACCAGGCATCACATATTTGAATGACATCTTGCCCATCCTTTTCTTCATTACATTTCCATTTGTTGACAATGTTTGTACATTAAACTACTCTTCCTGTGAATCAGCCATTTGGGTGGGAGATGGAAAAATCTGGAGTGAAAACAAGGCCTTCAGAGTAGACAGTGCTACCTGTCGGAGCAGATCTCTTGTTGGGCCCCGATAGCTCCTCAGAGATGGATTCAGAGACAGATGACCAGTCCTATTCCCCCACTGAGGTGTATGCTCTAACTTGGCACGGTTATACTGCTCATATCATGCATATGGTGTCTTGCATTGCATAGTTTAGACATCATATACACAATATTCAACACCATGTTCTTAGTTCAGACATTATATCGAATGCCCTCTGTTTAGCATATAAATCACATATGTGAATTAAATGATGCGATCCTGATTACTTAGATAACATGTAGGTGAATTATGTCATACGATCCTGTTTAGTTATTCATCATATCTTTGAATTATGTTATGCTATGCTATCCAGTTTAGATAGACATCATATATGTGAAATTATGTCATGCTATCCGTTTTAGTTAAACAATATACATGTCAACTATTTCATGCCCTCTTTTTTCCACACTATCTATTGCATCTGTCTCGCATACAATGTCTGTACATTCAACCATGTTTCCTATTTATCAACCATTTGAATTGGAGCGGGTGATGCCAGTATCTAGCGGAATAAAAACACGGTCTTCAAATAAAACAGTGCTACCTCTTGGTGGAGATAGCACCCCGGTTATACATGCACAAGAACCAGCCCTACCACACATAACCCAAACTCTCACAGATTGTACCCCTACTGCGATGGACAGAGAACCAGCTTCACCCAATCTAACCCCAACCCCAGCCGATAGTAACCCAGTTCCTGTTGACACAACACCATCTCCACCACAGAGCTCCCAAACAACAACAGTTAGTAAGGCAGCTCCAGTGCCCAAAGGGCCAGTACTATCACGACGAACCCCAACTCCACCAGTTAGTACGCCTATTCATGTGGAGGAAGCACAACCAGTCAGTCGTAGTTCAGCATCTATCGCATTTGATGTTGTTAAATCGTATGTGTGTATCTTCCCATCTTGGAAATATTATACTGAAGATGAAGGAAAATGCCAGTTGCAGGTGTTTGTCCAGGAGTTATGTGTAAGTAATGTTATTCATGGCAATTACTTTGCTTTGTCCCATACATCCTACCTCCATGATGGTTATAATACATCAAATTTTCCCATTTTTCTCTATAGAGAAGGACCGATTTGGAAACTCAGGATGAGGTAACCTGTGCTAATACCTCTGCTATCTTCAAGAATGCTTGGTGGCAGTATCGGAATTACCTGAAGAAAACGTACTTCACCGGCAAAGAAACTCATCAAATTCCCTTACGTTCTCCTGAGACACATTTACTGGACGATGACTGGGAACGCCTAGTTCTGTACTGGTCCCGAACCAAGAATCTGGTAAGGTCTATGAGCTCATTTTCTATTTTTAAGTATTTTATTCTTGTGTCTTACTGTACTCTGTTCATGTAGAACAAGTGCCTAAACCTGAAGAACAACTGTTCAAATTTAAGATTCCATTGCTATCATAGTTCAAAAAAGCGCTAGGCGTTAATTGTGCGTTTTGCCACCGCCTTGCGCTTTACTGACCAAAGCGCATGCTTATGCGCAGTTATGCACAGATTATGCGTAGTTATGCACAATGCATTTTGCCAACACCTAGAGCCTAGGCGCGCTTAAGCGCTTGCTTAGGCGTGCCTTTTTTAACTATGATTGCTTTGCTCTTGTATCACTGTATTTACTGATACGAACTTATTTTTAAATTAAAGGATCCAATCGAAACTCCAATGGCACAGTAGGTATGTTCATGCATGTTTCTTTAACAGGTTTGCTCTTATCAATAGCTCTGTTGATTTCAATTTCAATTGTGTATACAGTTGACTTTCATATCATGCACATTACTAGCGTCACAACAGAGCCAATAGTGTTGTTGTACATGTAGACCCGTGGTACCCATCTGAAATCTTGTTGTGCCGTGTAGTTTCCCACGCTTTTTATTCTTTCACTGCTGCTTTGTCTTGAACTGCTATGATTTGAACCATGTCTCTATTTTGATTTGGCAAGACAATGCAGCGACCATAGGACATAGATATATGTTTGTTTGATGATTTTATTATGTACTAGTACTTGGCAATAGAAGACTTGGTAGTTTAATCCTGTCCACCTTACTAATGAACTGGTTCACCGAAATGAGTTTCATATACTAGTACATGCTAAACTTGTTATGTGTCTGCTTGTTTCTTCTTTTAGAATGCTGACAGAATATTGGGGAAGAGTGCCTTATTAAGCAATGGTAAAGGAAGTAATGCAGATAAGGTTCAGGGTAGTGACACATCCTTGTTGGTCTCCAACAAAGCTGATAAAACAGCTAAGGAAGACTATCTTGAAGACAACGAGACAACCCCAAAGTCCTGTCTTGGTTTAGTGTTCGAGTTACTGGCCACTACCGCATGCATAAGCTATTCAAACTCACTGTCTGAATCAGTTCGGTTTCTTGAGTCTCAACTACAAGCTGAAAGACATCGATCAACTATGCTGCGACAAGAAGCGGAAGGACTGCAGAAGTCCCTGGAGCATTCAGATGCATACTTTCTGGTGCAACAGCAAGCGTTGGAGGATTTTAGCGCCAACAGGACAAAGCTAATCAGCTTGCTAAGCTTATTGCCAGCAGGGTGGATACCTAGGATAACGTTTCTTGAGCTCTTCTGAAGTTGTTTCAGTTATGCTCTTGTTTTGCTGCCGCGTTTATTTGCACTGGTGGCCAATTTTGACGGCCAAGTGTATGTAATATGCTGCTTTGTTCCCTATATTTGCACTGGTGGCCAACTTTGATGCCCAGTGGATGTAATATGTGTAATAGCGATAATAGGCTAGCCTTAATTGCTTGCTTATTTATTTCCTTATTGTCTTGTTTAGTTGTTTGCTTGTAGTCACTGCAGTTCTTTTTCTGTGTTTTTCTAGTGGCCACAATAGCCTATTTTTGGTAACTAGGCCAAAATAATCATGGCAACACACGGACTGTTGTAACCATGGGCCTACTGCAGGCCGTATGATCCATGGGCCTTCGTTCGGCCGCAGGACCATTGGCCTTCTATACGGGCCGTAGGATCCATCGGCCTTCTATACGGGCCTTAGGGATCAATGGGACTTCTACGGGCCCTAGGGTCCATGGGCCTTCTACGGGCCGTACCATCCATGGGCCTCATACGGGCCGTAGGATCCATGGGCCTTCTACGGGGCGTATCATCATTTCACCATTCATGGGCCATACTATTCGTGGACCATAACGGGCCGTTAATAGGCCGTATTTGATAACTCTATGAAAATAGCCCAATGGGTTTTTTTTGACATGAAAACGGCCCAACGTATTAACTGTCCGCAAACGGGCCGACTGTAACGACGGGCTGAATTTGGCCCACAAGCAGAAAATGACAGTAATGGGTCGTATGTAACCGAATGCTGCAAATGAGCCCAAGAATCAATCGGCCCTGAGAAGGCTGAAAGATAACTTGGCTGGAAACGGCCCAATGGAATAACGGGCCGTTAATGGGTATAAAGTAATACACTGTTCATTACGGGCCAGTTTCACAATGGGCCGTTAATGGGCCAAGAGTTACAAAGGTCCTCATATGGGCCGAAAGAAGTCATGGGCCACACATGGACCGGAAGTTAAAATGGGCTGAATCATATTGGACGGCCCAGATGACGCTACTGGGCCTAATTCGGATAGGGCGTAACGGGCCCTTGGTTAGCGGGCTGTAAATGGGCTATATGCGAACATGCCGTTAACAGGCTTTCCGTGGGCCGACCCGCCACCTTTTGACCAAGTCAAACGGGCCGGCCTTTTCACAAGAATGGGCCTCTGTTGGGCCGTGCCACGTGTCGACGTATCATAGGCGCCTTCTGTCCAATGAGTGGATGACATCTGTCCCAACGGTGAGCCGACACGTGTTTCCTCCAGCCAATGATGATTTTACACGTGGAAAATCCCCATTGGTCGGGGCTGTTAACGGGTTATCGGATCCAAAACCCGACCCGATAGCTTAACGGCGTTCCGTTACGGTGGATGCCAACAGTCGGTCACCCTTGACGAAAGCAGTTCTGTGATGCGCGATTTATCGTCATGGAAGGGGACACTTCCATGATGATAATTTTGGTAATGTCATGGAACACTTCTACGACAGTACAGGTATGACTATCTTGATTCTGTCATAAATTTGTCATGCATGTTGTCGGAGTAATGGGCCACGGGTAGGCTAACCCGAGCCCCACAACCTTTCAAAACATCGGGGCAGACTGCGCCCCTCAAGACTCCGCGATAAGGAGCCGCCTCCTGGGAGTCGGCGGCAAGGCCGCCGACTGTCCCTCACTGCCAAGTCCCAGGGACGGCTTCGAGATAAGCCGACTCCTGTTGGCGGCTTCCAGAGAAGCCGGCTATGGGGAGTCGGCCCGACTCCGACTGTCCCTGGCGGCCGAGTCCCAGGGGCGACTTCAAGATAAGCTGACTCCTGTCGGCGGCTTCCAGAGAAGACGGCTATGGGGAGTCGGCCCACGACTCCAACCACCCCCTGCCTTCGCCACGATGGACGGGGCAGGGCACGATCACTACGTGGACCATCCCTGCCCCGCTTACAAAGGGCTGGCATGGCTACAGTGCGCCGTATCGTTGGAGATCTCCATCGTGGCGCGGCACTGTTGCCATGCCCACCCTGACCTCAGCCCCCATGGGCGGCGCACTGTGCCCACGGGGGCTTACCTATACGGCCCCGAGACGGCGGAACCCTCCCATCAGCGGGGGTACAGAAGCGGCGAGAGCGCCCCAAAGACGGACCCGTGGGAGTCGGCCCCCTGGAGTCGGACGGCCCCTCCCACGGGCCCCGCGCGCCATTAACCAGACAAGACGGGGAATGGCATAGTGATCGCCCGTCAGGCGGCGGCACTGTTGCCACGACCCCATGACCAAGCCAACATTATTAGGGGCACGACTATAGTACCAGGCCTGTCGGCGGGGCCCGCCAGTCGGCGGGCCCCAGCAGTCGGCAGAGAAGGCGGCGGCCTAAGAGACAGACGGCTGGGACCCACGCCCAGTCGGATTACCATTGTATCCCTGGGGGGCGGGCCTATATAAGCCCCCTGGGGCACCCATGCATGGGGGATCGCTCCTTTAGACTAGACCAGATCATATAGGAAGGAGGGAGCTAGTCTCACCTTCTCCTACCTCCAGAAAACAGCTCAAGGAGCAACCTTGTACTCACTTTGCCATAGTGATCATGCGGAGACCCCGTAGAGCAGCAGTAGGGGTGTTATCTCCACCGAGAGCCCTAAAGCTGGGTAAGATTCGCCGGCGTGCATGCCTTCGCCTCATCCCGTTTCCAGGCACCGGCGACGTTCTACTCGCCCCCACCATGATAAGCCATCCTTTGGCATATGTCGCATCCAACCCCCGACATTTGGTGCCCACCATGGGGCATGGTGCACCGCCGTCCGGAGACCTGCTCTGGACGGGAACCCTCTTCCTCCCCAGCGAGCGTAGCTAGCCCGGCACGCCCGATGGCGCTTGCCCCGACGCGCTGCAAAGCGTCGACGACGCCTCCGCAGCGAGCGGCCTTGCCGATCTTCTCGGCGAGGCTCACATCTCCGACGAGCCCGCATCCGATGCAGGCACAGGCTGCCCCGAGCGCCGCCTCGTCAGCCTCCTCGACCAACTCCATGTCTCCGGCGAGCCTACCACGGACTTGGAGTCGGTCGGCTCCACCGCCCCGATGCTTGTCGATTACGACACCGCGTCGCTCGACGCCTTCCCCTCCGACGTGATCGTCTTCGAAGATCCTCTCCCACGAGCCGACAGTGGCGGCAGCACCGTCACTGAAGTGCTCGTCATCAGGCACGGCGCCGCCTCCGACGAGAACACCCGCGACGCCCTGCAGGCCACTTTGCACGATCTGTCCGCCCCCATCCCAACGGACGGTGACGCCGAAGCGCTGGAGGCACGTCGCCTTGCCCTCCTTGCGGAGGGCCAGAAGATCGCCACCATGAGACACCTCACGGAGGCCCACCAGCGCGAAGTCGACCGCGCCGCCTTCGGCACGCCGCCTCCAGAAGGGCCAAGCCGAGTTGGCATCGTTAAGAAACGCGGCGCGGCCATCGCCAGCATGCTGGGAGCAGACCGCCCGGTCTACGCCACACCCCTCGAGAACCTACGCGCCGCCCAGTCGATCGTTGATGAGCTAAACGGACTGGGGGACAACGAGCTCCCCTACATGACTAGACGCATCCAGCAGCTGATCGATGCGGCCGCAACCCGGCATGAAGCCGACGTCCGAGCTGGAAGCCCCCCACCAAGAGCACGGCGCGACGTCGCGTACGCCGACTGCGGGTGGCGCCTGTGCGAGACAAGAGAAGGAGCCGGCTGCCAGCTGCAGCCGGACTCGTATTACCATCGAGCGCAACGCAGAAGGCCGCCCTCGAGGAGTGGAGCGACGAGGCAACCTGCCGCCTCCTCCGCCTCGCAGGGAAAGATATCCTACCGCGCCGCCTGTCGAGCATCCGACTCTCAGCGGCTGACTTGGTCGCCGCGAAGGAGTCGGTGAGAATGATGCCCGCCATCGGATCGACCGCCTAGTGCGATCCCTGGCCCTGGAAGAAGAAGATGATGTCGGCCCGCCGTGTTTTGGCCCCCGCATCCGCGACGAGCCCTTTCCCAAAGGGTTCTCGCTCCCAAGAGACACGCCCAAGTACAACGGCTCCGTGAAACCGGAAGACTGGTTGATCGACTACTCCACCGCCGTTCGCATAGCGAATGGCAATCGACGCGTTGCCGTGAAATATGTCCCCCTGATGCTCCAAGGCACGGCATGCACCTGGCTCAACAGCCTCAAGCCTTATAGCATCAACAACTGGCTAGACTTCACCGAAGCCTTCATACGCAACTTCACCAGCACATACAAGCGGGCTCCGAAGCCCCGACAGCTCTCCTTGTGCGTACAAGGACCCAGCGAGTCGACCCGCGACTACCTCACGCGTTGGGCCGAGCTCCACAACTCCTGCGAAGGAGTGCACGAGGTCCAGGCCATAGAGTACTTCACCGCCGGGTGCCGCGAAGGCACTCTCCTCAAGCACCGACTCCTCTGTGACGAGTCGGTAACCCTTGACGAGCTACTGGTCATCGCGGACAAGTATGCCACGGCCGACTCTTCAATGAAGACCGAGCTCCGAGTAGACGCCTCCGGAAAAGTATTGACGCCGGCTCCCAAGACGCCGACTGGAGAATCAAGCCGGCGCCTGTATCAGAACGATCACAAGCGCAAAGCCCCTCAGCCGGCTTCCAGCAGTCGGCAGGTGGCCACGATCGAAGAAAAGCACCCTGAGGGACAGCCGGCTCCGAAGAAACAAAAGGGCAGCAGGCCGGCTTGGCAGTCGGCTTTCTCCTACGAGCAGACTCTAGACGGTCCCTGCAAGTTCCACAGCGGCACCAAGCCGTCAAACCACACCACCCGGAAATGCCACTGGCTGACCCGAATCGCCAAGGGAGACGACCTCCTGCCTCCCCCGCCTCCTGGGCCGCCGCCTCCGCCACCGCCCCAGCAGCCGGCTGTCAGGCCAGTCGGCGCAATACAAGTCGAGTACCCAGAAGAGCATGGAGCCTATGTAGTGTTCACCAGTGTGGCTGACGATCGACGTAGCCGGCGGCAGCAACAGCAAGAGGTGAACGCAGTAGCATCAAGCACTCCAGAGTTTATGCACTGGTCCGAGAAGCCTATCAGTTGGAGCAGAGCTGATCACCCAGAGGTGATGCCGAGTCCGGGCTCCTATGCCCTGGTCTTAGGTGCCACTTTTACCACAGATAGGCGGGCCGCTCGCTTCTCGCGAGTGGTGATAGACGGAGGCAGTAGCATCAACATTCTATACAAGGATACCATGGAGAAATTAGGAATCAAGCAAAGACAGCTTCAGAGCAGCCGGACTGTGTTCCACGGCATTGTTCCTGGCCTTTCCTGCTCACCAATCGGCAAGATCCTAATAGATGTCCTCTTTGGGGACAAAGATCATTTCCGCCGAGAGCCAGTTTGGTTTGAATTGGTGGACCTCGAAAGCCCATACCATGCGCTGCTTGGCCGGCCTGCTTTGGCCAAGTTCATGGCGGTCCCCCACTATGACTACCTCAAGATGAAGATGCTGATTTCCAAGGGGATTCTGACCATAGCTGGCGACTACAGAAAGTCGTCCGCTTGCATGACCGAAAGCAGTCGGTAGCCGAGTCCCTGGTGATCGCGGCCGAGAGGCGGCTTCTTGACCGGGTTGTAGCAGTGGCCGGCAAGCAGCCCAAGATGTCACCCGACCCCAAGGATTCTGAAGCTGAAGGCTCGTTCAAGCCGGCCAAAGAGACAAAGAAGATACCCTTGGACCCGGAGCACCCAGAGAGGCACGCTGTCATAGGTGCAAATCTTGACAGCAAATAGGAAGGCGAGCTCGTTGATTTCCTCCGTGGGAATCGAGACATCTTCGCATGGTCCCCTAAAGACATGCCAGGTGTACCGACGGAATTCGCCGAGCACAAGTTACATGTCCGATCTGATGTGAAGCCCGTCAGGCAGCCCTTGCGCCGCCTGTCAGAAGATAAGAGAAGAGTTGTTGGAGAAGAGATAGCCCGGCTCCTGGCAGCCGGATTCATTATGGAAGTGTTTTTCCCAGAATGGTTAGCAAACCCGGTCCTGGTACTGAAGAAGAACAAGCAGTGGCGGATGTGTATTGACTACACAAGCCTCAGCAAAGCTTGCCCCAAGGACCCATTTGCTCTGCCGAGAATTGATCAGGTGATAGACTCCACAGCCGGATGCGAGCTGTTGAGCTTCTTAGATGCATATTCAGGATATCACCAGATCAAGCTGAACCCGGCCGATAGACTGAAAACCGCCTTCATCACGCCGTTTGGAGCCTTCTGCTACCTGACCATGATGTTCGTCTTGAGGAATGCCGGCGCCACCTTTCAGCGTTGCATGCAGAAGTGCCTCCTCAAGCAACTCGGCAGAAACGCCCATGTCTATGTAGACGATGTGGTGGTGAAGACGAAAAAGCATGGAACACTGCTGGAAGACCTCAAGGAAACCTTTGAGAACCTGCGCCGATTCCAGATCAAGCTCAACCCTGAGAAGTGCGTCTTCGGAGTACCAGCCGGCCAACTCCTCGGCTTCCTGGTCTCTGAACGCGACATAGAGTGCAACCCTGTCAAAATCAAGGCCATCGAGAGGATGAAGGTACCCACCCGACTGCTAGATGTGCAAAAGTTCACCGGCTGCTTGGCGTCCATCAACCGATTCATCAGTTGGCTGGGCGAGAAAGCTCTCCCTTTATACCAGCTCATGAAGAAGACAACCCCAAGGCAGACGAAGCTTTTCTCCAATTAAAGAAAATGTTGACTACTCCCCCTGTGCTGGCGGCACCGACTCCCAAAGAGCCC
The DNA here is from genome assembly GCF_018294505.1 of Triticum aestivum. Taxonomy (NCBI): domain Eukaryota; kingdom Viridiplantae; phylum Streptophyta; class Magnoliopsida; order Poales; family Poaceae; genus Triticum; species Triticum aestivum. Next base: position 679,580,698 of record NC_057810.1, read on the forward strand.
ATGCTCCTGTACATTGCTGCCACCAGCCAGGTAGTCAGCACAGTCATTGTGGTCGAGCGCAAGGAGGAAGGCAAGGCGCTACCTGTCCAGAGACCGGTATATTACCTGAGCGAAGTACTGTCGGCCTCCAAGCAGAATTACCCCCACTACTAGAAGATGTGCTATGGCGTGCACTTTGCCGCCAAGAAGCTGAAGCCTTACTTTCAGGAGCATCCAATCACTGTGGTTTGCACATCCCCACTAGCCGAGATGATCGGAAGCCGAGATGCTTCTGGCCGAGTGGCCAAATGGGCCATTGAGCTGGCTCCCTACACCATCTACTACCAGCCCCGCACCGCCATCAAGTCGCAAGCACTGGCCGACTTCCTCGTCGACTGGGCCGAGACCCAGTACCTACCGCCAGCGCCCGACTCCACCCATTGGCGGATGCATTTCGACGGCTCCAAGATGCGCACCGGCTTGGGAGCCGGCGTTGTCCTCACTTCCCCCAAAGGCGACAAGCTCAGATATGCGCTTCAAATCCACTTCGCCGTCTCCAACAACGTCGCTGAATATGAGGCGCTCATTCACGGGCTCCGGCTTGCCAAAGAACTCGGCATTCACCGGATCCCGTGTTATGGCGACTCCGACTTGGTGGTCCAGCAGTCATCTGGTGACTGGGACGCCAAGGATGCAAACATGGCGAGCTACCGTTTCCTTGTGCAGCAACTCAGCGGATATTTTGAGGGGTGCGAGTTCCTTCACATGCCAAGAAATGACAACGACCAAGCAGACGCCCTGGCACGAATCGGCTCCACCCGCCAAGCAATACCATCCGGCGTCGCCCTTCGGCTCCTCCTCAAGCCGTCTGTCAAGCCTTCACCAGAATCAGACTCCATCTTTGTGCCGGCTCCCCCCGAAGAAGTCGGATCCAACTCAAGAGCCCCAGCAGTCGGCACGAGAATTCCTGCGAACGACTCCAAGAACGCCGTAGTCGAATCTGGCCCGAGGACTTCAGAACCCGGCCCGGGGACTGCGGTGACCAGTCCGAAGACTCCAGAACTTGGCCCAGGGACTGCGCCAGTCGGCCCGGGGACTTCATCAATCCAGCAAGCGGCCGCAGACTCCAGCCCAGCCGCCCTCGTCCAAGTCGTAGTACTAACGGTTGAAGAAATAGCAGCGCCCTCCTGGGCCCAGCCCATCCTCAAGTTTCTAGTAAGCAAAGAGCTGCCAACTGATGAAATCCTGGCTCGGCAAGTACAACGCCGAGCGGCAGCTTACACCATAGTCAACAGAGAGCTGGTCAGGCGCAGCGTCACTGGTGTCTACCAGCGTTGCGTCGAGCCAGAGCAAGGCCAAGCAATTCTCAAAGACATCCATCAAGGCGAGTGCGGCCACCATGCAGCTTCAAGAGCACTCGTCGCCAAAGCCTTCCGGCACGGTTTCTTCTGGCCAACCGCCTTGGAAGAGGCCAAAGAATTGGTCCAAAAGTGCAAAGGGTACCAGAAGTTTCGCTCCAAGCCACATCAGCCGGCTTCCGCACTCAACACTATCGCCATCGCCTGGCCCTTTGCGGTTTGGGGCCTGGACATGGTGGGACCATTCAAAACAGCACGAGGCGGCCTAACTCACTTACTTGTCGCGGTGGACAAGTTCACCAAGTGGATAAAAGTAAAGCCCATCAAGAAGTTGAATGGTCCGACTGCAGTAACTTTCATCGCCGACATCACGACCCGGTACGGCATACCACACAACATCATCACCGACAATGGCACAAATTTCGCCAAAGGTGCCTTGGCCCGTTTCTGCGCGATACAGGGCATCCGACTGGACTTAGCGTCCGTTGCCCATCCGTAGTCAAACGGCCAGGTAGAGCGAGCAAACGACCTCATCCTGTCCGGCATCAAGCCTCGGCTAGTCGAACCACTGGAACGTTCGGCCGACTGTTGGCTTGACGAGTTGCCAGCCGTCCTCTAGAGTCTGCATGACTCCAAATAAGTCAACCGGCTTCACACCCTTCTTCCTCGTCTACGGTGCTGAAGCCGTCATCTCGACGGACATAGAGTTCGACTCTTCGTGAGTCACCATGTACACGGAGGAAGAAGCAGAAGAAGCACGTCAAGACGGTGTCGATCTGCTGGAAGAGGGCCGGCTGTTGGCACTCAACCGGTCCAGCATCTACCAGCAGAGCCTACGCTGATACTACAACAGGAAGGTCAGGCCGAGATCTTTCCAAGAGGGCGAACTTGTGCTCCGACTGATCCAGTGAACAGCCGGCCAGCATAAGCTTTCGGCACCTTGGGAAGGCCCCTTCATTATCAGTAGAGTGCTGGGCAATGACTCCTACTACCTGATCGACGCTCAGAAGCCCCGAGCACGCAAGAGGGACGACTTCGGCAAAGAGACGGAACGCCCATGGAATGCAAATCTTCTCCAAAGATTTTACAGTTGATGCAGTATGTATCACGCTACCCTTTGTATTAAAGTACCAAGACTTCGGGCCCCCCAAGACGAGCTCGGGGACTGCCCTTTTTGTTATTTGTATGATAAGAATTATTCCTTCGAGTATATTACTCTTTGTTATGCCGCTTGGCACCAGGCTCGACTAGTCGGCCCGGGGACTCGCCGCCTCGCGCTATGAAATGCTTCCCGCAGTCGGACAAGTAGTGTGTCATGCCTAAGCCGTCTCTTGTCAGAAGCCGCAGCTTGCAGAGCAATTGTTTGGTGGGAAGGAGTAAGGAAGAATGGGCGCCCATATGAAAAATGGCTAAGGACCCAAAGCATAAGCATAGCCTAAGCCGGCTTCCAGCCTCTCTTAGCAAATTCGACTCTTTAGCAGTCGGCTTACCGCTTTCTATCCAACTTGTTAAAAGACTCTAAAAAATGGCCAAGTGTAACGCCCACGATGCGTCTATATCTCCCACGTGTCGAAGCACGACTTAGAGGCATAACCGCATTGTGGTTTTGTCGCAAGAAGGGTCATCTTCACACAATCCCATGTAATGAACAAGAATGGGATAAAGAGTTGGCTTACAATCGCCACTTCACACAATGAACATAAATAAATCATACATCATTCAGAGTACACACATAGTACGACTACGGACGAAGCCAAAAGAAAAGAAGATAACCCAACTACTAGATCCCTGATCGTCCCAACTGGGCTCCACTACTGAACATCAAGAAACAAAACATAGCAACAACTAAGATTTTCGTTGAGCTCCCATCTGAGCTCGGTAGCATCACCTGTACTGGTATCATCGGCACCTGCAACTATTGTGATAGTATCTGGTGAGTCACGAGGACTCAGCAATCTCAAAACCCGCGAGATCAAGACTATTTAAGCTTATGGGTAGGAAGTGGTAATGAGGTGGAGTAGCAGCAAGCACTAAGCATATATGGTGGCTAACATACGCAAATAAGAGCGAGAAGAGAGCAAACGGAACGGTCGTGAACTAGCAATGATCAAGAAGTGATCCTGAACTCCTACTTACGTCAAACATAACCCAAAACCGCGTTCACTTCCCGGACTCCGCCGAAAAGAGACCATCACGGCTACACACACGGTTGAAGCGTTTTAATTAAGTCAAGTGTCAAGTTATCTACAACCGGACATTAACAAATTCCCATCTGCCTATAACCGCAGGCACGGCTTTCGAAAGATTATACCCTGGAGGGGTGTCCCAACTTAGCACATGATAAGCTCCCGCGATCAACGAAGGAATAGACCTTCTCCCAGGAAGACCCGATCAGACTCGGAATCCCGGTTTACAAGACATTTCGACAATGGTAAAACAAGACCAGCAAAGCCGCTCGATGCGCCGACAAATCCCGATAGGAGTCGCACGTACCTCGTTCTCAGGGCACACCGGATAAGTCAAGCTACGAGTAAAACCAGCCCTCAAGTTGCCCCGAGGTGGCCCCACAGGCTGCTCATTTCGGACCAACACTCAAAGGAGCACTGGCCCGGGGGGGGGGGTTAAAATAAAGATGACCCTTGAGTCTACAGAACCCAAGGGAAAAAGGCTTAGGTGGCAAATGGTAAAACCAAGGTTGGGCCTTGTTGGAGGAGTTTTATTCAAAGCGAACTGTCAAGGGGGTCCCATAAATCACCCAACCGCGTAAGGAACACAAAATCCGGGAACATAACACCGGTATGATGGAAACTAGGGAGGCAAGAGTGGAACAAAACACCAGGCATAAGGCCGAGTCTTCCACCCTATACCAAGTATATAGATGTATTAATTAAATAAGAGCTATTGTGATATCCCAAAATAATCCTGTCCATCATGGAGCAATCTTCAACTTCACCTGCAACTAACAATGCTATAAGAGGGGCTGAGCAAAAGCGGTAACATAGCCAAGCAACGGTTTGCCAGGAAGGGTGAAAAAGTTAGAGGCTGACATGGCAATTTGGGGGGCATGGTAAACAAGTGATAGGTAGCGCAGCATAGCGATAGAACGAAGCAACTAGCAAGCAAAGATAGAAGTGATATCGAGGGTAATGGTCATCTTGCCTGAAATCCCGATAGGAAGAAGAACGAGTCCATGAAGAAGACAAAAGGACGTAGTCGAACGAATCCTCACAACTCCGGAACGAAACCGAAGCTAACGAGAGAAGCAAACCGGAAAGAAGTAAACAACATGGTAAACACACAAGCATAAACATGGCATGATGCATAAACAAGTATGATGCATGTCCGGTTTAATGAGGCATGGCATGGCAATATGCACAACCAACACTACAAGTTAAGTGGAGCTCAATATGCAACGAGTTGCATATTGACGGAACACCACATCAATTATTTAGTTCTCTCTTGTTTAAGTTACCAAACAATATTAAATGTTGTTAAGCATGGCAAGAGGTGAAGCATAATTGAACTAACTATTTAGGCAAGTTTAAATGAAGCCGGAAACAACAAACAACAATTCCGGAAAGTCCCCATGTCATTTAGTAGTTTAATGCAAACACAATTTTAAACATTTTAAATGTTGTTATCATGATGCGGATGACATATACAAGTTTTAAGCAATTTCAATGAGAACATTGACATCTAATATGATAGGGAGCATTTGGTCACCATGGCGGAACAAAAGGGGTGCCACAGCAACGATAATGAAAATGGTGCCACGGCAATGATAACGAAAATGGTGCCACGGCAACATTCCGGTCCCGATAACTCGAGTGAGATACCGATGCAAACGAGAAGTGTGACGTGAGCGTGTCATGCAAGGATGGTGGGGTGCTCCCGGCTTCCGGGTTCCCACGGGACGGTGGCATGGAAACGAGTGACAATTCGGACACGGTGCAAACATATGGTACATCTCATACAACACATGCATTCGATCACGGTCGGTCATCTCGGTGGTTATACCTTTGAAGCGCGCGTTTCGGGGCGGTTCAAAAACGTTAAGGGAAGTAGTCGTTCAAGGCCGTAGTGGAAGTAGTCGTACACGGCGTCGGTAGAGGTACATCTCGTAGTGGAAGTAGTTGTTCATGTGGCGACGGTAGTTGTACACGTTTTGTAGATGAAGTAGTTGTTCATGATCCGTAGATGTTCGGGGTCACCACAAGGATCTTGAGTCCACGGGGTCTTTGCGGGTCGATGGTAGTGGAACTTGGTGATCCGAAGGGGTACTTGGCAGGTTCTAGTGCAGCAGCGGAATGGCACAGGGGGCAGGGGTCTTCAAGGGTCATCGCTGCACTTGTCGTGCCACTTCAGAAGATTACCCGAGGCGATTTGACAAAGGTGCTAACCACGTAGATGCATCGATGGTGCTCGGAGGCAACAGCAGGGCAGGAGGGCGACGAGGTCGGTCGGTGGTGCATGCGAAGGGAAAGGTCGGCCCCAGGCAAACCACGGACTCGACGAAGCACTCACGACAGAGGCAAGCAGGGTGCGGGGGCGGCAGGGCATGACGAAGCTCGTGCTCGAGTGCCTGAATAAGATGGCGCGGCAGCGGAGAAGCGGGCGGTGGCGCGTGGAAGGAGCAGCTCCGGTGCTGCGGCGCCGGAGACGGCAGAGGGAGGAGGCAGAGATGAGGCGGCGAGGGACTTGGCGGCGGGGACGTCCTGAAGCTGCTGGTGGTGGTGGCGCTCGGGCTGCAGGAGGCGAACGGCGGAGGCTCGAGGAGGAGGCCGCAGGTGAGGGAGGAGGTTGGGCGTGTGGCGCTCGCGCGCAGAGGTGATGGGGCCGCCGAAGTTGGCCGTGCTCGGGGACGAGCTTCGGCGGAGCTGCTCGTTGTCGGCGGCCGGAAACAGAGACGAGGCAGAGGAGGGGCACGGGCACAGGAGGCTGAGAGGGGCGAGGCGATGGTGCGGGCGGCCGGCGAGGAGGTGGTGCGGGTCGAGGGAGATGGGGGAGGAGCGCACGGGCGACGCGAGGAAGGAGATCGAGGGGAGAGTGGCGAGGGGATCAGGCAAAGGGAGGGTTTGGGTGCTGCGGGTGTGGGATCGGGCAAGTCGCGGTGCAGGAGGGAGAGATCGATGGGAGATGCTCGCTAGGGTTAGAGTTGGGGCGCGGCTGGGCCTAGGAGGCTGGTTGGGTCGGCCCAGGTGGAGAAAGAAGTGGCCAGAGGCCTGGCTGGGCTGGCTCTCTCTCACAAAAGAATAATAAAACAGAATAAAGAAAAGAAAGAAAAGAAAGAGAGGTTAGGGGAAAAAAGGCGCAAGGGGATATTTTCCCCGGACTCGCAAAATATGCTCGTTCCAAGAAAAATAGAAAGGGGCATGATTGAAAGATTTAAATTCAAACTCATTTGAATTTAATTCAAATGGGTTTGAACTAGGACTTGATAAAAGGAAGGTCCAAAAATGTTCGGATTTTTGGTGGAGCTCCAGAAAATGATGAAATAATTATTGGCAAGGTTGGAGACCAAACTTGAAGCAGAAAAGGAACGAACTTATTTTGCAAGTGTGTTTTGGTGATTTCCAAAATAAAGAAATATTTAATAAGCTCCCTAATATTGGAGGATATGTTATAAAGAGAAGTCACCATGTGAGTTCCCTCGGTTTAAATAGATCAAAAGATCTATGCAATTTATTTAGTTGAGTTTTAAAAAATTAATGATATGATGGCATGATGAAATGATGCAATGCAAGAGATGACATGATGCAATGCAACAAGCAAATAAAACACACGGCAAAACTCGGAATAACTGGAAGTCTTCTGAAGCATCGGTCTCGGGGCATTACAACACTCCACCACTACAAGAGGGTCTCGTCCCGAGATCTAGAATGGCACCGGAGAGAAAACGGAAGAGGAAGAGAAGAGGTAAAACTAAGTTGCTTCTTCGACCAATGAGTGAAACCAAAGAACCTTGAGAGGTTGAAAAGTTGAAAGAAAGGACATAACAGAGTTGAACACAATTGAGAGCACTGCGGTAGAACAAATTGAAACAAGGAACGCCATTTGAACCTTAGAGGTTGCAAAGCTATGAATGACGAGTTCAATGAAGAAGAAGGAATTGAACCTGCTCTGGTTGAAACGAGATAAACAAGGAACAAGGAAGATCAAAATCGGACAACACTCCGGTTGAAAAGAGATGCAAGACTTGATAAGACGAAAAGAACTTGAAGAGGTGACACAACATTCCGGTTGAATGGATAAGCATGAAAAGAACATGATCCTCAATTCGAGAAGATGAGTGAAGAGAGAAACATCACAATGCCTCCGGAAGAAAGAATAGACAATAGATCATTGGAATAACAGAATGAAGAAGAAAATGCCAACTTCTGCCACAAATGAGCTTGGAAAGCATCCTTGCAAAGAAGAATTGAACGGAGTTGTTGGAAAATCAACAATGAAACGAATAAGCTTGTAGGGGCTTGTGGCAAACATCTCAAAATTATGAGGTGACAACCGGCCACTAACGGAAACAATTTCTTGCTTGAGATCAACGAAGAGATGAAAAACTGTTTTCACCGAGAGGATAGGAGAAAACTTGGATCATTAATAAGCACCACAATAGCAACATTCCTTAGGGAAGGCTTTAGGTGAAATATGACACAAGATAATTCCAATGAAGAGATTGATGGATTTAAAATACCTCATTCTTGACAACATGTGAATCATGAAACATGAAGGAAATTGTCAAGAATGATATAACACCACCTCAAAAGATAAGGTAGAAAGAATTGCACTTCAAAATGCAAGAAGAAGAATACTTGAACTCCTCTGAAAAGAATCTCGATGAACACTTCGGGAAGGAATTAAATCCTTGATGAACCATCATGTAGAGCCTCCATGGAGAACTCCGGTAATAAAAGGATGATTAAAAGAAAGGGAAGTTGAAAATACAGGGTGAAGCCTTGCGATGAATTAGATGGCGCTTCGCGCCGATATAACCGAGAAAACTTGGAACTCCGGAAAAGAAAAGATGAACAACAAGAAGCCAAGGATTTATTCCTCCTGAACAAACTCCGAAGGAAAGGATTAATCACTTGGATGAAACAATAATAAGAATTATGTCATGCCTATCCTTCACCGATTTAAATTGATGACAAGCAACGGATTTGGCATACTACTTATTCTCGTAGAAAGGATTAAGAGAGATATAGCGCAAACTTCAGAAGGTATTGATGGAACCACCGGTGGGATTTGGAAACAATGAATGAATTGATACAATAACAACGAAAGAGGAATGTTGAAAGAACCACCGTAAGAAAAGAAAAGATAGCAAAACACCGGGAAGAGTTTGAAAACAAACGAAGATACTTGAGAAATTTAGATACAAGAGAACAAAGAGATCATGAGCTGACTAGAGTAAACTTGAACGATCCACCGGTAAGATTTGAAGAACGATAGCTACATGCTGAGAATGAAGAATTATGACATGATGACCTTCGGAGGAAAAAATGGAAACAACTCATGAAATGCTCCGGATGGGTGAAAAGAATTCTCACAATCGAAAGCAATTATGAGAGGATGGTATAAAGCTAGAACCATGAATCTCTGGAAGAACGGGTAAGGATTTAAGAGGAACTCTTCTTCGGTCTTCAAAGCTGAGAATAACGAGGAGAAACACCACCAAATTGTTGAGACACTCCGGAAAGATTAAAAGAGGAAAGGTTGAGCCAAAGCTGAAAAGAATTTGAAAGATCTTGGAGAAGGACATATGACTGATGATAATTCATTCTTACGTCAAACTTGGAAATGAATTTGGGAATGACTGCGGAAAATTAGAAGAGTCAGGTACGATCCTGGGAAAAGACCTGTGGGTTAGGGGTCACTCAAAAGGAAAACACCATTGGAAAAGATTACTTGAAAGAGAGATTGCACCGGTTGAATTAAATGGCTTGAATGAGATAATAATCTCGAAAATAACTTGAATAGATTGAGAATGGAAACACGAATCTTCCAAGATATCTTTAGCACTCCGGATAAGAATAGAGAGAGGTGAACAATTATGAGATGCACCGACATAAGAAAGCACTTGAAATGAGAAAAAGAATATGATCAACAGAAAGCTTGAGTTAAATCCACCGGAGAAGAAAACGAGAATGAAGAATGATGAACTTGAAACTCCGTTAGTATCTTCTTGAGAATCACCGGATAAGAACATTGATCGCAAGGAGTGAAGAGGCTTCACAAGAATAAATGGATACTTGATTAACATATATGAGTCCTTGAAGAAAAGAAAGGGTGGGAGGGCAGGAAAACAAAGACAACTTGGTACGGATGAAACAAACACCATTGAGAAAACTTAGAATTGATCTTGCGGATGTTGAGATGATCGGATCCACTTGAAGAGAAGCACACCGGTTGGAAAAGAATTAACATGACGAGCTCGATGATCAAGAAGGATTAGTATTCACATAGCAATATGAGAACACCGTTTAGGAAAGGTATGGATTCAACATTTGACTTCGAAGCAACTCGAATACCACATATAAAACAAAACAAAGGATTTGGCTTACAGAATAAGCCGGAACAAGCATATGATAGAGATTCCGTCCGAAGTTTTCGTGGTGGGGCCCACACGGGCTCGAGTGTACAACACCATAATGTACAAGGCAGTGCACATGACATACGAAGTGTCCCCAAACCAGCATAGCCAAGGGTTCTTTAAGACACAACGAGACCACTGTAAAAACGACCGTGGAAAGGCGGACCACTAGACGTCAAACCCCAATCTCATATCATGCATCCGTCAAAAAGATATTCTAGGAGCTACTTGAATTCCCACCTATAAAACTCCCGAAACTTTCTGGTTATGCAATCTAGTGTTGGGGATACAGGGGAAGCAATATATATCTCACCCAAAACTAACAATTCCTACATCCAAGTTGTATCCATCCGTCAACACATAACCAAGAAACCTTCAGAAATCATGTACCTCAACCTTCGAATAGCATCCGTTATACGAGTTATGGCAATACTCTCGAGCTCGCCCCAGTACTGGGTTATCGAGGTTATCTCACCAACAACTGCATAAAAGAGATTTTCTATGTTGGCAAAACTCAGGTATTCCAGAACTGCAACAATAAAATTGTGACGACAACACCTCGGAGCTCTACTCCCCGAGACACTGCCACAACCCCTAAATGTCAGGAGGCACCAAGAACAATGTTCTCGTCACAAAACCATCGGAACGATTCCAAGATACCCGCGTGATCCTAAATTTTTTTAGTGAAATTTGAGGAGAGGAAAGTCAAAACATCTACGTCAGGAGACCTCACCAGAGTGACGAAGGGACTGAGGAGTAAAAAGAATCCTACTCTCCGATATATATAATCCTAAGACTCAAAGCATTTTTTTTCTAGACTCAACAACGCCAGCAAACTATCAAGCAAGGGGCTCCTAAGTCGGGGATGGCTCTGATTACCAACTTGTAACGCCCACGATGCGGCTATATCTCCCACGTGTCGAAGCACGACTTAGAGGCATAACCGCATTGTGGTTTTGTCGCAAGAAGGATCATCTTCACACAATCCCATGTAATGAACAAGAATGGGATAAAGAGTTGGCGTACAATCGCCACTTCACACAATGAACATAAATAAATCATACATCATTCAGAGTACACACATAGTCCGACTACGGACGAAGCCAAAAGAAAAGAAGATAACCCAACTGCTAGATCCCCGATCGTCCCAACTGGGCTCCACTACTGAACATCAAGAAACAAAACATAGCAACAACTAAGATCTTCGTTGAGCTCCCATCTGAGCTCGGTAGCATCACCTGTACTGGTATCATCGACACCTGCAACTGTTGTGATAGTATCTGGTGAGTCACGAGGACTCAGCAATCTCAAAACCCGCGAGATCAAGACTATTTAAGCTTATGGGTAGGAAGTGGTAATGAGGTTGAGTAGCAGCAAGCACTAAGCACATATGGTGGCTAACATATGCAAATAAGAGCGAGAAGAGAGCAAATGGAACGGTCGTGAACTAGCAATGATCAAGAAGTGATCCTGAACTCCTACTTACGTCAAACATAACCCAAAACCGTGTTCACTTCCCGGACTCCGCCGAAAAGAGACCATCACGGCTACACACACGGTTGAAGTGTTTAATTTAAGTCAAGTGTCAAGTTATCTACAACCGGACATTAACAAATTCCCATCTGCCTATAACTGCAGGCACGGCTTTTGAAAGATTATAACCTGCAGGGGTGTCCCAACTTAGCCCATGATAAGCTCTCGCGATCAACAAAGGAATAGACCTTCTCCCAGGAAGACCCGATCAGACTCGGAATCCCGGTTTACAAGACATTTCAACAATGGTAAAACAAGACCAGCAAAGGCGCCCGATGCGCCGACAAATCCCGATAGGAGTCGCACGTACCTCATTCTCAGGGCACACCGGATAAGTCAAGCTACGAGTAAAACCAGCCCTCAAGTTGCCCCGAGGTGGCCTCGCAGGCTGCTCATTTCGGACCAACACTCGAAGGAGCACTGGCCCGGGGGGGGGGGTGTTAAATTAAAGATGACCCTTGAGTCTGCAGAACCCAAGGGAAAAAAGGCTTAGGTGGCAAATGGTAAAACCAAGGTTGGGCCTTGCTGGAGGATTTTTATTCAAAGCGAACTGTCAAGGGGGTCCCATAAATCACCCAACCGCGTAAGGACCGCAAAATCCGGGAACATAACACCGGTATGACGGAAACTAGGGCGGCAAGAGTGGAACAAAACACCAGGCATAAGGCCGAGTCTTCCACCCTTTACCAAGTATATAGATGCATTAGTTAAATAAGAGATATTGTGATATCCCAAAATAATCCTGTCCATCATGGAGCAATCTTCAACTTCACTTGCAACGAACAATGCTATAAGAGGGGCTGAGCAAAAGCGGTAACATAGCCAAGCAACGGTTTGCTAGGAAGGGTGAAAAAGTTAGAGGCTGACATGGCAATTTGGGGGGCATGGTAAACAAGTGATAGGTAGCGCAACATAGCGATAGAACGAAGCAACTAGCAAGCAAAGATAGAAGTGATATTGAGGGTAATGGTCATCTTGCCTGAAATCCCGATAGGAAGAAGAACGAGTCCATGAAGAAGACAAACGGACATAGTCGAACGAATCCTCACAACTCCGGAACAAAACCGAAGCTAACGAGAGAAGCAAACCGGAAAGAAGCAAACAACATGGTAAACACACAAGCATAAACATGGCATGATGCACAAACAAGTATGATGCATGTCCGGTTTAATGAGGCATGGCATGGCAATATGCACAGCCAACACTACAAGTTAAGTGTAGCTCAATATGCAACGAGTTGCATATTGACGGAACACCACATCAATTATTTAGTTCTTTCTTGTTTAAGTTACCAAACAATATTAAATGTTGTTAAGCATGGTAAGAGGTGAAGCATAATTGAACTAACTATTTAGGCAAGTTTAAATGAAGCCGGAAACAACAAACAACAATTCCGGAAAGTCCCCATGTCATTTAGTAGTTTAATGCAAACACAATTTTAAACATTTTAAATGTTGTTATCATGATGCGGATGACATATACAAGTTTTAAGCAATTTTAATGAGAACATTGACATCTAATATGATAGGGAGCATTTGGTCACCATGGCGGAACAAAAGGGGTGCCACAGCAACGATAACGAAAATGGTGCCACGGCAATGATAACGAAAATGGTGCCACGGCAACATTCCGGTCCCGATAACTCGAGTGAGATACCGATGCAAACGAGAAGTGTGACGTGAGCGTGTCATGCAAGGATGGTGGGGTGCTCCCGGCTTCCGGGTTCCCACAGGACGGTGGCATGGAAACGAGTGACAATTCGGACACGGTGCAAACATATGGTACATCTCATACAACACATGCATTCGATCACGGTCGGTCATCTCGGTGGTTATACCTTTGAAGCGCGCGTTTCGGGGCGGTTCAAAAACGTTGAGGGAAGTAGTCGTTCACGACTGTAGTGGAAGTAGTCGTACACGGCGTCGGTACAGGTACATCTCGTAGTGGAAGTAGTTGTTCATGTGGCGACGGTAGTTGTACATGCTTTGTAGATGAAGTAGTTGTTCATGATCCGTAGATGTTCGGGGTCACCACAAGGATCTTGAGTCCATGGGCTCTTCGCAGGTCGACGGTAGTGGTACATCTCGTAGTGGAACTTGGTGATCCGAAGGGGTACTTGGCAGGTTCTAGTGCAGCCGCGGAATGGCACAGGGGGAAGGGGTCTTCAAGGGTCATCGCTGCACTTGTCGTGCCACTTCAGAAGATGACCCGAGGCGATTTGACGAAGGTGCTAACCACGTAGATGCATCGATGGTGCTCGGAGGCAGCAGCAGGGCAGGAGGGCGACGAGGTCGAACGGTGGTGCATGTGAAGGGAAAGGTCGGCCCCAGGCAAACCACGGACTCGACGAAGCACTCACGACAGAGGCAAGCAGGGCGCGGGGGCGGCAGGGCGTGATGAAGCTCGTGCTCGAGTGCCAGAATAAGATGGCGCGGCGGCAGAGAAGCGGGCGGTGGCGCGTGGAAGGAGCAGCTACGGTGCTGCGGCGCCGGAGATGGCAGAGGGAGGAGGCAGAGATGAGGCGGCGAGGGACTTGGCGGCGGGGATGTCCTGAAGATGCTGCTAGCGGTGGCGCTCGGGCTGCAGGAGGCGAACGGCGGAGGCTCGAGGAGGAGGCCGCAGGTGAGGGAGGAGGTTGGGCGCGCGGCGCTCGCGCGCAGAGGCGACGGGGCCGCCGAAGCTGGCCGCGCTCGGGTACAAGCTTCGGCGGAGCTGCTCGCTATCGGCGGCCGGAAACAGAGACGAGGCAGAGGAGGGGCACGGGCGCAGGAGGCTGAGAGGGGCGAGGCGGTGGTGCGGGCGGCCGGCGAGGAGGTGGTGCGGGTCGAGGGAGATGAGGGAGGAGCGCACGGGCGACGCGAGGAAGGAGATCGAGGGGAGAGTGGCGAGGGGATCAGGCGAAGGGAGGGTTCGGGCGCTGCAGGTGTGGGATCAGGCAAGTGGCGGCGCAGGAGGGAGAGATCGATGGAAGATGCTGGCTAGGGTTAGAGCTGGGGCGCGGCTGGGCCTAGGAGGCTGGTTGGGTCGGCCCAGGTGGAGAAAGAAGTGGCCAGAGGCCTGGCTGGGCTGGCTCTCTCTCACTAAAGAATAATAAAACAGAATAGAGAAAAGAAAGAAAAGAAAGAGAGGTTAGGGGGAAAAAAGGCGCATGGGGATATTTTCCCCGGACTTGCAAAATATGCTCGTTCCAAGAAAAATAGAAAGAGGCATGATTGAAAGATTTAAATTCAAACTCATTTGAATTTAATTCAAATGGGTTTGAACTAGGACTTGATAAAAGGAAGGTCCAAAAATGTTCGGATTTTTGGTGGAGCTCCGGAAAATGATGAAATAATTATTGGCAAGGTTGGAGACCAAACTTGAAGCAGAAAAGGAACGAAATTATTTTGCAAGTGTGTTTTGGTGATTTCCGAAATAAAGAAATATTTAATATAGCTCCCTAATATTGGAGTATATGTTATAAAGAGAAGTCACCATGTGAGTTCCCTCGGTTTAAATAGATCAAAAGATCTATGCAATTTATTTAGTTGAGTTTTAAAAAATTAATGATATGATGGCATGATGAAATGATGCAATGCAAGAGATGACATGATGCAATGCAACAAGCAAATAAAACACACGGCGAAACTCGGAATAACTGGAAGTCTTCTGAAGCGTCGGTCTCGGGGCGTTACACCAAGTACTCGCCTTCCCAAAATAGCCAAGCATTTGATCCAGAGGCGGTCTGCAGAGCGGCCGTCTGACTGGCAAGGCGGCGACTAAGGGAAGGCGGCAAAGGAAAAAGCCAAAGGAGCAATGAGCAAGGAAAGATAGAACTCGGATAAATATTTACATAGGCCCTTGGCCAAATCTTCAAACAGAAGTTCGAAATACACCCCGCGGGTGGAATTGTTCGAATTAACAAGTTCTTCAAAGAGTACAAGAACAGATAAAATGAAGGCAAGAGCGGCAACCTAGGAAACCACAGACAGGTTCGGAGGATCGAAAGAGATGGCCGTGTCAGGCGCCAGGGCGGCCGGCTGGACGGTCTCGGCTTGGCCGTCTCTGGCGGCAGCCGGCTCGGTTGGGCGTAGCTCGTTGCTGGAGGCGCGGTCGAGCTGAGTCTGGTCGCCCACTCCGCCTTCTGGCGCCTCCGTCTCACCTCCGTCCTCCGCCTTGCCTTCCTCCTTGGTGCTGGAACCGATCACCTCCGCTGAGTCCTCGTCATAATCTGGGTTCATCCCGAACCACTCCGGCGGCGCCTCCCTGCCGTCTTCAGCCCGATCAGGGACAAAGATGCTGGTGTCGGCATAGTCAGCGATCGCTGCAGCACGAGCGACGAGGGCGTATTCCACAGCTACCATCTCCGCCTGGGCCTCTGACCGGAAGGCGGCCAGTCGGTCCAGGTCCAGCCCTGGATACCACGCCTTGACGAATTCCAAGGCCCGGCGCGCTCCAGCCCGGGCCGAGGAACCCTTCCAAGCCTGAAGACGACCAGCTGCGACCTCCAGCCAATCGGCAGTTCGACTGGCAGTGCGCAGAACCGGCATGTCTGGCCACAGGGCAGCAATGGCCTGGGCGCCAACACGTTGAAGCCGGCGCAGCATCCGGTGGGCCGGCCGCAGACGAGCCTCGATGCTCAGAAGATGCTCATCGAGGGTCCGGGGGGCATTGGCAGCAATCTCCGCACCATCTGCCATCCGCGCCTTGAGATCAGCCTCGATGGCTTGAGTGGCCGCCTATGTGTGGCCAGGGAAGAAGTCTGCCAAGACAAAAAAAGAAGCAAGTCAAAATCAGGAGTCAGCCCGACCCACAGTCGGCGGCTCGAAGGAAACAAAGAAACTCACCGTCGACGATGTCCTTGATCTCATGGAAGCCGGAGGTCAGCTGCGCCTCCTTGTCGGTCCAGGAGGAGCGCTCGCTTTCGAACTCGGCCAGGAGAGCAGCCTCTCTCTTCTCTGCCTCGTCCTGCGCCTTCTTGAGCAGCTCCTTCTGCTCCGCCAGCTGCATGGCCAGCAGGTCGCGCTCCGCGGCGAGTTTGCTGCACTCCTCCCCCTTGGCACGCAAGGCGGTGTTGGCCTCGCCCAGCTGCTGCTGGAGAGTGGCGTTGGCCTCTGAAGAATAAAAGGAAAAAGACGTTAAGTCATCAATAAAGAAGGTCGCCAGGAAGATCCGGCCCGACTGCTCAGCAGTCGGCCCGAATCTCGGGGACCACAGCCCGCGGGTGCGCCAGCGCGCCCCCGCGAAGAAGAAGGAGGACTCACTCCGACTCTTTGACAGGTCAGTAGTCCGCCTGCCCAACTCCTTGACATTGTGGTTGAAGGCAGTGACGCGGAGGTTGTGATACTCCTGTGATAAGAATTTCCAGACGAAGATAAGTATTGGAACTCGCCAGGAGTTCCGGGCCGCCTGCTCAGCAGCCGACCTGAAACTCAGGGACTACACCCAGTGGGTGTGCTAGCGCGCCCCCACAGAGAAGAACAAGGAAAATCAAAGTCAAAAAAGAAAGCATACCCGGACGGCTACTCACGACGCCAGATGTGCCTTGGTGCAGGCCTGGATGGCGTCGCCCTCGGCTCGCAGCTTCGCCTGAACGTCCAGAAGAGCCTGGTTCAGCGGGCCCGTGCCGCCTCCTCGCACCCACCCAATGGGCGCGGCACTCGTCGCCTCGGTGTCTGGGAGGGCCGAGCTGGCGGCGCCGGTCTCCTGGGGGCGTGGCACCGAAGTCGCCCTCTCAAGGCGGCGACGCGCTGGCGAGGCGACTTGGAGGAGCAGCCTCGCCACGGACTCGTCCTCAGTCAGCGGCACCGGTGGGCCTGCCGGCTGTTTATCTTGCACGCTCTCGGACGGCGGCGGAGGTGGCGGTGGCGGCACGGCCGTGTCCGACATGGAGTCCTCGCCGCTCTCCCTCTCCATGACGGGGTTCTCGCCGCCGGCTTCCCCAGTCTGCCCCGTGAACTCCGGGGGCGGCGGCGCGGAGTTCAGCGGAACGACAAGCAGCGCCGATTGGCGGTGCATGGCCTCCTCTGCTTGCCGCCTTGCCGCAACAGCGGCTTCGGCCTCGTCCATCTTCCTCTGGGCCGAGGCCGCCGCCTTCTCGGCCTCCGCCTTCTCCAGACGGGCGGCCTCTTCCTCATTGCGCTTCTCTCGCGCGTTCTGCTCCGTCACCTCCCGGAGGTCGGCGGCGGGGTCAATCCACCGAGTAGTGGCGTATGTCTTTACCGACCCCATGAGGGAGGCGGCGGCGACCCTCTCAAAAGTAAGGGGAGCCCTGAAGCGAGAAAGGCATGTAAATGATTTGGGAAAAATTCACTAGTAAAAGACAAGACAAAGGCAGAGGCACTTACGCGAAGACCAGTGGTGGCTTCTTCACTTCCTTACGGAAGCGGTAGGCCTTCGCGATCACCTCCTCCCGCTTTGTCGCGGTGGCCGCCCCCTTGAACTTCTTCGACCGGTCGCCGAGCAAGCTCGGCCCAGCTCGGTGCCTCTTCACTCCGCCTTGACCGTCCAAGCTGGCGGAGGAACGAGGCGGGGCGACTTCCCCCTCGGCGTCATCATCAGGCTAGTCGGCAAAGGTGGCCAAGGGCCTGAAGCCTCCTCCTCTCCCTCCTCCTCCTCCTTCGGCGTCGGCCTCCATCGCCACGGCCCCCAAGTCAGGGTCATCGACGTCGCTCTCCGCTCGGTCGGGGATGAACTGACGGGGCAGGCCCGCGGCGCCGGCTGAAGGGTGGATGAGGGGATTCTGACTCAAGAAAAAACCAAAAAGATCAGAAGTCGGATTCGGCTGCAAAAGAAGACAGAAGAAAAAGAAAGACGACTTACAGCAGGCAGGGGGTTGGCGCGCGAGTACGTCTCCTTGCCGAACCGCCAATCCGCCGTTAGACTGCAGTTCACAATGTAGTTCACCATGTCCGCCACCTCCGCGTGGGGCATGTCCTTGGAGCACAACCGACTCGGATCCCGGTGGCCGCTCATCTGACAGATTAGATGAGGTCGGCCTTGGAGCGGGAGGACTCGGCGCGCCACGAAGGCGGCCAACAGATCGGCCCCAGTTAGACCCTCTGACTGCTTCAGCACTCGGAGTCGCGCAACGGCGGCGGCTCCAGCGGGAGTCAGCGTCTTGACTCGGTGGGACCAGCTGGGGAGCCTCCCAGCCGGAGCGCCGGCTTGGTAAGGCGGCAGATTGACCCAGTCGCCGTCTGGGGCAACGTTGTTCACGTAAAAATATGACCGCTGCCACATCTTCACTGACTTGATCAGCGGAATGGTGGGGAATGGGTTGTCGGCCGTTGATCTCCGCATCGCGATGAAGGCACCGCACTGGGCCGGCACGCCGGCGACGTGCGTGCCGAGCTTGGACTGGAAGAATTCCCCCCACAGCTTGATGGTGGGGAGAACACCGAGGAAGCCTTCGCGCAGGGTGGCGAAGGCAGCCAGCAGCACCACCGTGTTCGGGGTGAGGTGGTGCGGCTGGAGCCCGTGGAACTCCAAGAAGGAGCGGAAGAAGCCGCTCGCCGGCAGCCCCAGGCCGCGCATGAGGTGCGAGCGGAATACGACCCGCTCGCCCTCCTCCGGCGCCGGTGATATTTCCCTCTCCGGCGCGGCACGGGCTCGCACTAGGTCCGCGCCGGGGAGGCGACGCGTCCTGCGGAGGAACTCGATGATGTCGTTGTCCACCTCGGAGCCATCCCACACGCCGGAGCGCACGGCGGGAGGCGCAGCGGCGGAGGAGGAGCTCATCACTGTGAGCGTAGCGTGGTTCGGTGCGGCGGCAACAAGAGGAAGAAGGAGCAAGAAGAAAGCAAGGGGAGTAGGGGAGATGGGCGCGCGTGCTTCGCCGCCCCCTTCCTGCCGCCTACTTATAGGCTCATGGGCTGAGAAGCCGATGGGGCGGGCGTGGGATTAACTGTGCCCAGGCCCCCACGCCCCCACGATTTACCACATGAAGTAACTGCGTGCAGTTACGATGTGGGAAACCCAACCGTCCGCATGGCCGCAGCCAATCCGTTCGCGTGCCGAAGCACAGTACTGGCGGGCCCCGCCTGAGGTCCTGTCCCGTCACGCGCGTGGGTGGGCAGACTGACCCTGCCATGTGGCGCCACGCGATGGACCCGCAATGGGCGGCTGCCCGGAAGCTTATCAGGCACGCTGCCTGGAGCCCGCTGCGACATCCAAACTATCTAAGAGGCAAGACGGTTTTCTGCGAGTCCGACTCCGGCTAGACGGCCTGGGGGAAGATGGCGAGCAAGGTCCAAATTCCATTAGAAGGAAGAAACTGTTGAGACTCCTCGATATATCACCCTCGGCGACTCACCAGCTTCGGGGACTACTGTCGGAGTAATGGGCCATAGGTAGGCTAACCCGAGCCCCAGAACCTTTCAAAACATCGGGGCAGACTGCGCCCCTCAAGACTCCGCGATAAGGAGCCGCCTCCTGGGAGTCGGCGGCAAGGCCGCCGACTGTCCCTCACTGCCAAGTCCCAGGGACGGCTTCGAGATAAGCCGACTCCTGTTGGCGGCTTCCAGAGAAGCCGGCTATGGGGAGTCGGCCCGCGACTCCGACTGTCCCTGGCGGCCGAGTCCCAGGGGCGACTTCAAGATAAGCCGACTCCCGTCGGCGGCTTCCAGAGAAGACGGCTATGGGGAGTCGGCACACGACTCCAACCACCCCTGCCTTCGCCATGATGGACAGGGCGAGGCACGGTCACTACGTGGACCGTCCCTGCCCCGCTTACGAAGGGCTGGCATGGCTACAGTGCACCGTATCGCTGGAGATCTCCATCGTGGTGCGGCACTATTGCCATGCCCGCCCTGACCTCAGCCCCCGTGGGCGGCGCATTGTGCCCACGACGGCTTACCTGTACGGCCCAGAGACGGCGGGACCCGCCCGTCAGCGGGGGTACAGAAGACGGCGAGAGCGCCCCAAAGACGGACCCGTGGGAGTCGGCCCGCTGGAGTCGGCCGGCCCCTCCCACGGGCCACACGCGCCATTAACCAGACAAGACGGGGAATGGCACAGTGATCGCCCGTCAGGCGGCGCCACTGTTGCCACGACCCCATGACCAAGCCAATGTCATTAGAGGCACGGCTACAGTACCAGGCCTGTCGGCGGGGCCCGCCAGTCTGCGGGCCCCAGCAGTCAGCGAAGAAGGCGGCGGCCTAAGAGACAGACGGCTGGGACCCATGCCCAGCCGGATTACCATTGTATCATTGGGGGGCGGGCCTATATAAGCCCCCCAGGGCACCCATGCATGGCGATCGCTCCTTTAGACTAGACCAGATCATATAGGAAGGAGGGAGCTAGCCTCACCTTCTCCTACCTCCAGAAAACAGCTCAAGGAGCAACCTTGTACTCACTTTGCCATAGTGATCATGCGGAGACCCCGCAGAGTAGCAGTAGGGGTGTTATCTCCACGGAGATCCCTGAAGCTGGGTAAGATTCGCCGGCGTGCATGCCTTCGCCTCATCCCATTTCCAGGCACCGACGACATTCTACTCGCCCCCACCATGATAAGCCATCCTTTGGCATATGTCGCATCCAACCCCCGACAGATGTACATGCATGACAAAATATGCGACCTACTGTGACAAACACGTATCATCACGGAAGTGTATTTTTTTGTAGTGGAGGTGTCCGGCGCGCGAATTGTCTTCGGCATTGCAAGGCAGGTTCCCTCTCCGAATACTCCATAATAGTCTTTGAACACAAGAATCGTATCCGGCTCTACAAAACAAATTCCACAGACAACCGCAGGTAGTATAATATTTCATGAGTCCAATCCGCTGACAACTTTTTGTAGCATGATATCACGTCGCCGCCCGTCCATTATTTTGAACCGTTTTTAGCCTACCTCTCCATATTTCGAGATGCAGTTTCATTGGTACATCTTGTCAAAGCAGAGATCATGTCCCCTTATTGCGGGATTCTCATCAATACGGGCATGGGTAATCCTACCGTATCGCTTGCACGACCCTTGGGAATAGGCGAGTTTTTAGGGCGAGTGGGGAGGCGCTTTATATTCACTGCCTTTATAAAGAGATAAGGATTCACCCCTTTCACCCACGCCTTCTCTCTCTACCTCCCCCATTCTCGAGCTCCAGCACCCAAGTTCTCGTCCTTTCCGCCCCAAGAAAGCACTCCAACCATGTACTGATCCGGAGTGCAGGGCAAGTGGATGGTCTCCTCCATCAAGGAGAAGGATATTAAGAAGCTCTAGGAGGCTGGGTATTTGGCTAAGGAAATCGCCACTGGCTTCCAGCCAAGGGACAGATCGTCCCCACCTCGGAGCCCCATGAGAGGGTAGTATTTATCCCCCACTTCGTCCGCGGGTTGGGATTTCCTCTCCACCCGTTCGTCCATGGACTCATGTTCTACTATGGGATGGATTTCCACGATCTGGCCCCCAACTCCTTCCTCAACATTTCAGCATTCATTGTCGTGTGCGAGGCCTTCCTCCGCATCCCACGCCACTTCGGATTATGGTTAAAGATCTTCAATGTGAAGCCGAAGGTCGTGGACAGTCAACACGCGGAGTGTGGAGGCGCCATGGTGAGCAAGATGCCCAACGTCGCATGGCCAATAGTTACCATCATGGAGACCGTCAAAGGGTGGCAATAGCAGTGGTTCTACATCACAGAGCCGCGCGATACCACCTGGGCCGTGGCTCCCGAATTCCAGTCCGGAGCCCCGATGCGGCTCACCTCCTGGGTAGAGAAGGGCGTGGACTGGTCTACATCGGACGAGCTGACAGTGCTTCAGACACACATTAGGAGCATGATAGACAAGCATATCAAGCTTGTCAATGTGATCCAGGTGATGCTGGTTTGCCGGATCCTTCCGTGCCAAAGCCGGACTTGTCATTTGTGGGAGTACGATCCCGCAGAAGCACCAGACCTTGCTGCAGTTCTTCGGCACTATGCACGAAGACATCGGGAAGGTGCTTTTCAAGTCCAACGATACATGGCCGGATACGACCGAGGACCGTGGGCACGACTTGGCCCATCCCGCTAGTCCAATAAGTTTTTTCATGTTTTCAAGGTGTATCATTTACTTGCATACTCGAGGAAGATGCCTAAGCCTCCCTACTGATTCTCTCAGGGCTGGACAAAGAAGGTAGAGCAGATTCATTGTACGGCTCTGCTGCCCGAAGACCTAGCAATTCCACTTCTGACGAAGATGCTAGTTCCGACGCCCTATCAAGCGCCCGAGAAGAAGGCCAAGAAGAAGGCCAAGGGGACCAGAGGTGGCCCCAGTCATAAGGGCACTTTGGACGTGATGTCTGGAGACGCCGAGACTCATTCCTCCGCCGCCGAGGACGACGAGGAAGAGGAGGAGGAAGACGAAACCACCCCCCCTGGGGGGTGAGAAAGAAAAGGATGGCCTCCACGCGTCTAGAGGCCAAAGTGTCCAAGAAGGGGAAGGCTTCCCTCCGGGACAACTCCACAGCGGACACCGACAACATCTCGGAATGGCGCCCCAGGGATAAGCCCCTGGCTGAATCGGAAGTACTCGAAGATGCACTCATATATCCGACTCTTTCCCTTCATGGTTTTAACATGTGAAATCATGTGCCGCAGCCCGGCCCGTTCCATCCTCCAGCGATCCTCATCAACGGGGAATTCGCTGGACCTGAAGGTGATGGACAGCGGGTCCCTTCCGACGGCCTCCTCTCCCAAGGCCCTGGATGACACCACGGTGTTGTCTCGAAGGACCCCAGGCCAGGGAGAGACCCAGGAGGCCATCAAGGCGGTACCATAGGGTGAAACCTTAGCCGTCCCACACATGGGGGAGCAAATCCCCATGGATACTGGCGATGGGGGCCATACCATTCTCCCCCCAGCCGAATACAATTCCAGAGACCTATACGGCTTCGGAATGAGGCAAGCAGCCTTTTTCAAAAGAAGGAGGTGCGCCTATTCCACTGGTGATCTTTATCCATCCAGAGGCACCGGATAATTTGCTGGAAGCGCTGCAAGGTGCTTCCATTGTTGCGGAACACAGTATTCTTATGGGTATGGTGGTTGAGAGGGTGCGGTCCATTAAGAGCGGACTAACCGACGCCTGTACCAGCCTTCTAACAGGTTTTGAGGTGAGCGACACAATTATATGAAAAGAATGTCATAGTATATACAGTAGCCCCTGAGGCTCTGTCCGGTGTTCGGAAAGAAAAGGCGAACATAGGATCAAATAATTTTTCGTAGGAGATCAACCTGACATGTCTATATTAATAAGCAGTGTCGTTGCTGGCTGCGACCTCTCATGCTGCTGAGGTCTCTGGACTGAAGAAGAGTCTGGAGCGGACCGAGGAAGAGCTCGGCCGTGTGAAGAAACAGCTGGAAGACAGTCAAGGGATGCAATAACCATGTCTATATTCAGGAAGGATGAATGATTTGTGCTGACTAAAGTGCCATGATATTTGTTAGGAGCGGCGACCGAGGTGGAGACCCTCAAGAAGGGACTGGCCGAGGCCGAGGAGAGAGCGGCCAAGGAACAAGCCGCCCGTGAAAAGCATGAGGCCAGGGTCGTTCAGGTCCAGTAGGAGCTCCAGGACGCCAGGAAGAAATGCGAGTCCTTGGAGCGCAACATTGCGGATCAAGAGTCTGAACTTGCCAAGGCCCGCCAAAACGCACACGATGCCTAGGTTGAAGCCCAGGGCGCCCTCCAAGAAGTCCAGGAGGCCATAAAAATCGCGGTGGGTAAGGCCTTTATTGTGCAGAGCAAATATGTGAAGAAAAGGTTCCTCTTACTGACCCGGATTTGGAGTTGTCTAGGGGCGTTAGCGGATCTGCCGCACAGTGTTTCAGACGCTGTAGAGTTCTTCCGAGCCGAAGAGGGGAGGTCCATGGAGAAGCTGTTTTGGTTGCAATACCTTGCGTCAGAACATCCAGTGCCCTTTAGCGACCAGCTAAAACAGCTGGTCGAACTGCATATGATGGCCGAACTAGGGATGAAGGATTTCATAATCCGGCTATGGCCTGCCGAAGCCATACCCAACAGCTACTTTGGGCTCGTGAAGTGGCTGGTCAATGCTTGCCCTCGGCTTGATGCCATCAAGCAGTCGGTCTGCATCGAAGGCGCATGAATGGCCTTCGCTCGAGTCAAGATACAGTGGGCGAAGATGGACGCCGTGAAGCTTGCGAACGAGGGACCGCCCGCGAGCAAGGAGCACCGCACGCCCGAGCAGTATTTTGAAGATGTCTTGAAGGGATCCTGCATTGTAGAGGGCCAGTATTCAAAAGACATTATCTTTGAATGAAGTCGTTCACATTGTCCCTTCCTGTATTATGAAGCAGAACCGTTATGTAATATAATGCCTGCTATTTAAAATTTTACCTCCTGTGCGGCCGTTTCGTTAAATCTGAGGGTTGGCCAGTCGTCGGCTTCAGCCCCCATGTAGGAAGTACGGGGGTGTTTGGGATGAATCTAAACACTCTTTATCCCAGAGTTTGGTTCTTAAAGGAGGTGTTTAGCGCAACGAACCAGGCAATCGGACTATGTGGCTTTATCACCCCCACTTAGCCATAGGAGTTTGACAATAAAAATTTAGGCGCAACCCCTAGTATTCATAAGTCTGAACTTGGGGTACTGTAAACACCTAATTGGATAAAAACCGATTGATCGCATAATGCGGAAAAAATTGCAAAAGATTTGTAACCTCTCGAATAGCTGACCAGCTCACGCCGCATCATGACAGTCAGTTTTTGACTTTCTCTATTGAGGTGCTCATCCGGATAAACCAGGACACAAATCCATGACAAATTTATGACAGAATCAAGATAGTCATACCTGTGCTATCGTAGAAGTGTTCCATGACATTACCAAAATTATCATCACGGAAGTGTCCACTTCCATGACGATAAATCGCCAGTCATAGAAGTGCTTTCGTCAAGGGTGACTGACATGTGGCATCCACCGTAACGGAACGCCTTTAAGCTATCGGGTCGGGTTTTGGATCCGATAACCCGTTAACAGCCCCGACCAATGGGGATTTTCCACGTGTAAAATCATCATTGGCTAGAGGAAACACGTGTCGGCTCACCGTTGGGATAGATGTCTTCCACTCATTGGAAAAAAGGCGCCTATGATATGTCAACACGTGGCACGGCCCAACAGAGGCCCATTCCTGTGAAAAGGTCAGCCCGTTTGACTTGGTCAAAAGGTGGCGGGCCGGCCCATGTAAAGCATGTTAACCGCCTGTTCACATATAGCCCATTTACAGTCCGCTAACCCAAGGCCCGTTACGCCCTATCCGAATTAGGCCCAATAGCGTCATTTGGGCCACCCAATATGATTCCAGCCCGTTTTCACTTTTGGCCCATGTATGTCCCATGACGTCTTTCGGCCCATATGAGGCCCTATGTAACTCTTGGCCTATCAACGGCCCGTGGTGAAACTGGTCCGTAATGAACAGTGTATTATTTTACAAACATTAACGGCCCGTGGTGAAACTGGCCCGTAATGAACAGTGTATCACTTTATACCCATTAAGGGCCCGTTATTCTGTTGGGCCATTTCCAGCCCATGTTATCTTTCGGCCTTCTCAGAGCCCATTTATTCTTGGGCTCATTTCCAGCATTTGTTTACTTACGGCCTGTTACTGTCATTTTCTGCTTATGGGCCAAAATCAGCCCGTGGTTACAGTCGGCCCGTTTGTGGTCCGTTAACACGTTGGGCCGTTTTCATAGCGTCATGAAATATGGCCTGTTAACGATGGCCCGTTATGGTCGGCCCATGAACGGACTATTCCAACTCTAGCCCGTTTACGGCCATTATGCGGCCTGTTATTGGCCCATGTTTGGCCAATCGATCATACTGCCCGTATAAGGCCCATTGATGATACGACCCGTAGAAGGCCCATTGTTTCTGCAGCCCGTAGAAGGCCCACTGTTTATACGGCCCATAGAAGGCCCATTGTTTATACGGCCCGTAGAAGGCCCACTGTTTCTACGGCCCGTAGGTTCAGTATCACTACAGTAAATATTAGCCCATGGTTATTGTGGCCTAGTTTTAAAAAATAGGTTATTGCAGCCACTAGCAAACCGCAGAAAAAGAACTGCACTGACTACAAGCAAAAAAATAAACAAGACAACAAGGAAATAAATAAGAAGGCAACTTACACTAGGTTATCACGGCTATTACACATATTACATCCACTAGGCATCAAAGTTCGCCACCAGTGCAAATATAGGGAACACAACAGCATATAAACGCCGCAGCAAAACAAGTCCAAAACTGAAACCACTTCAGAAGAGCTCAAGAAACAATATCATGGGTACCCATAATGCTGGCAAGATGCTTAGCAAGCTTATTAGCTTTCTCTTGTTTAACGCTTAAGTCCTCCAGCGCTTGCTGTTGCACCAGAAAGTATGCATCTGAATTCTGTAGGGACTTCCTCAGTCCTTCGGCTTCCTATCGCATAATATCTGATTGATGTCTTTCAACTTGAAGTTGAGACTCAGAAGCCGAACTGATTCAGGCACGAGTTCGAAGAGCTGGTGCCAGCAGTGGTAGCCAGTAACTCGAACACTACATCAAGACAAGACTTTGGGGTTGTCTCAGTGTCCTCAATATAGTTTTTATTAGCTTTCTTGGAGACCAACAGGGATGTCTCACTATCTTGAACCTTATCCGCATTACTTCCTTTACCATTGCATAACAGGGTACTCTTCTCCAATATTTTATCTGCGTTCTAAAAGAGAAACAAACAAACACATCTCAGGTTTACAATGTAGTATATGAAACTCATTTTGGTAAACCATTTCAGTAGTAAGGTGGACAGGGTATGGTCTATATCATTCTAGTTTTTGTTGCCAAATCAAGATAGATACAGTTTGAATCATATCTATTTAAGACAAAGCAGCATAGACAGAATATCAGTGTGGGAAACTACACAGCAATAACAACACTTGTAATGTGCATGGCATGAGAACATAACTGTTTATTCAATTGAAACTTAAATAAACATAGAGCAAGTTACAATAGCAAACAACCAAATACGTTGAAGAAACAGGTTTAAAACATACCTGTTGCGCCATTGGAGTTTCAATTGCATCCTTCAAATTTGAAATTGGTTGGTATCAGTAAATAAAGTGATGCAAGAGCAAAGTAGTATGAACCATAGCTACGGAACCTGACCTGAGAACAATTCTTCTTCTGCTTTAAGCATTGACTTCGGGTTCGGAGTGGTGGTCCTCGTGATTTGGGCCTACAGTTGCCTTACTAACTGCTCGTGTTTGGGTGCTCTGCTGTGGAGACGGTGCTGTGTCAACGGGAACTGGGTGTCTATCTGCTGGGGTTGGGGTTAGAAGGGGTGTAGCTGGTTCTCTGTCCAACTGGGTAGGGGTACAATCTGCATGAGTGTGGGTTATGTGTGGTGGGGCTGATTCTTGGGCAAGTACAACCCTGGTTCTATCTGCATCGACAAGTAGCACGATCTTTTCTGAAGACCGTGTTTTTACTCCCACAGATACTGCCATCACTCCCTCCAATTGAAATGGCTGATAAACAAGAAAAGTAATTGAATGTACAAACATTGTAAAATAGAGAGGTGCAATGGATAGTAGGGAAGAAAACAGGGCATGAAATAATTCAAATTTATGTTGTCTAAGCAAACAGAATAGCAGGACATAATTTCACATATATGATGGATAATTAAACAGGATAGCATGACACAATTTCACATGTATGATGGCTAACTAAATAGGATAGAATGACATACTCCAAAATATGATGACTATGTAAACAGGATGACATGATATAAATATACGATGTGTCTATTAAAGTGGTTGGCATGCCATAAATCACAAACATGCCATCGATGGAAACATGATGGCATGATATAATTCACGGATAGAATGACATAATTTAAAATATGATGACTATGTAAACAGGATGATATGATATAACTATATTATGTCTTTAGAAAATGGGTTGGCATGCCATAATTCAGATACATGCTGTCTATGTAAACATCATGGCATGACATAATTCAAATATATGATTTATATACTAAGGAAGTGAGCAGAGGGCAATTGCATATATGATGTGTCAACTAAGGAGATGGCATTCAATATTTTGTATATGATGTAAAAACTAAGCATTGCAATACAACATATGCATTATATGAGTAATATAACCCTGCCAAGTTTGAGAGTACACCTCAGGGGGATAATAGGACTGGTCATCTGCCTCTGAATCCTCCTCTGAAGAGCTATCTGTAACCAGCAAGATATCTGCTTCAGCAGGTAGCATTGTCTTCTCTGAAGACCTTGTTTTCACTCCAGATTTCTCCATCACCAATCCAAATGGCTGATGCACAGTAAGAGCAGTTGAATATACAAACATTGTCGACAAAAGCAATGAGAAATACAAAAAAAGTACGGCATGATATAATTCACATATATGACGCTTGCCTAAACAACATGGCATTGCATAATTCACATACATAATGCCTTGCAACAAGATAACATTGCATCATTCAAATATATAATGTCTTGCAACAAGATGGCATTGCATAATTCACATATATTGTAATTAGACACTGAACAGGTGGCATTCACACAAAGCATGTCTAAACTAAGAAAATGACATAGCAATGCAAGATACCATATGCACGATATGAGTAACATAACCCTGCCAAGTTAGGGCATGCACCTCAGGGGGGAAATATGACTGGTCATCTATCTCTAAATCCTCCTCTGAGGAGCTATCGGTAACCAGCAAGACATGAGCTTCATCAGATAGCATTGTCTGCTCTGAAGACCTTGTTTCCACTCCAAATTTTTCCATGACCGTGCCGAATGGCTGATGCACAGGAAGAGTAATTGAATGTACTAAAATTGTTGACAAATTTAACACATAATAAAAAAATGATGACATGATATAATTCACATATAAGATGACTGGCTAACCAGGGTGGCATTGCGAAATTCACATATATGATGCCTGGCTAGACAAGATGGCATTGCATGATTCACATATACGATAAAGAAACTAAATAGATGGCATCGACACAAAGCATGTCTAAACTAAGCAGATGACATCTTTAATGTATACAGTAAGCAATGCAAGGCACCATATGCATGATATTACCAACATCAGCATGCCAAGTTAGAGCAAAGACCTCATTGGGTAAATAGGAGTGGTCTTCTCCTTCTGAATCCCCCTCAAGTTATCTTCCTCTAGATTACGATCCGAAATGGGTGGAGGGGGGGGGGCTGCCTTTACGCCCACCATGGAACGACGTCTGCATGAAATTTTATTGCCACACAAGGCTCGTCTCTTTTGCTCTACATGATCAGTTCCATTGTGTACAATAACTGGCATGCATAGGAATAAAACATAGTGAGATTATGTAAGGAGTGCATGCACAAATCCAGAGTGATGGTAGCAAACTGTGGATAGATCCAAAACCAATGATAGCAGACAGATAATAGCTGTAGTTAAAAATATAAATAATGTCTCCTTTAATGTTTGTTTGCACCCAACATGAAACTCATAGTAGACACTAGAGATTAACCAGATAGTAGACAGATAGTACTGATTGCTGCCCCAATATGTACCCCACAACCATTTAAATACTCAAGTTTCAGCATTAGTTTGGACCTGACTGAGAGTCTAATAGGTGAACACGACGATAATGTAGCATGTCATCATATTAAGCGACGCTTAACGTAAGCAGACATGGAAGAGTGCGACCTCTCTTGCGGACCCGTGTAGTCCTCAAGGTCATCTGCTTAGTTGATGATGGTAATGTAGTTGTCGTGGCTGCCGACAGCGTGGAAGAAGATCTGAGGTGGTGAAAGACAGTCTGGAGAGCGGATCCCTACTGTGGTGAACCCTTCCGTCGTTGGAGCAGCTGAGCTGGGATGGAACACAGCGCCGCAGGAGCAGGACAAACCGCACAAGGTTTTCTTTGACACATATCTGTAACAGAAGTAATTGAGTAAGGGCTTGTTTGAATTTGAGGATTCTAACAATGCAGGGATAGGAAATAGACAGGAATAGGATAGGAATGCACGTGCAAAACAGAGAATTTAAAAACCAGGATTTCTGCCAATCTGGGTGTTTGACTCACAACAATTGGAATATCACAGGATGCAAAAAAGCATGGTGAGATTAAGTCAAACCACAAGAAAATGTACGGTTATAATACTATTATGCTACTATCTCTTAGTCTTGTGCTTGATGAATAGGAATATGAAAAGGAGGAGAAGTGGAAATTAGAATTCCTATGGTTTTTCTTTCAAGGAGACACTAAAGGAACAAATCCTACAGTTTTCCATTGCTCCATTCCTTTGCACCAAATTCATGAAAAGTAGTACCATAGGAAACTTTCTAATTCCTATAATTTTCATTCACTTTTCCTTTCAAGCACTGGCGATTCTAGTAGGCAGGCTTGAGCAAGGAAAGTCCTACACTAAAAAAATGTTTTTGTGCTACTTCTATTACTTTGGACCCAGGACACTGCCATACTAGCTCAACTCTCAGGCCCATCGACAAATGCATAGCTCAAATGCGCACAGATAAATAATGATGGTGTTCAAGAGAGTCCATCACGGATAGCTAAGTTGCCTGGTACCTCATTGCTTGTCATATAGTAGGATAAAATAATCGTATTTCCCGTTACTACGAGTGCTCAGTGGACAATATATATAACATGTAGAGTAAAAGAGAGATGCAACAAGTGTACAACCTCTTTGGAGAAGCCATGTCGATCTCAGCGTGATTGGGTTGGCCGGTGAGGATGCTCCGGCTGACTTTGCTGTCGGAGGAGGGGAAGAAGATCTTAGGCGTCTGGAGATGGAGCCCGAGGTACTGCTCCGCTGTGATGGAGGGTTTCGTCGTTGGAGTAGCTCCGGTGAGTTGTACGACGCCGAGGCTGAAGCAAGACAAGAGAGACAACGAACAACGTTAACCTGAGTGGAATTCTAATAGAATCTCCAATACATGACTTAAAATACATAACCACAAAGTGCTAGATGTAAAATACATCACCCGCTCATCTCTGAACTTAACTGTCGAAACTGAACTTAACTGTCGAAACTGAACTTAACCGTCAAAACTGAATTTTGCTGTCAAAACTAAATTTTGCTGTCAAAACTGAACGCACAAGCAAGGTGAGGCTACACGTCGGTCGACTGACTTTTTCATCTCTGGTCAGTCGATTTTGCAGCCGTTGGATACGAAATCAAGGGCCTGCGGTTCATCTTCAACCTCCACCCCCCCTGAGCCGCTAGCCACCACCGGCCAAACAGCAGCCCCACGTCGCCCGCAGCCGGCGGTGCGCCACCCCGCCCGCCCTAAAGACACTCCCTACCGCCGGTCCGCCGCTGCCCCGGTCATCCCTCTAGGCCCCCCGTGCCGAGCTTTATCTCTGGAGATCCCCACGCCACCGCCCCGCCAACGCCCCGCCACCGCCGGCGACCACCCCCCCATCCCGAACCCTAAGATAGATAGTGGGGTACCTCTCCAGCGAGCCCCCCTCCCTGCTGCGGCTGGTTCTTCCATCACCCCGGTGAGCCCACCCCTTGAAAATTGACTGACACAAAAGTCGATTCAGTCAACTGAAGTGTAGCCAAATCGGAGCAGCATCGCAAGCAAGAGAAAGAGCGAGAGCAGCAGCGCGAGCAAGAGCAATATCAAGAGCAGACAAGGGCAGGGGACCGAGAGCAAGAGCAGAGCAGCAGCGGGAGCGAGAGCTAAAGCAGCAGCAGCTCCTACTGATGTGGACGTCGCGCCGAGGGAGCGACGCCGTGGAGGAAGTGGCCGGCGACGCCGCCGTGGATGGATCCGCGCCGTGTCGGCTCGGGACCGAGCGCCGGCAGCACCGTGAGATCGAATCAAGAAGAAAATGCGGCGATTAGTGTACAACCTCTTTGGTGGCGCTGATTAGGCCGCAGCTTCATCCGAGGAAACAGTGATGATGATGCTCTTCCGGTGGTGCAGGTGAAGACGGTGGTGTGGGAATGGATGTGGCGCGAAAGACGAGGGGAACATCGGGGTAGCTCCTTGGAGGTGGAGGACGGGGTGGCGGAACCGGCGGGACGATGAGATCGACGACGGATCCTCATCCGATACGGTGGATGAGGGACGTCGAGGTGTTGCTGTGGACGACATCGTCGGGGAAGAGGCTCCGGCTGGGTGGCGAACGGAGCAGGGTGTGGGGTTTCATCGCAGGTTTTCGCGGCCTCAGTGTACGAATGGGTGGGCGGATGGGATGGCAGTAGGGAACCATGGCTTAGAGACGCCTTGTCCGAAATGTGGGGTAAGTTACGAAAGTACCCCCCCCCCCAATTTGAGACGGTTCTTTCGGTTCAGGGGTACCACGGGCATTTTGCGTGTCGGGATTTCACAGGAGGTGGGAGTTTTCGCGCGCGTTGTAATTTTGGAATAGCAAGGCGCAGGTTGAGACGGAGGGAGTTGTCGGAGCACAACGAGACAAAGATATATCTTAAATATTTCGGGCTAACAAGGCGCAGGTTGAAGAGGCGGGAGTTTCGCAGCACGATAGACAGAGACGCTAGCTTCAATTTTCGGCATAACAAGGCGCGGCTTGAAATTTCGGAAGAACAAGCTTAACGTGTACAAAAAAAAGACAATTTGCACCTCAACACGCACAACACACACACAAACACCATTTAGACTAGAGTAAGCTACACGTGCATTGCACGCATGAGATTTGGCAACCAAATTATGAATAAATACCACATTATAGCATGCAAGCTATGAGTCATATATGCATGATGTAGATGTTCGTTTAATTCTTATAGTTCATTTCATTCAAAATCATCTAGTTTTGATGTTTGTGCATTATATGCTTAAGTTCAACCATGGAGTCTTCTAGATTATACATGTGGTGAAATCTGGTGGAATTAGATGATATCCAACGGCCAATAGTGCTCAAATTTGCCATCTTTGGACCATCGGATACGCCTCATCCAACGACCATCTTTCAAAGTTAAAGTTACCCGCACACAATAAAAAATATATATAATATAATATAATATATATATAGGGGTATAGATATAGATATGTGATGCAAAAGCCGCCCATCATCTCCAATTAGAGTAGTGTGTCCATGCACGGATGCGACATGGGAAAATGATGTCTGCCATCGGTATCTCAAATTCAAATTAGTATGACCTTGTTCAATGTGTATACATTACAACATGCTCGTTTCCAAACCACACCGCGTAGATCTCTGTTATATTCATGCATGCATGGGTTTCAAACATTAGGATCTCTTATTCAAATATTTGAATTCAAGTTTACATTGATTATGACCTCACCTATTCTTTTACACCCACATAGTAGTCTTCTCTTTATAATTATACCACTAACTTTCTCTCATGCATGCATGCACACACACTACCAGTCGGCATTATATATCGCACACATGCAATCTTTTTCTTCAGGTCAGTCTCCCATGAAGGCACACACCCACACACATCCCCCTCTCCATCATACCGGGCATTCTTTATCTCTCACGCGTGCATGCGCAATGATCGATGTTCCTCTATGTATGTGTGTATATAGCTAGGTCTTTCATAGTTTTCCACAAAAACCGATCAATCGATATATCCAGTGAGGTCTCATCCTCTTTCCCACGTCCACATCGATCAATCTATACCTCTCTATATAGGATTAACATAAATAGCTAATACACCCACATTAATTATATATCCAACGCCCCCCTCTCATCATCCATGCCTTCCGCTTCATCTCTCAGACGCGTGCACAATGGCGAAGACAGGGGACAGTAAGGGCCCTGCGCCCCCCCTAACATCACTATATATCAAGGATAATATGAATGTGACCATTAGACAATTGCTGCTAAAAAGGTTTAATTTCATGAATTGACCCTCCTCGTAAAGGATTAGCAATGCTTGGCCCCCTAGCTCATTTATTTTTCATGGCTCCGCCACTGCGTGCAACAGCGCACGTGTTCGCCCCCTCTCTCTAAATATCGATCTCGCACTTGTGCATTCCTTCATAGTCTCCCTCCACTCAGCCCCTCGCACCATCTTCTAGCCCCCCACCGAATTTTGCCACATGTACAATCTAGCAGACTCCATGGTTGAACTTAAGCATAATGCACAAATCTCAAAACAATAGTGGTTCTATTTTGTTCTAGAATCTTCCATATCATAACTGCCCAAACTTTTTTTCTAGTTGAATTGCCATTATTTGTTTTTACTTTATGCTTTACAATGCACAATTCCATGAATCATAAAATAGATTAAGGGCTTCTTTGATTCAAAGGATTCTCAAAGGAATTTTGGAGGATTCTAATCATTAGGAATTTTTCCTATCTTGGTTGTTTGATTCGTAGGATTGTAAACCATAGGAATTTTTCCATCTGATTCTTTTGCACTAGATTTCATAGGAAACATCCCATCCACTCAAACCTCTTTGAAAGAATTCTGCGTTTTTTCTATGCACAATCAAACACTCGTAAAATCCTGTAGGATTCAAGACGACATTCCACTATAATCCCATGTTTTTCCTATTCACGCGTTCTTAGCATTTTTATAAAAGCTAATTGATTTTGAATGAGATGAACTATAGTGTGGTATTTATACATAATTTGGTTGCAAAATCTGAAGCGTGCAATGCACATGTACCTTACTAGTACTTCGAGTATGTGCAAAACAGGTAAATTAGAATACCAATGGCACGCTACACAGTGTCTCTCTTACAGTTCATGAAGCCACGTGGCACATGTGGAGGCGTTGTCGCGACCTCCTTTCGTGGATTGATCACAGTGATGTGTTGCTAGTTCCAGAAGAATGTACTCGTCCTCCCTGAGCCATACTGGCGGTACATGCATGAAGCGAAGATGTGCACGCATGCCACGCACGCACTCATTCCCTCGCATGCACACGCGGGTACACAGGCGGACGCAATTTTGTACCAAGATCCACCCCATGTGATAATTTGACGCGTGTAAAGTCATTCACTTCATTGATGGTCAATTAATACAGCGCATGCAAATTGAGTGGACGTGAGGGCGGAAGAAAGACATTATTACTCCACTGCACGCTTGCGAGTAGTTAAATCGTGGGTTGCTAGTAGTACTTCCATTGGTGTCCTTCGTATTTTGTGCCAATTTTTGACAGTAACATAATATTTACGCATTTGAGCAGTGTAGTACTTGAAATTTATGTTCCGCTAAACTCATTGGGAGCCGTTTCGGGCCTCGAAACCAAAACCATCAATTTATCTTTACCTTGTTCCAATCACATTCGAAAACCTGCTCACACCTACTAGTACGTACCAAACCTGAACGTGTTCCCACTATGCAGGTATTAGTACTACTAGTGCTAGTACTTAGGTTATAAAAAGGGGAACTACCTAACCAAAAATTACTCTACCTTTCCTCCTCATAAGTGCTTCTTCTTCGTCCATCGTTGCCATGGCCGGTGAGCAGAGCTCTAGGTCGAGAACTACTCGTAACAAGGGAGCAGCAACCAAGGCTGCAGAAAAAAAGAGAGGGCTCGCTGCCACGCAGAGACCTCGAAAGATCTCTCACGGGCAGGCGATGGCTCCCAGGAGTTCCCTAGCCGCGGAGGCGAACATGCCGAGCCGGCGGAGCTGGAGTCGTTATCCATCGACAGCATGCCCGATCAGCTCAATAAGCACCTCAATAAGCAGAAGGAGTTCATCCAAGGCTTGATGGAGTTGCTGAAGAAGAGCCTCGACGACATGCCCGCTGAGCTCAATCAGCAGGGGGAGTTCACCGCCGGCTTGGTGATGCTTCTAAAGAAGAGCATTGCCTCGGAGAAGAAGGCGACTGGCGAAATCCTGTGACTTCAAGAGGATAAGGCGAAGCTCTGCCACGAGATTGACCTGTTGAAGGAGAAGAACGCCAGCTGGAAGAAGCTGCACGATAATAGTAGTTCCTCGATGAAGATGCTGCAGGCCCTCGTCATGGAACAGAAGGAGGAGTTGGCGAAGCTCCGCATCGAGCACCCGGCTACTGTCAAGGTATGTAACGCGGCCGTGGAACAGGTGATGAAGGCTCGCGTCGAGAAATCCCACGTCATGGACAAAATGAAGTAGATGGCGGAGGAGACGCGCAAGGAGATGGAGGTCATGCAGGCGATGAAGAAGCAGTTATGACCCTGCGGCGAATTAGATCATTTGGGGTGATAATCTTCCTTCTTCTTTTGCTGCTCTGTTTCATCTTTTGCTTCGGGTGTTTCGCCGCACGTGTCACATTCTCTGCGAGGCATGAATAGAACAATGGTTTTTGTTTTTTGAGGGAATGAATAGAACAATGCTAACAATGAGATGACTAGCAAATTAGATCATTTTTATTGCCATATGGCATTGGGCTGTGTTTCGTGCTCCTCCATCGCAGTACTACTACAGTGGAAAACATGAGTATACCGCACGGTTCTTTGCTCCTCCTCGATTAGGTCGTCGACGCATTTATACGAGTAGTCAAATCACAAGGCCCCGCCTTCCAGCAGTAATGAGCCGTCAGATAACAAAGGCCCTCGCCTCTCGTGAAACCGACCAAGCTAGACTGCCCCGCCCTCTAGCCTTTTAAAAAATGTATGCTTGTGCACAACAGTAGTATCGATGGATTGCGCCATGGAGCAAAACTTGAAATAAAAAAGGTGGTATATATAGAGAGCGCTCGTCGCCAAATTATGCATATAGTGCTATTAAAAAGGCTAGTCACAATAATGGTGTCCAGCACAACCCACCCCTCAAATAAAACTAAGCACCCTGGAATTCTTTGACAAAACTAAGCACCCTGAAATTCTTTGACAACTAAACTGCTGGCTATATGATGTTGGCCATATATATTGTATGTATATAATGTGAAGAAACGAGTGGTAGTACTATACCAACTAAAAGATGAAATGTAAGAAATACTAGTATGTACTTAATGAAGAGTTAAAGTAACAAGAAGAAACATAACATAGTTCTGCTGGGGGCTCAGCACAACACACCCCTCAAATTAAATTAAGCACACCTGAAATTAGACTTTGCAACTATTCCGGTAGACACTGCATTAGAACCACCATGAGCAACGACACTGCCACCTTACTCGGAGTCCTCGTCCACGTCCTCGACTTCGTCCTTGTCCCTCTTCCTCTTGGCCGATACTTCTTTGCTTGAACCGCCAACTTGGCTGTTGCTCTTCATCCAACCCTTATAGATATTGAAACAAAGGTAGCTATCCATTGCAGCGTACTCGATGTGGTCTATATATAGTACATTCTGCTGCCATGCATGACAAGGAAACATGTATGGAGGTTTCTCCAGTTTACCATACGAAGGATGAACCATGGCTCCTGCCAGGGTCAGCATTGAAGGCTGACGAGAGGACACCAGCCGATTCTTTTGGAGGTCGAAGGTGTTGCCTACAACGAGGCCTATCCGACGCAGGACTTCTTTGTCGTTACCAAAGTCTACAGTAACGAATTTGACTAGGTTGCTCTTGAGGATGTCCTTAAAATCCTGGCACTCAACATCGACATGGCATATGTGGTAGACCAAGCAT
Source organism: Triticum aestivum (assembly GCF_018294505.1). Classification (NCBI taxonomy): domain Eukaryota; kingdom Viridiplantae; phylum Streptophyta; class Magnoliopsida; order Poales; family Poaceae; genus Triticum; species Triticum aestivum. The sequence goes on from NC_057810.1 coordinate 679,618,655, forward strand.
AAGTCGTGCACGCAAACCTGGATCACGGCGGGCTTCTTCCTCTCTTCGTCCTTTAGATCCTTCTCTCGTCCCACGACTGTGGTGTACTCAACATCTAGCCTAGCGACCCACTCATCATCTGAGTCTTTGAACATGTGTCTGAAGCGAGAAAGGCATCCTTTCACCATCGCGGAAGAACGGGTGTAGATGACGTCGAACTCATCGTCGGTGATGGTTCTAACCTTGTACTCACCGCCGATCGGGGAGATTTGGGACGCCATGGATTTGGGAGGAGGGTTAGGAGAAGTGGAACTGCCTTAATGTACTAATGTGAATGGACGGGACGACTAGGAGCGAACCGCCGTAGTATTAAAGGATCTGCGGGGATGAGTAGAAGCGAACTGCCAGCGTGCGAATGGCAGGGTAGTGGCTTTCAATTCTCCCATGATACGGGCTTCCGAGAGCCCTTGGATCGGAGATCGAATGGTTGCATGGCGTGATTCTAGACCTATGGGTGAATATCCTATCGTGGAGGGTTATTCTACAAAATTTTAGCAACTTAGCATGCGACCATTTGATCTCAGATCCAAGGGCTGCCGGCAGCCCGTATCATGGTCGCGCCTACCAAGACCATCGCGTCGCTCACGTGGTCGCGCCCTTGGAGATTTAACACGGTGCGTTAGGCTATCTGATGTTGGCATGTCATACATAGTCATCACTTAGTCACTCATACTACAACAAGGTTGTCTATAAGGTTGGCTATAAGTGTATTTTTTTACTCCTCTCTATCTCTTTCTTCGTACTTACTCCGTCCCATAATATAAGAACGTTTTTACACTAGCTAGTGTAGTGTCAAAAATGTTCTTATATAATGGGACACAGGGAGTACTAGTATTTATTGCATTTGCCAAGGAGTGACCTCTTCCAATGAAATGGTGTTGCTAAGTTTGCTTAATTTAATTAGCTATAGACTCAAAATTGTCTTTTCACCTAGGTACACACGCTTAGCACCGTTTCTTCCTTGGGTCACCAAACTAGTCTCTATCTTCTTGATTAACTTGCCACATCAGACTTTATGCCTATGTGGCAAGCTGAAGCACATGTAGGAGCAAGTAAGTACAATAGTGCGCTTTACATGGCATTTTTGCATATGTGGAGGAAAGAGAGGCAAGGAAAAAGTGGAGAAGTGGGCTCTCATGCAAGAGCCAGCCTCTACTACATGGTGGAGCATTGGGAGTGGCACCTGTATGGAGGTAGTCAGGAACCGGAGACTCACGCCGGTCGTAGTGCTGCAGTAAAAATGATAATGGCAAGTCAAATCACGGGGCCCCACCTGTCCAGCAGTAACTCACTATCAAATCACACCGCCCTATGTTTGCAGAAGCCTACTCCCTCGTCTTCTCGCGTCTCTGTCGAACCGACTAGGCGGAACTGTCCCGCCGCCTACCGGGCAGGAAAAGCCCCGCCCTCGACTTTTACATAGTATACAAATACTAATTTTGTATCCATGGATTGCGCTGGCGCCATGGAGCAAAGCGTCTAGAAAACGGTGGTACACATGTACGGAGTATACAGCATGCCCGTCGCGTTCGCGTCGCACCCCAGACGGTCGGTCGGTCTGGCACACTGCTCTCCGAATGGAACACGCGTAATATTGCATTCGCACACACATGTGGGACGACAATTGAGAACCGACCATAGGAACACTCCCCGGCCCCGCAAGCCGGGTGACTTAATAGAAGAGGGAGATGAGCGATAGTACTAGAGAAGTGTTGTACTATGTTGGTGCCTAGACGATCCCTGCAAGACACGGAAGATCAGTTCGTCCATGCATGTGACCAGACTCCAGCAGACACGCCTGGATTGTCTATCATCTACATATCATGCAGGTTGTGTTGTACATGGCTGTAGTTGTGGTGAGAAATCTAAAAAAGGTTTCTTGTCATCTCGCAAAATTATGTGTCATGTGCTTCGGATCACTGCGAGGGTTAAACAGTGACAACTGAGTTGGGCTAGTCATTGGGGGCACATGCACGAACAGTGACTACTCGGCTGTCATCTAGGTCAAGCCGGCTATGTTAATTAGGACATCTATCGACGGACCCCTTTTCTACGAGTTTATCTTTAATTTGAGCTTTGTTCCTCGTCTAGTTTGTTCGTCGGGATCCATGTTGTCTCCTTTGGGCAGTGAGGTTATGATTTCTTGTCATGTGGCATTTTTTTCGGGTTATATGTTATAATCCGGCGCTTCAGATCAAAATGAAGACAACTGCGCCTCCGGGCCACGTGCATGAAGACTTCTCGACAGTCATTGATGAGGTCAAGCCGGCTCCAGTAGACAAAGGAAAACTAAGTACTACTCCACTATATAGGCAGGAGACTCCGCGCTTCCTTTCTAGTGTTGCTCTCTTCACACTGTCTCGGCCTCTCCAGATCTAAACACGATAGTAGTGGCCACACACTCTCTCTCTCTGCTCACGGCTGGTCACAGATCTAGCCGGATCCTCTCTGCCGGGGAAGGTCAGAAGGTGCAACGTTCACGCGGTCGTCCTCGGTGATGGCTCTTACCCACAGTTGGGCGCGTCCCGATCAGCCTGCCTTGCCGTTCTCTCCCAAGCACCACTGGCGAGGGAGGGCCTCTGACCTCTTCTTCCTTGCTATCATAGTGTGGGCAGATCCAGCCTGCCGTCGCCCACCTAGCGACATCCCGACGACCATCAGGTATAACTTCCTTTGAAACCGGCCTTGCTCTACTTCCCGAGCTCCTGACGTCACTGCATTTGTAACTTTTACTCTTTCTCAGGCCCCCTCGTAGATAGGATCGATCGGCTGTTCGAAAACCACCTAATTTTTTTATGTTTAAGAGGTAAAACTAATTCATGCACTCGAATCTATTACTACTTGGTTCAAACAAGGAAGAAAGGGGGTGGGGGAGGATTTGTTACCTGAATCTAGGACTTGGTCGAAAGAGGAAATAATGGGGGCGAAAAGTAGCAGAGACTGGCTATCCAACTGGTCTCTAGGTCTAATAGGGAAATAATGGGAAACGCAGTACAAACTCAATATAAACCCGATCTATTGGTTGAAAAAGGAAAGAAAGTGGGGACTGGGGGACAAGTCAACAGAGTAAGTCCAGCACTAGATTTGCTAGCCTCACACAGTATAAGGTGGCTATACCGAACAAAAATGGGACCAACCCAGATATCCTGTTCTGATGTTTGTTACCCCGAGCCACTCTTATGTAATGCCACTGGTAAAATGTAGCAGTCGCACTGTTAAAAGTAAGGACACGTTAAACCAATGTTGTTTTCAATGTAATGCCTCCAGTAATATGAATCAATGACACTTCTTTACATATCCTGCTAAAATTTCCCATTAAGATAAGTTGGTTCTTTTCGTTAGAAATGCAACTGCCCTGGTCCGCCTACTCTCCCGTGCCCAAAGTAATGTCGTATTTAACGATTGTCATAGTTAATCCTAATGCCCACACTAATATCTAGCAATGCCACTGCTTTAGAAATTGCTACTGTCCTTGTAGGATTGCCATTCAGATAAGGAACATGCTTATTTTCGTTTGACTCATGTTTCATCACTTGTTAGTCACCCTCCTTTCCACCTATTTTGTGCAAACAGAGATATACATTTCACGCTTGACCTTAGTTGAACTGCACAAATGATATCCAAATTATAGTTGAGCATTCCAGGAGCTTCACAACCAACCTTGATGTTGCTCAGTTTATTGCAACTAATGAAGAAGAAGCTCTATGGGTTTCGTTTTCTGATGAAAATGGAACCGGGGCTGGAGCTCTTTTCTTAAAAAAATGAAGAAGAAGCTCCTAACTCACGGGACATTGCTTCATTTTAGGTGAACTGCACCAAAAGGTCCCATGAGTTGAATCATCCATGTTGCTGACTGAAAGAGCCAGCTTCAGCATCCCAGTCTAAGCGCCCCCGGCCTCCATCCTTGGGACACACGGTACACCTCGTTTGCCACCTGCTCGACCCTAGTGTCACTGGTAAAATGAAGTAATAATACAGTTAAAATAGAGCATGTGTCATCTCTATCATTTCATTTCTAGTGTAGATAAAGAAAGTGCTTCTCTTTGTTAAAGTATGTTTCATCAACTAGTCCCATTGTTAATGTTTAAGCATTTCTGCAAACTGGGGTGCTCAAATTTAGTTGATATGTACAAAAATAGAGATTTGAATGTCTCAAGGCGCCTCCTTGTACTACTGCTGTACACTGATGTTCATCATTGGCAGAAGTTGTATCTGGGAGACTTGGGACGATGTCCAGTATGAGGCGTACCGTATGAGGCGTCGCAGGGCCCATCTCGCCCTCGCAGCATGGCATACTGTGATACAATCGCAATATTTTCTTCTATTTATTTTGTGTGTTTCATCAACTAGTGCCACTATAATGTAATCATGCTTTTTCATTATCTGTGCAAACAGGGTTATTCAGCTGCATTTTGGTGGAACTGCACAAATGTACGTATGGAACCGGCTTATATGCAGAGTGCAAGGTGTGCTAAGTAAAATTACCAACACCAACCATGCTGCATGCACGCATTGGCATCCACCACCACCAGTGGGAAGTCTGGCGCTCTCTGTGGACGGATCTTTCTTGGCAGCAAATCCTCTAACCAAATACTAGTAGCTTATATTGGCAGTTTTCTGGGGAGTACTCTTTTCTGAAAGAAGCACCAATCTATTTTTCTTTATTTGTACACCGTGTCACAACTTTGACCCAAAGGTCCAGAGCTATTTTAGGGTAATTGGCATAGTACTCAGAGACTGATTGTAAGCATGATTTTCATTAGCTGTCACACTGATTGTAAGCATGAGCAGGTGGAAGATTAGGTTAGTGCGAAGCTTACCTTAAACCCTACCGCCGCCGTTGAAACGAGGCGAGCGTTGAGGGAACCGTGGAGAACGACAGGGAAGCGATGTCGCGCCATCCGGCCTCCTCTTACGGTGAGAGAACGAATACTCCCGTGGCTCCGGCTGGCTCTGCACCCTAACGAACGGCACACCATACTCGATCGATTCGTTATCCTCTGGGTGCTCGACCTTCGACCTGTACACCCACCACCTCCGCCTGACTATTGCCTCGGGCAAATCTGTCTGCTCCATCACCCATAGGAGATACTCGATGAACTCGGAGGACTGCGGCGTGACTGCCGCCGAGGAGTACATGTACATCGTCGCCCTCATCGCCGCCGTCTCGCTCTTTCGCATACATTGCCACATGGCCTGCACCTTCCTCGAAATCTCCCACTCATTTTCAAACCAACTACGGATCTCCTTCAACCTGGCTAACTTTTCCTGGTCGCCGCCGGTGATCTGCCTAATTCGCTGCTGCATCCTCTCCATAGATGTCGTTCTGAGTGGTCCGGTGCTAGCTTTGGAAGATGGGAGGAGAGACGGTGGTCTTGCAATAGAGAAGAGGGACAGGAGAGGAGGTGGTTTTGGAATGGAGATGATGGAGAGGAGAGGGGGTGGTTTTGCAATGGAGAGAAGATCATAAGAGGGAGAGGCGAGACGGTGGTTTTGGAATGGAGATGATGGAGAGGAGAGGAGGTGGTTTTGGAATGGAGATGATGGAGAGGAGAGGAGGTGGTTTTGCAATGGAGAAGATCAGAAGAGGGAGATGCGAGACGGTGGTTTTGGAATGGAGATGATGGAGAGGAGAGGAGGAGGTTTTGCAATGGAGAAGAGGGAGAGGAGCGTGCGGCAGCGATTTAGGATTGGGCGAGAGGGCCGGCGCGCTGTGACTGGATCAAAATCAAAATCAATTTACCCTTCAATTAAGAAAGCGACCCCACATTAACTAGTCTCCCTTTTATTCTGGGTCATAATTGACCATGATTTTCGCACATAAAATATATGTTATACATTGCAAAAAATAATAATAATTTGAAAGTACATTCAGATACGAACGAAACGATACAATTTTTGCTGACATGCATTCACATTTTGCTTGTCACATACAGTATGTGGTCAAACTTTGACCCAAAATACGCAAAACAACAAAAAAATACTTCCAAGACCAGCGCCGCTCTTCCGCTCTTCTCCTCTTAAACCACCGCCGCTCCTCTCCTGTTCCAATCTAAATCCACCCCTCTCCTCTTCCATTTCAAAACCACTGCCCCTCCTCTCCTGTTCCAGTCCAAAACCAACGTCGCTCCTCTCCCGTTCTAATCCAAAACCAGCGCTGCTCCTCTCCTCTTCCATTCAAAAACCACCCCCGGCGAGTGAAGGTGCTGTGGAGAATTAGATCGATGGAGGAGTACAACTGATACGTGAGGATCGCAGATGGCGACCCTGTGAAGCTAGCTAGGATGTTGGAGATACAGTCTTGGTTTGACAACAAGAACCAACTAGCGGCGACGACGACATCCATGGCCAAATATCTGCAACAGAGCGAAAAGGCGGCGATACTCCCGGAGGGAGTTGGGACAGAGTACATAGAGCTGCTCCTATGGGCCATGGAGCAAATAGATTCACCGAATCCGATCTTGAGGGAGCGGTGGTGGGAGTATCGATCCTAGATGGAGCATCCACCAGAGATTGAAGGATCAAGCATCTATAGGGTGCCGTTTGCGAGGGTGTCCTGCCAGAGCGAGCCGGTGGAGTCTTCATCGACCGAACCCAACTGCAAGAGGAGAAAAGCACTTGGCCCGATGACGCTTCCCCGCCATCGTCTCCCTCGCCGTTCACATCGTCTCACGGGGCGGCTGTCTGCCGCCAAGGAATAGGAGGGGGCTGCCCCCACCCCCCAGCCCAATAGTCGGGCAGGTTGTGAATTGTCAGGAGGAGCTTAGGGTTGTCAGTATTTGCAGGTTGTGAATTGTGTTTTGTGTTGTGTATTTTGAGAGTACTTTCAGATATGAATGTCTTCTGAATTTCAGATTTGCAGTATTGAGCATATGAAGAATTTTATGAATTCTAGAGACCTATTTCTGCACTTAAAAAAATGTAGTTTCATAGGAGTATAAAAGTGCAGACGAGAAGAAACTGCAAGTTCAGTTTCAGATAAGAAACTGCAACTTTCAGAGGCAGAGCATTTATATTAACATGGCCTTTTCAAACAGGGTTAACATCATGTTGGAAGTTTTATTCATGGTCGAAAATGGAACTACCAGCCATTTAACATCATGCTGATCAACATTCATGCATAGCACATCTTCATATGATGCACAGTCAAAATGCCCACACAATGTCGAGTGTGCGAAACACAGAGAAAATGAGGGACGCAGTTTTGGCAAGTGTTGGACGTGGTTTTGGGCTACCCCGTCTAGGCTTTCATTTTTAACAGCCCATGACCTCGAATGGGAGGGCCTGTTTGTATTTTCTTAGGGCCGTCATGTATCGACCGGCCTATGGACCTCCCATCCGAGGTTTTATTTTTGGCAGCCCAATTTATGTATTTTTTTGAAGAAAACGCAGAGGTCTGTTCTATTTTTCTATATAAGAATAGGAACGCCAGGTACAACTTATGTTTCCCTTCAAACTATATTATATATAATTAAATTATTTTATATGTTATTATATGTTATTTTTATTGTCATCATATATTTAACAGATATTTATAAAAATAATTTCTTAACAAATAAAATCCTGGATTATTTTGGCACGAAAATCCTAGTGATTGTGTACAAAAGCTTGGTAATTTTTAAGGATGAATGTAATAATATCACTTATTATTTAAATATATTTATAACAAAATGCTCAGCTCTTTTTTATATTTTGATAACATTGCTGGCCAACCCAACTTTATAATTAGAATCAGCCCAGCAAAATCGTGTATCTAGATAAAGTGCAAATGGCCTGTAATTTTTTAGGAAATAAAATAAATGGGCCGCATGGACACTACATTAATTGTTCACCCAGCCCAACTAATGGATGTAATTCAAAAAAAAGATCAAATTGACTGTAAATTCCACCGCGCAAAAAAAGACTCTAAATTCTGAAAAGATGGGTTGAATACGTGCAACATTTTTGGGGGCTAAAATGTGGGCCAATAGGTCGAAGCCAACGCAAGTCGTTGTCAATTTAGTCAACAAATGATTCTGACATGTTAGCCGTTGGATTTACATCCAACAACCGGCATCCATCTTCAATCTCCCGTCTTCTTCCTCCAGCGCCACCGGGACCACCTCCCGCCTCCTACTGCTAGCAGCTCTACTTAGCACGCTTCGCTATGAAGCACTACTCCACCATTGGCCAGGCCATCCCTCCACCCCTCCACACCTCCTGTTCTTCTCCACCGATTGCCAAACCACACCGCACTAGAACCAGTTAACCCTCGTACACCTCTCCGTCTGCGACTCTACTCCCACGTCTTCCCATCTCCGGCCCGTTGCTGTCCGGGGCCTCGCCGTCGTCCACCACCTTGGATGCGCTCAGCGCGGCATGGTCAACGTGGTCAATGAACGACACCATCGGAAGTAGATTGTGCGTGGAGAGGCTGACAGCTAGGTCCACGGCCGCACACAAGGAAATGCCTCCTTATTACGCGCAAAATAATGATTCCTCCACCTGACATCTGGGACCCACCGGAAGGGCCTCTGAATTTCGCGAAAAAAACATGCCCCCCGCTCACTTGTCGGACCCACCAGCTATCTTCGCACGCAAGGAAGTACCTCCTTATTATGCACAAAGAAATGAATACTCCCCCTGCTAGCTGGAACCCAGCATACTGGGAGGCTGACTTGTGGGCTACCAAGTTGACGGGGACGGAGGGCTTTGTCAACTTAGTTAATATGAACAATTCTAGCTCCTATTACCGTATGATGTTCATCCAACGGTTATAGCGCTTCTTCAACCTCTGGTCTTCTTGCTCCAGCCGCCCAAACCAGTGCTAGTCGTGCCGCGTGCTCCTGCCTCCCGTGGCCGGCTGTGATTCCGCGGAGGCCTCACCGCCCCTACTACTCCCACCGCTGGCCAGGCCATCCCTCTACTCAACCACACCTCCTGTTATTCTACGGCGACAGCAGCCTCACATCGCAGCCGAACCAGTGAACCCTCGTACTCCTCCTTGCATGGGCATCCACTGTTGCGTCTTCCCCGACTTCGAGTCGTCCCCTTCCTAGGCCTCGCCATCGTCCACCGCCATGGTGCTCTCGGCGCGGCGTGGTCAACGTGGTGAAGGAACGACTTCCATCGGACGTGGACTGTACGTGGAGAGACTGACATCTGGGTCCATGGCCGCAACAAGGAAGTGCCTCCTTATTACGCGGAAAATAATGATTCCTCCACCTGACGGCGGGGACCCACTGGACGGGCCACCGTATTTCGTGAAAAAAAGTTCCCCCCTGACTGCTGGGACCCACCAGCTACATCTTCGCACGCAAGGAAGTGCGTCCGGGCAAAAAAAATGATTCACCCCCATGACTGCTGGGACCCACCAGCTACATCTTCGCTTGCAAGGAAGTGCGTTCGGGCAAAAAAACCGATTCGCCCCCCTGACTGCTGGGACCCACCAGCTACATCTTCGCAGGCAAGGAAGTGCGTGACAGTCGGGACCCACCTGGTCGAAGTGTATGTAGCGTTATCATTCTGGTCGCGAATGTGTATGTACATACTGGTTGATGTAGAGGCGCACACGTGTCATAGTAGAGGCGCGCATGTGTCGTAGTAGAGGTGCGCACTGTCGTAGTAGAGGCGCCCACGTAGCATGTACACGAACATACAACGGCGAGGGTGCAAGAAAGAAAATACGACCACGTATGTACATACGGGCAGGGTCTTGAACGCCTACTCGCGCATATGTACATGGCTGGGTCGGAACGGAGAAACAGAGTCATCGACATGTTCATGGGGAGGCAACGGAATGCGTCGTGTTCATGGGGAGGTAACGGTATGCATCGTGTTCATTGGGAGGCAACAGAACGCGTGGGAGCCAACCGGCTTGGACGGAACTGGCGATGAAAACGAGGCCTGGCGTACTGCAGAACGGAGGAAATGGCCTTGTGTTCGACCGGCCATGTTCGGAATGGGGTCCTGTTGACCGGGAGGGGTGTGGCGTACCGCAAAACGGAGGAAACGGACCTCCTACGGTCGAAACGGGGGTCCTGTTGATTGACAAGGGTGTGGCGTACTACAAAATGGACGAAACGGACGTCCTACGGTCGAAACGGGTGTCCTGTTGATCGGGAGGGGTGTGGCGTACCGCAAAACGGACGAAAAGGACTTGTGTTGGAGCGCTACGGTCGAAATGGGGGTCCTGTTCATTGGGAGGGGTGTGGCGTACTGCAAAACGGGACTCCACGGGATACTGCTCATCTCCACCGTTGACCTCCTCCAGCCTCCACGGGCTACCGTCCACCTCCTCGAGCCTCCACGGGTTCCTGTTCATCCAGCCTCCACCGCACACTATTCCACCGGCTACTGTTCAACCACCCCTCTACGGGCACCCCTCCACCATCTAGTGTTCATCCAGCCCTCCACCACACCACGGGGTCCTATTCAACCACCCCTCCACGACCACCCCTCCACCGTCTACTGTTCATCCAGCCCTCCACCCCACGGGGTCCTGTTCATCCAGAGGCCACGCCACCGCTCACTGTTCTTCCAAACCCCCCTGCAACACTCACTATTCATCCAATCCATCGGCTTCAGTTAGCAGCAGTAGCGAAGGAACCGCTCCATCGGGTTCAGTTAACAGCCATCGATCGATCGCTCGGGTTCAGTAACGCGTAGTGTGCAGTGCAATCGCTCGGGTTCAGTTAGAGCCCAACGCCTCGCTCGGGTTCAGTTAGAGCCAATGCCTCACACACACGCGCGTACGTGTACGAGAGAAACGCGCATCGCTCGGCCCCCGACCTCCCACCGTAACCGGCAACTCCCTGAAATTTTCCTCCCCCTCGCTTCTACCATGGTTTTTTCCGTCATGGACGGCCCAAAGAATGTCATGCAGCTGCGTCTCCGGCCCGCCCAAGACAAAAAGCCCATTTTTTGTCATAGAAGTAGGAGCCCACCACATCTATGATGATACCGGGTTTTGTCACAATTATCGTCATAGAAGTGTCATATGTATGACAGAAAAAAATTTCGTTCGGCCCAAAATGTCACGGATGTGTCTTTTTTTGTAGTGCATTATCACAATGAGTAGTAGGAGCAACATCATTTGGGAGAGATACCTTTTTACCTTTGCTGCTCCTTCTCTTCCTTTTCTTTTTCACATTATGTGTGGGTTCAACCATCTTCTTCGAGCTCCTTATTAATGAGATTGGTTCAATAGAAAGTTCCTCCTCGTTACCTGATTTATCATAACAAATAATAGGAGGATATTGGGAAGTCTCTTCCCTTTCATTAGTATTCTCATCATCTTTTATTTGCTTTCTTTTCTTTATGTAATTGGCAATATAAGGATTTTCAATGCAATTCTCCGCACAATACAAATAAATCTTCTCTAGATCAATATCAAGGAATTTCTCAAGGGCAAAATCTGGAAGATTCTTAGTTAAATGTTTCAATTCTTCATAACCCAAAAGCAAACTAAGTTCATTATAATGTGCAAGGGAAATCAAATCATCACAATTTTCGGACACGATTCGATCATGAAATAATTTGCATAGGAGATTTAAATGACCACGTTCATTGCATAGTTCACAAGTACGACAAAGGAAGTGTAAATTTTCAGCACTCCCATATAACTTTTCTTGCAACAATTTAGTTTCTAAATGCTTATGCCTCTTGCAATATATATCTTTTCTATTTGGTGTGTTCATGCAAACATGCACTCCACAAAAGTTGACATGGTTATAAGAGATATTTTCATCATGACTAGAGCAATCATCATTAGTATTATGGATATTCAAGGAGTTCATACTAACAACATTGCAATCATGCTCATCATTCAAAGACTTAGTGTCAAACATTCTACAAATTACTTCTTATAGCACTTGAGCACAATTTTCCTTTTCATCATACTCATGAAAGATATTAAAAAGACGAAGCGTATGAGACAAACTTAACTCCATTTTTTTTGTAGTTTTCTTTTATAAACTAAGCTAGTGATAAAACAAGAAACAAAAAGATTAGATTGCAAGATCTAAAGATATACCTTCAAGCACTCACCTCCCCGGCAACGGTGCCAGAAAAGAGCTTGATGTCTACTACACAACCTTCTTCTGGTAGATGTTGTTGGGCCTGCAAGTGCACAGGTTTGTAGGACAGTAGCAAATTTCCCTCAAGTGGATGACCTAAGGTTTATCAATCCGTAGGAGGCGTAGGATGAAGATGGTCTCTCTCAAACAACCCTGCAACCAAATAGCAAAGAGTCTCTTGTGTCCCCAACACACCCAATACAATGGTAAATTGTATAGGTGCACTAGTTCAGCGAAGAGATGGTGATACAAGTGCAATATGGATAGTAGATAAAGGTATTTGTAATCTGAAATTATAAAAACAGCAAGGTAACTAATGATAAAAGTGAGCGTAAACGGTATTGTAATGATAGGAAACACGGCCTAGGGTTCATACTTTCACAATAATAACATAGATAGATCATATAACAATCCCTCAACATGCAACAATGAGTCACTCCAAAGCCACTAATAGCGGAGAACAAACAAAGAGATTATGGTAGGGTACAAAACCACCTCAAAGTTATTCTTTCGGATCAATCTATGCAAGAGTTCGTACTAGAATAACACCTTAATACACAAATAAACCAAAACCCTAATGTCACCTAGATACTCCATTGTCACCTCAAGTATGCGTGGGCATGATTATACGATATGCATCACACAATCTCAGATTCATCTGTCCAACCAACACAAAGTAATTCAAAGAGTGCCCCAAAGTTTCTACCGGAGAGTCAAGACGAAAACGTGTGCCAACCCCTATGCATAGGTTCACGGGCGGAACCCGCCAGTTGGTCACCAAAACATACATCAAGGGGCACATGATATCCCATTGTCACCACAGATAAGCACGGCAAGACATACATCAAGTGTTCTCAAATCCTTAAAGACTCAATTCGGTAGGATAACTTCAAAGGGAAAACTCAATTCATCACAGGAGAGTAGAGGGGGAGAAACATCATAAGATCCAACTATAATAGCAAAACTCACGATACATCAAGATCGTGCCATAGAGAGAACACAAGAGAGAGAGATGAAACACATAGATACTGGTACATACCCTCAGCCCCGAGGGTGAACTACTCCCTCCTCGTCATGGATAGTGCGGGGATGATGAAGATGGCCACCGGTGATAGATTCCCCCTCCGGCAGGGTGCCGGAACGGGCTCCCGAGAGGTTTTTGGTCGCTACAGAGGCTTGCGGCGGCGGAACTCCCGATCTATCTTCTTTTTTGATGTTTTTAGGGTACGTGGACTTATATAGGCGAAAGAAGTCAGTCGGGGGAGCCTCGAGGGGCCCACGAGAGGGTAGGGCACGCCGAGGGGGGTGGGCGCGCCCCCTATCTCGTGGCTTCCTCGATGCTCTTCTGACGTGAACTCCAAGTCTCCCGGATCATATTCTTCCTAAAAATCACGCTCCCGAAGGTTTCATTCCGTTTGGACTCCGTTTGATATTCCTTTTTTTCGAAATACCGAAACAGGCAATAAAACAGCCATATGGGCTGGGCCTCCAGTTAATAGGTTAGTCCCAAAAGTAATATAAAAGTGTATAATAAAGCCCATAATCATTCAAAACAGATAATAAAATAGCATGCATGCTTCATAAATTATAGATACGTTGGAGACGTATCACCGACGCGCGTGCTTCGAGGGTGGTAGCGGGTCATCTCGCCGTCGTGCCTCGGTGAAGCGTGAGGATGAGTCTGATTGAGCTCAGGAGGGCGGTGCGAATCCTTCCTCATGATCCGTCGCCGGGCACACCGCGTTTGTTTTGTTTATCTCATTTTCCTACTTAGAAAGAGAGAAGTATGGGGCCCCAAGGGGGCATGTTGGACTATTGCCCTTAATGATTATGATGTTTCTATTATTCACATGCTGTGTTATGGTGTCGAGGTTGCATGCTTGCGCGTAGGAACAACTTAGCTTGAGGGGCTTGATGCCGATTTCGCCTCGCGAGGTACCTGCCTGAGGCCTCGCCGGGCGTCTTGAAGTCTGCGAAACTCAGCCGGGAGGATAGCTTTCAAACCTTGGTCGCGAGGGTGTTCGGCTCAAGTCCTATGTGCGCGTTGCGATGCCCGTGGGGCATGGACCGGGAGGGGTGCTCCCGCTGTAAACTTGAGGGAGGAAGCCTCACGAAATTAGGCAAGAAGGCACTCACGAGGGCGCCCACGCAGCCCCCTCGCGAGGCTTGCGAAAGAGAGGACGAGTCTGGCGAAAAACAAAGACAAAGAATCATGGACTGGGGATGGCAAACAACACTAAAAGAAACTCCAATAAAGTTTCGAACAAGGGGCGAACAAGCCAACTGTAGAAAGCAAATGAAAAGCCGCATACAGTACCTAGTCTAGTCTTCGATGTCTTCTCACCAGCGCGGAGCTAAGTGCTTCCACTGGGCATGGGCGGGAGCCCCCGAGGCCCAAGGGCGGCACTCTAGAGACTCCGAGGCGTGTACAGCCCCAACTCATTATTACGTGAGAGTGTCACGGGAGGCGAGCTTCACAGGCATTGGCCTTCTTCACATGCACTGGGCCTTTTCTTGGGGCGACAAGCTTTGCGGGCACTGTGCCTTCTTCGCAGGCACTGGGCCCTTCCTCAAAGGCACTGGGCCTTACTTCACAGGCACTGGGCCTTACTTCAAGGGTAGAATCTCCGGAGGTGCTGAATGTTCCACGCGTTCGGGATGGGCACCCCCTCCTGGGTTTCCAAGTGCGCAGCGCCAGGTCTGGAAACATGAACAACCTTGAACGGGCCCCCCACATGGGAGAGAGCTTGTGCAGCCCTTCCCTAGAGAGCACCCGCCTGAGCACGAGGTCACCTACCTAAAGAGTCCTGGGGCGGATGTTGCGGCAGTGGTACCGCCGCAACGCCTACTGGTATCTTGCCGCTCGAAGTGCGGCCTCCCGACGGTGTTCCTCCCCCAGCACGAGGTCCATCCCCTGCATGGCGTCTTGCTACACTTCACCAAACGCCAGGACCAGCACGGAGCGACGCCTAACCTCGTGAGGGAGGACCGTCTCAGCTCCGTAGACGAGGAAGAACAGGGTTTCGCCAGTTGACATGGTGGCAGTAGTGCGGATGGACCATAGCACGGACTGGAGCTCATCGAATCAGCCCCTGCTACAGGCCTCCAACTTCTTCTTGAAAGTCCTGGTTTTGAGGCCTTTCAGGACCTCGGCGTTGGCGCGTTCAGCCTAGCCGTTGCTCCGAGGGTGTGCTACCGAAGCGTAGCATATCTGCATTCCAAGGTTAGCACAATATGTTTTAAAGAGATTACTGGTGAACTGCGAACCATTGTCGGTGATGATGCGATTAGGCACCCTGAATCGGCTCACGAGGCCCTTGATGAACTTGACTGTGGAGCCAGCTGGGATGGTGCGGACAACTTCCACCTCAGACCACTTGGTGAACTTGTCGATGGCGACGTAGAGGTAGTGATAGCCCCCTGGCGCCCGCGGAAATGGGCCCAAAATGTCTAGCCCCCAGACCGCAAATGGCCATGAGAGCGGAATGGTCTGCAGGCCCTGAGCTGGCTGATGACTCTGCTTGGCATGGAATTGACAGGCTTCACAAGCCTTCACTAGCTCGATTGCATCGTTGAGTGCCGTAGGCCAATAAAATCCGCTGCAAAATGCCTTGCCGACGAGAGGGTCCGTGATGACGAGTGGTGCCCACAGTCTCCACCATGAATGTCTGCCAGCAACTCCTCCCCCTGTTCTCTGGAGATGCAACCCAGAGACACACCGTTGGGCCGCTTTCGATAGAGCTCTCCGTCTTGGATGTAGTAGGACATGGCCTGCCGGGCCAAGCGTTCCGCGTCCTCTTCTTTCTCTAGTAGAGTCCCTTGCATAAGGTAATGCTTGAGCTCTGTAGTCCAGCATCCTTCCTGAGCCTCCAGTGCCAGGAGCAAACGCGCTCCTGAGGTCGGGCCACAGGCCGGGACCCCTGAGGCAGGCGGTTGAGGGAGCTCCTCCCGAGGTTGCACTGTGCTTGATAGCGACGGCACAACTGAGGGCTTGAAGAGTCGTTCCTCGAAAACGCCAGCCTCCTGAGGCAGCCACCTTGATGCCCTCTTGGCGATGTCATCAGCCTCCCGATTGGTGCCGCGAGGCACATGCTGCAGCTCCAGCCCCAAAAACTTCTTCTCCATCTTGTGTACTTCCACAAGATACGCCTCCATGTGCTCGTTGAGGGAGTTCCGGACTAGGGGGTGTCCGGATAGCCGAACTATCATCATTGGCCGGACTCCAAGACTATCAAGATACAAGATTGAAGACTTCATCCCGTGTCCGGATGGGACTTTCCTTGGCGTGGAAGGCAAGCTTGGCGATACGGATATGTAGGTTTCCTACCATTGTAACCGACTCTGTGTAACCCTAGCCCTCTCTGGTGTCTATATAAACCGGATGGCTTTAGTCCATAGGACGAACAACAATCATACCATAGGCTAGCTTCTAGGGTTTAGCCTCCTTGATCTCGTGGTAGATCCACTCTTGTAACACACATCATCAATATTAATCAAGCAGGACGTAGGGTTTTACCTCCATCAAGAGGGCCCGAACCTTGGGAAACATCGTGTCCCTTGCCTCCTGTTACCATCCGCCTAGACGCACAGTTCGGGACCCCCTACCCGAGATCCGCCGGTTTTGACACCGACATTGGTGCTTTCATTGAGAGTTCCTCTGTGTCGTCACCAATAGGCTCGATGGTTTGTTCGACCATCATCAACGACGCAGTCCAGGGTGAGACCTTTGTTCCCGGACAGATCTTCGTATTTGGTGGCTTTGCACTGCGGGCCAATTCGCTTGGCCATCTGGAGCAGATCGAAAGCTACGCCCCTGGCCGTCAGGTCAGATTTGGAAGTTTGAACTTCACGGCTGACATCCGCGGGGACTTGATCCTCGATGGATTCGAGCCACAGCCGAGCGTGCCGCACTGTCACGACGAGCATGATTTAGCTCTGCAACCGGACAGTACCCTGGAGGCCGCACTCGAACCCGCTCCGATCTTCAATTCGGAGCCGGCTGCGCAGATCGAGGACGGATGGCTAGACACCGCCTCGGGAGCTGCAACCTCTACGGCGATAGAGCCGAACAATGACCTTGTCCCTCATGAAGCTCGCGACTCCGAGGTGCCGAACTCCTTGCCGGACTCCAAACCTCCCGCGCCCCTCCGATCAAATCCGATTGGGCGCCGATCATGGAGTTCACCGCAGCAGACATCTTTCAACACTCACCTTTTGGCGACATCTTGAGTTCGCTAAAGTATCTCTCGTTATTTGGAGAGCCCTGGCCGGACTGCGGTCAGGACAGTTGGGATGCGGATGACGAAGAAATTCAAAGCCCACCCACCACCCACTTGGTAGCCGCTGTCGACGATCTAACCGACATGCTAGACTACGACTGCGAAGACATCAACGCTATGGACGAAGATGCCGGAGACGACCAAGAACCAGCGCCTATTGGGCACTGGAAAGCCACCTCATCATATGACATATACATGGTGGATATCCCAAAGGATGGGAATGGCGAAGAAACACCGAAGGATGACCCCTCCAAGAAGCAGCCCAAGCGCCGGCGTCAACGGTGCCGCTCTAAATCCCGCCACATCAAGAATGAAGTCTCCGACACCAGAGATAATAATACACCGGACAGTGCCGAAGATAACCCACTCCAGCAAGATGTAGCGCAGGAGGACGGAGACGCCAGCCCTCATGAGAGAGCGGCAGAAGAAGAGGTAGAGGATTATATGCCTCCCTCCGGAGACGAGTCAAGCCTCGACGACAATGAATTTGTCGTGCCTGAGGATCCCGTCGAACAAGAGCGTTTTAAACGCAGGCTTATGGCCACGGTGAACAGCCTCAAGAAAAAGCAGCAACAGCTTAGAGCTGATCAAGATCTGCTAGCCCACAGATGGACTGAAGTCCTCGCGACCGAAGAGCATGAGCTCGAACGCCCCTCCAAAAGCTGCCCTAAACGCAAGTTGCTCCCCCGATTAGAGGAGGAAGCGTATGAACCTACATCACCAGTAGACAATACGGCTGACCGACCACCCCGTGGTCGCTACAGAGAGGCCTCTAGGCCCTTCACTAGACCCGTACCCCGACATCGCTCGAAAAGCACAAGGCCACAGGGGAACGCTCCGGAGTTGCGAGATATATTGGACGATAAGGCAAGACAATCAAGATCGATCTATGGATCGCGTGGGCGCCCCACGGTACGTGACGACAGCCGTCGCGCCGAACACAGTAAATCTGGTCGGGTCGAACAAAACAGACAAAGTTCTTCTAAGCTCCGTCGTGATATCGCCCAGTACAGAGGCGCCGCACACCCACTATGCTTCACAGATGAAGTAATGGATCATCAAATCCCTGAAGGGTTTAAACCCGTGAATATCGAATCTTACGATGGCACAACAGACCCCGCGGTTTGGATCGAAGACTATCTTCTTCACATCCACATGGCCCGCGGTGATGATCTTCACGCCATCAAATGTCTCCCCCTCAAGCTTAAAGGACCATCCCAGCATTGGCTTAACAGCTTGCCAGCAGTGTCAATTGGGAGTTGGGAAGACTTGGAAGCCGCATTCCTCGATAACTTCCAAGGCACGTATGTGCGACCACCAGACCCTGACGACCTAAGCCACATAATTCAGCAGCCAGACGAATCGGCAAGACAATTCTGGACACGGTTCTTAACCAAGAAAAACCAAATCGTCGACTGTCCGGATGCGGAGGCCCTTGCGGCCTTCAAGCATAACATCCGCGACGAGTGGCTTGCCCGACACCTGGGACAGGAAAAGCCGAAATCCATGGCAGTCCTCACATCACTCATGACCCACTTCTGCGCGGGTGAGGGTAGCTGGCTAGCACGCAGCAACAACCTCAGCAAACATTCTGGCAGTCCAGATTTCAAGGACCGAAATGGCAGGTCGCGTCGTAACAAAAACAAGCGCCGCATCAACGGCGACAATAGTAAGGATATGGCAGTCAATGCCGGATTCAGAGGCTCTAAACCCGGTCAGCGGAAAAAGCCATTGAAAAGAACTGCTCAGGGTCCGTCCAATTTGGACCGAATACTCGACCGCTTGTGCCAGATACACAGCACCCCCGAAAAGCCAGCTAACCACACCAATAGGGACTGTTGGGTATTCAAGCAGGCGGGCAAGTTAATTGCCGAAAAGAATGACAAGGGGCTGCATAGCGACGACAAGGAAGAGACCCGACCGCCGAACAATAGTGGACAGAAGGGTTTCCCCCCACAGGTGCAGACGGTGAACATGATATACGCAACGCACATACCTAAAAGGGAGCGGAAGCGCGCACTCAGGGACGTATACGCGATGGAGCCAGTCGCCCTGAAGTTCAATCCATGGTCCTCCTGCCCGATCACTTTTGACCGAAGGGACCACCCCACCAGCATCCGCCACAGCGGATTCGCCGCATTGGTCTTAGACCCAATTGTTGATGGATTTCACCTCACTAGAGTCCTGATGGACGGCGGCAGCAGCCTGAACCTGCTCTATCAGGATATAGTGCGCAAAATGGGCATATACCCCTCAAGGATTAAACCTACCAAGACGACCTTTAAAGGCGTCATACCAGGTGTAGAAGCCAATTGTACAGGCTCAGTTACACTGGAAGTGGTCTTCGGATCCCCGGATAACTTCCGAAGCGAAGAGTTAATCTTCGACATAGTCTCGTTCCGCAGCGGCTATCATGCCTTGCTCGGACGTACAGTGTTTGCAAAGTTCAACGCGGTGCCGCACTACGCATACCTCAAGCTCAAAATGCCAGGCCCTCGAGGAGTCATCACGGTCAACGGAAACACTGAACGTTCTCTCCGAACGGAGGAACACACAGCGGCTCTCGCGGCAGAAGTCCAATGCAGCCTCTTAAGGCAATTCTCGAGTCCGGCCGTTAAGCGGCCGGACATAGCTAAGCGCGCCCGGAGTAACCCACAACAGGACCACCTGACACGTTCCGAGCACGCATAGCAGTGCGGCCCCAACCCCAGCCCCTGCAAAACATCAAAGCAGGTCCTTCGCGTACACCATTACGCTCTGAAGATACCACGGGCATGGGGAGAGGGGCACGACCACGATAAGCCCAGATTGCGGCTCAACCACACTAGGGGCTCTCAAGTGTGTCGTTCTTTTTTCTTTTTACCTTTTATTTTTTTTACCCACAGGACTCCGTTCGTCAGAGGCCCTGTCCGGTAGCAGACCTGCCGAACTCACGATGCAACAGCCAGGGAAGGATAAAGGCTACAACGAATATACAGGTGGTCTCCATTAGGAGCATTTTTATACACCAATACACAGCTTACCCCTGGAGGGGGACATGTTTAACAGTCCCATCCCTTGCTTATCGCACTATTTGTATCGTTCTGCATTCATAGCAGCACTTATTGAATAAAACAATGCAACACCTTTTCGCTTATAATTGCAATTCTTTTTCATACATATGTTCATTTACGACATATTGCATCCGTACACTTTGGTACGGTTAAAACACACCAGGGGCTTATGTTTCCTGCATCATGGTGTGATAAGTCCGAACACTTTCACAAGTGCGACACCCCGAACTTATAGCATTATATGCATCGGCTCCGAATCATGTCTTGGGTCAATAGTTGGGTTTGCCCGGCTCCCATGTTTTGGTACCTTACATTCCGTTATATCGGCTAAGGTAGCACTGGGAGAACCACTACGATTGCGCCCCAGTTGAGCTGGGTTAACGCCTCAGTGGAGAAAGCTAAAACTGACCGTCATGATGAGGTGAGAGCCGGTCGCTGTTCGAGAGGTTTTTGCGAGTCCTTAAAGACTTATGCCGCTTAGACCGAGGAACCTGATCTTGTCCGGCCCAGGTGTGGATAGCGCCACAAATTCGGCCTTCCGAAGACTAGGGGCTTCGCCGAAATTTAAAATTATAGAATTCTATGGCTAAGTGAGAGTGTTCAAGCACTATAAGTCCGGTTGCCTTGTTCGCTGTGTTGAGCACCTCCCTAGATCGACCCAAAAATGGGAACAAGAGTGCTCAAGTTTATCCTGAACACCCCAGCACTCATGGCATGGGGGCCGAAGCCGACGACTTGCCATCTCTCAGATTTGATAAACAGCCGCACATAAGGTAATATTTTAAATTAACAAGCGTTGCGTAGCGCATATGAACTAAATTTTCAGTGCACAGGATAACAAAATGCAGGTCTACTAAAAAATTACATCTTTGGAGCACTCCCCCGCAATAGTGCGGGCGCCTTTCAGCACACTCTTATAATACATCTTGGGTGTGCGATGCTCCTTGCCCTCTGGTGGCGGGTCCGTCACAAGCTTCTGGGCATCCATCTTGCCCCAGTGCACCTTTACGCGGGCAAGGGCCCGACGGGCACCCTCAATACAGGTGGAGTGCTTGATGACTTCCACCCACGGGCACGCATCCACCAGCCGCCGCACCAGGCCGAAGTAGCTCCCAGGCATGGCCTCCTTAGGCCACAGCCGAACTATGAGGCCCTTCATGGCCTGTTCGGCCGCCTTGTGGAGCTCGACCAGCTGCTTTAGCTGGTCGCTAAGGGGCACCGGATGTCCGGCCTCAGCATACTAAGACCAGAAGACCTTCTCCGTCGAGCTCCCCTCCTTGGCCCGGTAGAATGCGGCAGCATCGGACACGCTACGAGGAAGATCTGCGAACGCTCCTGGAGAGCTCCGAATTCGGGTAAGCAACAAGTAATTAACACTCACATGCTTACTTTGCATGAAAAATGCCTTACCTGCTGCTATTTTCTTCACTGCCTCAATCTCCTGGAGGGCCTTGTAGGCTTCGGCCTTAGCAGCTTTGGCACTCTCAAGAGCCGTTGCAAGCTCAGACTCTCAAGTCTTCGAGTCATGCTCTAGGCTCTCATGTTTTTTCACGAGATCCTAGAGCTCTTGCTGTACCTCCGCCACCCGCGCCTCCTGTTTCTCTCGCTCGGTGCGCTCCGCGGCCGCATTGCGTTTGGCCGCGGACACCGCCTCTTTCAGGCTCGCCACCTCGTTAGTGGCCCCTGCAAAACCCATGTTATCCTTGTCATTCTTTTTGCAACCAAAATCCTTTTCTGTAAGGTAGAATTTTGGTAAGGTGTTACTCACCTTCCTTGTCCTCGAGCTGCTTCTTGGCACGGCCGAGCTTGTTCTCGGACCGCTCGAGGCTTTCCTTCAACGAATTGATCTCCGCAGACAGTGCGGCAGAGGTCAGCAGCGTAGCCTGCAATCCCATATTGACCTATTTATTATGACTCCTGAGTATATCTTTTTAGATCCTCAGTCCGGCTTTTCTTTCCGAACACCGAACCGAGCATCAAGGGCTACTGTCTATGTGGTACCATTTTATACATATTGAAATTCTTACCTCAAAGCCTGGTAGAAGGCTGCTGCAGGCTTCGGTCAGCCCGCTCTTGGCGAGCTGCACCTTCTGAATCACCGCACTCATAACAGTGCGGTGTTCCTCTTCAATGGAGGCGCTGTTGAGCGCCTCCAGCAAATTATTCGGCGCCTCCGGTTGGACGGAGGCTTCCGGCGTCGCGGTCTTGCCCTTCTTACGAAGGGGTCGCCCGCCGGACTCCGGAGCCACTGTGGGTTCTGGGGCCGAGTCCGGTGCAAAGTCCGGGAGGTTGTCCTGCGACACCTCCGGGGCCCTCTCCTCCTGGTTGGTCCCTTCCTGGGACCCCACCTCGGCATCGTCCGTGTCACGGGGGGTGGAGGCAGCCGGAAGAGAATCCATATCCGACGCACCTAAGGACCCGCTCGATGAAGCGGGAAGATCATCCTTAGGCGGACTGCAGGGTTGTATGCGGCATTAGAAAGACATTATGTGGCGAGAAATAAAAACCTTGAAGTTATTCAGGATTCCGGATACTTACGATCTCGCCAGGGGCTTGGCCCTTGGAGGCCAGTCCTTGTCGTCGTCACTTGCGTTGGCGGAGCAGTCCGGGGGGAGAGTTTTTCCCTTCTTGGACCCTTCGGCCTCCCTTGTTGGGGAGGCCTTCCTTTTCTTCCCTCCCCCGCTGGGGGAGAGGCTTTCTTCTTTTCCTCCTCGCCTTGATGGGAGGAGTCGGCCTCGGATTCATCATCCGATAGCGCCTGACAACGGGAACTCTTCCGAGTCCCTGTGGCCTTCTTCTTGGCCTTCTTCTCCGGCACCACGTGGGGTGCCGGAGCCAGCAGCCCCATTAGGCAGGCGTCCGCTGGGTCCTCTGGCAATGGGGCCGGACAGATAGTCCGTTCAGCCTTCGCCAGCCAGTCTTGTCAAAGGTAAAGGGAGTTTAGATCCTGCATAGAGTCAAACTATGGAAAACAAGTGGCAGAATCACTTACCTCGTCAGCTGGACGATGCGAGTGGAATCCGCGATCTTCGGTAGCGGATGTGGGAGCCTCGGCGCCCTTGAACAACACCTTCCAGACATCTTCGTATGTAGTGTCGAAGAGCCCGCTCAGGGTCTGGTGCTGCGCCGGATCGAACTCCCACATGTTGAAGCCCCGCCGTTGGCACGGGAGAATGCGGTGGATGAGCATGACCTGGACTATGTTGACAAGCTTGAGCTTCTTGTCCACCATCTTCTGGATACAGGCTTGGAGTCCGGTCAGCTCCTCTGAATCCCCCCAGATCCAGCCACTCTCTTTCCAGGAGGTGAGCCGTGTAGGGATGCCAGATCTGAATTCGGGGGTCGCTGCCCAATCAGGGTCACGCGGCTCGCTGATGTAGAACCACCCCGATTTCCACCCCTTAATGGTTTCCATGAAAGTGCCCTCCAGCCATGTAACGTGGGACATCCTGCCCACCATGGCGCCTCCGCACTCCGCTTGTCTGCCCTTCACAACCTTCAGCTTGACACTGAAGGTCTTGAGCCACAAGCCGAAGTGGGGCTGGATGCAGAGGAAGCCCTCGCACACGACGATAAACGCCGAGATGTTGAGGATGAAATTCGGGGCCAAATCATGGAAATCTAGGCCGTAGTAGAACATGAACCCCTGGACAAAGGGATGAAGTGGGAAGCCCAGTCCACGGAGGAAATGGGGAAGAAATACTACCCTCTCATGGGGCCTGGGGGTGGGGATGAGCTCTCCCTCGTCGGGGAGCCGGTGCGCGATGTCACTGGACAAATATCCGGCGTCGCGCAACTTCTGGATCTGCCCCTCCGTGACGGAGGAGGCCATCCACTTGCCTCCCGCTCTGGACATAGTTGGAGAAGGTTGAGGTGAGAAGTGCAGACTTGGCCGCTGGAGCTCGAGTTCACGGAGATGGATAAGCCAAGGAGGAAGAAGGCGGAGGTAAAAGGGTTGGATCTTCATCCCCTTATATGGGCGGACGAAAACATGTGTCCCCACCGGCCTGGTAAAACTCGCTTATCTCCCAAGCGTTACAATCAATGGCGCGGTTGGGTTACCCACGTCCGTATTGATGGGAATCCCAGAATAAGGGGAACACGATCTCTGCTTCGACAAGACGTGCCAAGGAAACCGCCTCGCTAAACGCACTGAGATGGAACAATAAAAACAATTTGAAGGCTTGGTAGTGGTATGATGTTACGCCACAAAATACGTTAGCAGATTGAACTTGTGTAAATATTATTCTCTCTACGGTGTTCACAATTTGAAGGCTTGGTAGTGGTATGATGTGGAATTTATTTTGCAGAGCCGGACACTATCCTGGTGTTCACAATCATCTATAAATTATTCAGAGGAAGAACTCGCCTTGCTATGCCGAAGACAACATGCGCGCCGGACTCGTCGTCATTGAAGCCTGGTTCATGGGCTACTGAGGGAGTTCCGGACTAGGGGGTGTCCGGATAGCCGAACTATCATCATCGGCCGGACTCCAAGACTATGAAGATACAAGATTGAAGACTTCGTCCCGTGTCCGGATGGGACTTTCCTTGGCGTGGAAGGCAAGCTTGGCGATACGGATATGTAGGTTTCCTACCATTGTAACTGACTCTGTGTAACCCTGTCCCTCTTTGGTGTCTATATAAACCGGATGGCTTTAGTCCATAGGACGAACAACAATCATACCATAGGCTAGCTTCTAGGGTTTAGCCTCCTTGATCTCGTGGTAAATCCACTCTTGTAACACACATCATCAATATTAATCAAGAAGGACGTAGGGTTTTACCTCCATCAAGAGGGCCCGAACCTGGGTAAACATCGTGTCCCTTGTCTCCTGTTACCATCCGCCTAGACGCGCAGTTCGGGACCCCGTACCCAAGATCCGCCGGTTTTGACACCGACACTCGTCCTTGTGCTCCTATACTTTGGTGGAGAAGTTGACGAGGAGCTAGGAGTTACCCTTGATGATGAGGCGCTTCACCCCCAGTGTAGTCGCGGCCTTCAAGCCTGCTATGAGGCCCTCATATTCTACTATGTTGTTGGAAACCTTTCCGCCCTGCTGGAAACAGAGCTGCACGGTGTAGTAGAGCTTGTCCCGAGTGGGGGATATAAGCACTGCACCTGCTCCTGCGCCATGTCGCGAGAATGCTCCATCGTAGTGCATAACCCAGTCGTGTGGCACCTTGCTTCCCGGGGAAAGCGACTGAACTTCTCCTGCTTCGAGCCCTGGTGCCTCTGTCCACTCTGCCACAAAATCTGCAAGTGCGGCCCCCTTGACGACTCTGGTAGTGCTGAATTCAAACTGGAACGCTTGTAGCTTGATGTTCCATTCAGCGACCCTTCCTGTGGAGTTAGGACTCCTGAGCACCCTCTCCAATGGGTAGGCTGAGACAATCTTGATGGGCTGACCTTGGAAGTAGTGCCGCAGCTTCTGAGAGGCTACCAATAGTGTGTGCAAGAGCTTTTGGGGGCATGGGGTACTACGCCCTTGCATCCCGCAGCACCGTGCTGACGAAATACACGGGATGCTCGACGAGAGTGGGCGCGCCGACTGAGCCCGCACCCTCTGGAGAGTCGAGCACCTCCTGAGGCATCTGAGCCCCCGGCTCCTGATTGCTTGGTGAGGTCCCTTCAGCCCTAGAGGCGCCTTCCTATTGAGGCTGGTTCCTATCTGCCAAGGTCGTGGCCCTCACGAGGCCTTCTTGGCCCTGAGCTGCTGCGGTCGGGGTTGTGACAGGCACGGCGTTCACCCGGCGCTCCTCCCGAACCGCCACCAGAGCTGCGCTGGCGGAGTAGGGTGTGGCGGCGAGGTAAAGCACCAAGGGCTCCTGAGGGTGTGGAGCCACCATGACCGGAGGGCTAGTCAGGTACTTCTTGATATCTTGGAACGCTTCCTCAGCCTCTTGGGTCCATTCGAACGGACCCTTCTTCTTCATCATCTTGAAGAAAGGCAGGGCTCGTTCCCCCAACTTGGAGATGAAGCGTCCTAGCGTGGTTACTCACCTGGTGAGTTTCTGCAATTCCCTGAGGGTTTGTGGCGGACTCATGTCGTCGATTGGCTTGACCTTCTCTGGGTTAGCCTCGATATCTCTGTGGGACACGAGGAAGCCCAGAAGCTTGCCAGAAGGAACACCAAACACACACTTCTCCGGGTTGAGCTGCAGGTCCACTTCACGAAGGCTTGCGAAGGTTTCTTCCAAGTCCTTTATCAGGGTCTTGGCCTCCCGAAACTTCACCACGATGTCGTCGACGTAGGCTTCGGCGTTTCTCCCGAGCTGCCGGCCCAAGGCGATATGCATCAGCCGCTGAAAGGTTGCACCTGCATTGCACAATCCAAACGGTATGCAGGTGTAGTAGTACACCCCGCATGGGGTAAGGAAAGCCATTTTCTCCACATCTTCTACCGCCACCTTGATCTGGAGATAGCCCGAGAAGGCATCCAAGAAGCACAACAGGTCGCACTCAGCGGTGGAGTCAACAATTTGATCGATGCGGAGAAGCGGGAACGAATCTTGGGGGCCGGCCTTGTTGAGGTTGGTGAAGTCGATGCACATGCGCTCCTTTCCTCCCTTCTTCGGCACAATAACAGGGTTGGCCAGCCATTCCGGATAGCGAACTTCGCGAATGACTCCCGCAGCTTCTAGCTTGCGTGTTTCCTGGATGATAAAGGCCTTCTTATCAGTGGACTGCCGCCTTGCTTTCTGCTTCATGGGGCGCATGTTGGGGCACACGTTCAGGTGGTACTCAATCACTTACCTTGGGACCCTTGCTAGCTGCTTGGGCGCCCATGTGATCTCCTTGTTCATGCACAAGAATTTTATTAGAGCCTCCTCTTGCTTGGGGTCGAGATTGGCGCCTATGGTCAAGGTGGCGCCAGAGGATGCATCCTCATCGACTGGTACCTGCTTAGTCTCCGCCTTGTCTTTGGTGAACAACTGCTTCTTCTTGGTTGGCGCAGCCCCCTTGGCCTTGAGGGTGTCGGCGCCGGCGGGCTGCACCACTGCAGCTGCCTTGAAGGTGAGCTTTAGCGCCTGTAGAGCATCCTTTGTTTCTCCATCCACGGTGAGGACGCCGCTGCTCCTAGGCATCTTCATGAGGTTGTAGGCCGGGTGAGCCGCTGCCATGAACTGGGCCAAGGCAGGGTAGCCGAGGATGGCGTTATACCGGAGGCCGATGGGGGCGATGTCGAAGTCAACCAGCTCCGTGCGGAAGTTGTCATGGGTGCCACAGGTCACTGGGAGGGGGATCTTCCCTAGGGAGCCGGTGGAACTGCCTTCGACGTCCGAGAAGGACTTGTTGGGTCGGAGTCGCTCCGGGGGCACGTGGAGGAGGCTAAAGGCCTCCACCGAGAGCATGTTGAGACCGGCACCACCGTCGATGAGGGTCCTGGTGACGACCACCCGGCAGATGGTGGGAGTGCACAGCATCGGGAGCGCACCCGAGAAGGCGGTGCCGGCGGGGTGATCGTCCAAGCTGAAGTCAGGTCGGCCTTGGGTGCCGCCCAACACGTAGGAGCTTCGCGGCATGTGAGGGCGTCGCCGATCTGGCGGACGAACATCTTGGCGTCGCAGCCCGACGGTGGGGCTTGCGAGCCGCCCAGGAGAGCTGCAACGACCGGGGGCGCCGGTGCAGCATAATGGGAGAGGAAGAGGCTAAACAGCTCCTCCCAGGAGGCCACCGAAGCCGCTGGCATGTGGAGCAGCCACATGCGCGGGATGGCGGTGAGGGCCATGGGAAGCCAGTTAGCCATGACCCTGTCGTTGCCCCCGGCCTTGAGGACGGCTTCCTCATATGCTAGCAGGAAAGCTAGCAGATCCGCCGCATCGTCATAGTGTGGCGGCATGTCTGGCTTGAACTTGTTCGGCCATTGCACCTGTCGCAAGGCGGGGGCCAAGGCTCGGAGCCCCCTAGCCCTAGTGCCGGCGTCGGTAGCTGGAGCAGGTGGCGCATTGTCCGCCATGAGGGAGAAGCGCGGTGTTGACGAAGAGCAGGTCGACGAAAGAGAGAGCTCCGGTGCACCCCTACCTGGCACGCCAAATGTCGGATATCGGGTTCCGACAAAACCCTTAAGGTTCAAACTCTGGGGTGCGCGCGAAGATCTTCCCCCTACCGATCCACTTCCCAACGCCTCGCTAAGAATCTAAGCTCAACGATGATCAACACAAGGGACACAAGGTTTATACTGGTTCGGCCATCGTTGTGGTGTAATACCTTACTCTAGTGTGTGGTGTGGTGGATTGCCTCAGGGGCTAAAGATGAACAGTACATGGGAAGAACAGCCTCGCGAGAGGTGTTATTGTGGAAGTGGTTTGCTTGAGAAGGATTCGATCCTCTATCTACTGCGGTGGCTATCTCTATATATAGAGGCCCTGGTCCTCTTACCAAATATTGAGCGGGAAGGGCGCCAACAACAACCATTTTGAAGGGGAACATCTAGTACAAGTTATCCTGACTAAAGTTGGTCTTCGGCTGCCAAAGGCACTGGCGATGACGCCGTCTTAGGCTCCACGGTGACCTCTGTCCTGCCACTTCTGCTGGTCTTGTTCTCGTTGCACCGAAATGGTAACCTTTGCTTGATGCCTCGGTAATCCGTGCCTGTGCTTGCCCCCTTTGCACCAAAGAGGAAAGAAGGACACTGCATAGGCCGGCGCCTGCCTGGCGCCCGCCTGGTCTTGATCGTCATGGCTTGCATCACGATCGCCTCGCGAGGTACCCTTGCCTTGATCTCTTCGCCTCCTTGCGAGCCTGCCTGGTGAGGCCGTTCCTGAGGAAGCCTTTGACCGTCCGCCCCGCGAGGCTTGGCCTCTCACGAGGGTCTTGAGCTTGAGTTGGTGAAGATGGGCCGTACTGGGCCACCACTTGAGCCCCGCCGCAGGCCGCAGGCAGGAAAGTTTGGGGACCCCCTGTCGGTGTCAAAACCGGCGGATCTCGGGTAGGGGGTCCCGAACTGTGCGTCTAGGCGGATGGTACCAGGAGACAAGGGACACGATGTTTACCCAGGTTCGGGCCCTCTTGATGGAGGTAAAACCCTACGTCCTGCTTGATTAATATTGATGATGTGTGTTACAAGAGTGGATCTACCACGAGATCAAGGAGGCTAAACCCTAGAAGCTAGCCTATGGTATGATTGTTGTTCGTCCTATGGACTAAAGCCATCCGGTTTATATAGACACCATAGAGGGCTAGGGTTACACAGAGTCGGTTACAATGGTAGGAAACCTACATATCTGTATCGCCAAGCTTGCCTTCCACGCCAAGGAAACTCCCATCCGGACACGGGACGAAGTCTTCAATCTTGTATCTTCATAGTCTTGGAGTCCGGCCGATGATGATAGTTCGGCTATCCTGACACCCCCTAGTCCGGAACTCCCTCAACCCCATTCCCAGAACACCGACATTCATAGTATCAATTTATTGGAAAAAATTCAACAATTATTATTGGAGGTTTTGAATTCCCTCTTCCTACTGTGAAAAAGAAATATGATATTCTTATTGTTGGGGACATGCATATCCCCGTTGAGGTAACATAGTGTTATTCGAAAATTCTCCGGTTTCATGTTATTCAGAAGAAGTTTGTTAACAAGACTTGATCAACCTTGTTAGTTGATTCCTTTTGATGAGCGTGAAATGGATTAAGCTAGAAAGCACAACCTTCTATACCCTCCTTTTACTTTCTATTATTTAGATTAATAAAAGTAAAAATAGCATTTTCTATCTATCTTCTGAATTACCCTTGCAATAAAAAATACCCCGAAAATAAAAGTTCTCCAAATGCCCTAAAAATGGATTATGATTTTTTGTAGAATATTTGAGAATTTATGGCACTTAGAACACACTAGGGGGACCCACCATTTGGTCACGAGGGTACATGGCACGCCCACCCCTGGGGCGTGCCCACTGCCTCGTGGGCCCCACGTGGACCCCCTCCACTTATTCCAGCACCCACACACATCATCTTCCTCCAGAAAAAATCACCCCGTAGCTCAAACCCGTGTTCTAGCTCGTTTCCCTGCCATTTTCGTTCTCCTTGCTCAAAGCTCCATTCACAAAACTGCTTTGGGGGATTGTTCTTCGGTATGTGACTCCTACAATGGTCCAATTAGTTTTTGTTCTAGTGCTTTATTTATTGCAAATTATTTCTATTGAGGTGACCTTGTTCTTGAGCTTGCATGTCAAATTTATATGGTCCAAATTAGTCTTAATGCATGATATAGCCTCTAGGCACTTGTAGGAGTCGTTGCTATCAATCTTGTTGATTTTGGTTCACTTTTATTTTGAGCCACTAAAAATTTCAGAAAATTTTTAGAGGAAGAAAAATGTTTAGGAAGATGTACTAAGGTGGTTCTTCTAGGAAGCAAGAACCAAGGCTCGCGATACGTGAGCCTGACCTTGAACCACCAAGCAGTTTTGTGAATGGCCGTTAGAAGAATTTATGGTTGTGAATGACCAAGAACCATAAATTTGAACACTGCTTGTAAAATCCCACAGTGGGGCAACTTTAGTGAACCTCGTAAATCTGAATATAAAGATTTTCTTGCTAGTATCACTGTGGGAGAAACTAGAGAAATCGCACAAGCTACCATAGGGAGCATTCATTTCCCTTCCATACATTACTTTGCTCTCTTTATAGGTAGATGCATTAACGGTAAAGATGAGGTTTGTCACATGTGTGTTCCAGATCTTAGTGTCCTCAAGAGTGCAGTATTAGGTGATAAACAATATAACTTGGGGGCCATTGTTGCACAGAGGTTACATCTTAATGGTAAAAGTGAAGATTTGTTCGGTGGAATTTATGCAACTCATGTAGCTAATTATCTTGGTGTATCCATAAATGGAAATGATATTGAGTTGCCACCTGCTTATCTAGATTATAGTGCTATGGTTCTCCATCAGTTTCTTGAGAGGAATGAACAGTTCCTCCAGTACCGACTAATCTTTGACAGACGACGTACTGTCCATATTACTCTTCCTGCTCCTACTTTCTGTAACTTTCAGGTAAACATGAGATATTTTATAACCAGGGAGGAGGCGAATGAATATGAGAGGAGGACAGAGGCAGCTCGCCTCCAAGCAGTAGCTCTGCAGGCAGTAGCGGCTGCATCTCCGTACAAACCCAACTACGACTTTGGATATCTGCCAGGCCAGCGGTGGCCATAGACCAACTTCGGCCAAAAGCGTAAGCTGCGGGTAGTACGTATTTTGCACTGACATTAAATTCATGTTCACACACTCATTCTAGTCGTCGGTGCTCATACTTTTTCACTGTATTATCGATGCTATTTTATTTTATTTTCTCGCTTTCTTTACTACAAGAAATATGTCAACTAGTGACCTTGTCTTAGTGACCCTAGCTGAATTAGTCATAAACCCACGACCATTTCGCATGGAGGGGCTCAAACCCTGAATTGCCTTACACCAAATGGTCATAAAGCAGATAAGAGTGGTCCATGACCTTATTTCTACCTGATTATGACCAATATAAATGGTAATGAGGTTGTGAAAGTGGATGCATTAGTACTTATTGCTATGACTAGGAGCCACCTCATTAGTTTTGCATGTATGTCATGTCCATGTGTCAATTTTTGCCTTTGGTTGTGAAGCAACCTATATTTCTATCACTCCCAAAATTCCCAAAAAAATCTCATAAATTCTTTGGGTCATATCTTCGTAAAAAATGTAAAAATCCTTCCTTGCCTAGTTCAAAACTAATTCGACAATATTCATTTTCCTATTTTGTTCACAAGAGCACTTTATGAAGGAAGTATTATTTATATATTCTTGATTGCCCTCGAAATTTTTGGGCACTCTTTCCTATCCAAATCATTGCCTCATGATAAAATTCAGCTCCATTTGCCCAGTAAATCTTCCTCAGCAAATTTCCAAAGTTTTTGTCCACCTAGAAGCATTGTGAAGGAAGTACCTTTTTTATATATTCAAATGACATGAAATTTATGCAGTTCCTTCATATGCCAAAATTATCACCCTCCTCCAAATTGCAGCTCAGTCAAATCATCTATGTGAGCCTAGGTTCAATTTGTATTTTATGGCCAGATTGGCACATTACAAAGCAAGTGTTATCTAGACCCCTCCTATTACCCTCAAACATTTCGGGCACTCTTCCATACCCAAATAATTGCCACATGATAATATTCAGCTCCATTTTCCTGGTAAATCTTTTGTCGGAGTAAATGACCACGGGTAACCTAGCCGCCTCCCCTTGGCCCTTCGAAAATATGACAGGCCGATTGAGCCTTCAAGCACCCAAGGCATGGGGCTGCCTTCCCCCGGCCGACTGTCTCACAGGCCGACTACCGGAAGGTGGCCCAGCCATAAACTCCCATGGAGAAGGCCACGATAGGGCCGACTCCAAGAAGCTGGCCACGGAAAGGCCGACTCCAAGAAGCCGGCCCCTGGCAAGCGGCCAAGATCGGACCCTCAAAGTCTGCACCCCCATAACGGAGATGAGATAGGGCGTGGCAACAGTGAAGCCTACCACCCCAGAATCCCGGAGCACGCATGGCCACAGTACGTCGTACGGGGTAGCCATCACCTGTCCGGCGTGGCACTGTTGCCATGCTAACCATGACGCCCTCCATGACAGGCTGATAGTATGGCCTGCAGGCGGCGGGCCCCTTCGGCCAGAGAGATGCCCGATGGCGGCCATGCCTCCCCCAGTCGGCCTGGGATGCGGCCGGCTCCCAATAGCCGGCTTGCTCCCACCTCGAAGCACGCGCGCCATTAACGAGACAAGACGAGGTAAGGCTACAGTGAGAGCACGCCATGCGGCGGCACTGTAGCCATGCTTACCTCGACAAAGCCCTCATCATCAAGGGCGAGGCAACAATAACCAATCCCCGACAAGACCCCGAAGCGGTGGGGCCTGCCTCACGAACAAGAGGCCGGTAGCCGGCGGGACCCACTAGTCGGCGGGCCCCAACGGCTGACGGAGAAGCCGATGACTGTAGACAGTGACGTCTAGGGCCCACGCCCAGCCGGATTACTATTGTACCCCTGGGGGGTAGGCCTATATAAACCCCCCAGGGCACCCATGCAAAGGGTTGATCTCTGAGAGTTTTAGACACTACATTGAGGGTAGAAGAGAGCTAGCCTTGCCCTTCTTCCTCCTCTCGCCGAACAGCTCAAGGAGCCTCTTGTAGACACTTGTTGATCTAGTGATCATGCAGAGACCCCGCAGAGCAGGACTAGGGGTGTTATCTCCACGGAGAGCCCCGAACCTGGGTAAGATCCACCGGCGTGCATGTCTTCGCCTCATCCTGTTTCCAGGCACCGGCGATGTCTTACTGGCTCCCACAATGATAAGCCACCCGTTGGCATATGTCGCACCTACCACCCGACATTTGGCGCCCACCGTGGAGCCAGGTGCACCGTCGTCTGGAGACCTGCTCTGGACGGGAACCCTTTTCCTTCCTCGCGAGCGTAGCCATCCCGGCACGCCCGATGGCGCTTGCCCCGACGCGCTGCAAGGCGTCGACGATGCCTGCGCGGCGAGCTGCCTCGCCGATCTTCTTGGCGAGGCCCGCATATCCGATGAGCCCGCGTCCGACGCGGGCACATGCTGCCCCGAGAGCCACCTCGTCAGCCTCCTCGACCAACTCCACGTCTCCAGCGAGCCTACTGCAGATTTGGAGTCGGTTGGCTCCACCGATCCGATGCTTGTCGACTCCGACACGGCATCGCTTGACACTTTCCCCACCAACGTAGTGATCTTCGACGACCCTCTTCCTCGAGCCAACAGCGGCGGTAGCACCGTCACCGAGGTACTAGTCATCAGCCATGGTGCCACCTCTAGCGAGAACGCCCACGACCCCCTGCAAGCGGCGCTGCACGACTTGTCCGCCCCCATCCCGGCCGACACCGACGCCGAGACGCTGGAGGCACGCCACCTCTCCCTCATTGCGGAGGGCCAGAAGATAGCCTCCATGAGACGCCTCATTAAAGCTCACCAGCGCAAAGTCGACCGTGCCGCCTTTGGTACGCCGCCTCCTGACGGGCCGAGCCGAGCCGGCGTCGTCAAGAAGAACGACGCGGCCATCACCAACATGCTGGGAGCAGACTGCCCAGTCTATGCCACGCCCCTCGAGAACCTACGTGCTGCCCAGGCGGCCGTAGACAAGATGAATGGACTGGGCGCCGACGAGATCTCCTACATGACCAGACGCATCCAGCAGTTGATCGACGCGGCCGCAGAGCGGCATGAAGCCAGCGCCCATGCTGGAAGCCCTCCCCCACGCCGAGAGCACGGTGTGACGTCATGGACGCCGACTGCAGGCGACGCCCACACAAGACAAGAAAAGGAGCCGGCTGCGAGCCGCAGTCGGACTTGAATCACCATCGAGCGCGATGCAGAAGGCCGCCCTCGAGCTATGGAACAACGAGGCAATCCACCTCCTCCCCCGCCTCGTGGGGAGAGATACCCCACCCCGCCGCCTGTCACACATCCGACTCTCAGCGACCGACTACGCCACTGCGAAGGAGTCGGCTAGAATGACGCTCGCCATCGGATCGACTGCCTAGCGCGATCCCTGGCGCTGGAAGAAGAAGACGATGTCGGCCCGCCCTGCTTTGGCCCACACATCCGCGACGAGCCCTTCCCCAAAGGGTTCTCACTCCCGAGAGACACGCCTAGGTACAACGGCTCCGTGAAGCCGGAAGATTGGTTGATCGATTACTCCACCGTAGTTCGCATAGCAAGCGGCAACAGACGAGTTGCCATGAAGTACGTTCCCCTCATGCTCCAAGGTACGGCACGCACCTGGCTCAACAGCCTCAAGCCTTACAACGTCAACAGCTGGCTACACTTCATAGAAGTCTTCATCCGCAACTTCACCAACACATACACGCGCCCCCCCAAGCCTCGCCAGCTCTCCACGTGTGTTCAAGGGCCCAATGAGTCAACACGCGACTACATCACGCGTTGGGCCGAGGTCCGCAACTCCTACGAGGGGGTGCACGAGGTTCAAGCCATACAATACTTCACCGCTGGATGCCGAGAAGGCACCCTCCTCAAGCACCGACTCCTCTGCGACGAGCCGACTACCCTTGACGAGCTGCTGATCATAGCAGACAAGTACGCCATGGCCGACTCTTCAATGAAGACCGAGCTTCGAGTAGACGCCTCCAGGAAGGTGCTGGCTCTGGCTCCCAAGACGTCGGCTGGAGACTCCAACCGATGCCCATACCAGAATGACAACAAGCGCAAGGCCCATATGCCGCCTTCCACCAGTCGGCAAGTGGCCACGGTCGAAGACGAACAACCCGAAGGGTGGCCCGCGCCCAAGAAGCAGAAGGGCGTCAGGCCGGCTTGGCAGCCGGCTTTCTCCTACGAGCAAACCCTTGATGCCCCCTGCAAGTTCCACAGCGGCCCAAAGCCATCCAACCACACGACTCGGAAATTCCATTGGCTCACACGAATTTCCAAGGGCGAAGGGCTGGTGCCACCTCCTCCTGCTGGCCAGCCACCTCCCGCCCCTCAGCAGCCGACCGCTCGGCCAATGGTCGGGGCTGTTCAAGACGAGTTCCCCGACGATCATGCCGCTTACGTCGTCTTCACAAGCCAGACTGAAGACCGGCGTAGGCGGTGCCGACAGCACCAAGAAGTCAACGCGGTCGCCTCTAACAACCCCAAGTTCATGCACTGGTCGGAGAAGCGTATCAGCTGGAGCCGGTCCGATCACCCAGAGGTGATGCCGTCTCCTGGCTCTTACGCATTGGTTTTGGATGCCACCCTCGCAATAGAAAGGCGAGCTGCCTATTTCTCCCGCGTGCTGATAGATGGCGGGAGCAACATCAACATACTGTACCATGACACCATGGACAAGGTGAACATCAAGCCGAAGCAGCTCATGCCTAGTCAGACTGTTTTCTATGGCATCGTACCCGGCCTGTCCTGCTCACCAATCGACAAGATCAAGATGGATGTCCTCTTTGAGGACAATGATCATTTCTGCCAAGAAGCAATATGGTTTGAGTAGTGGATCTGGAGAGCCCTTACCACACATTGCTTGGCCGACCTGTCCTGGACAAGTTCATGGTTGTGCCCCACTACGCCTACCTCAGGATGAAGATGCCGAGTTCCAAGGGCATCATCACCATAGCCGGAGACTACAAGAAATCCTCTCAGTGTGCGGCAGCTAGTAGCCGGCTAGCCGAGTCCCTTGTTATCGCTGAAGAGAAAAAGATGTTGGATCGAGTCATGTCCATGGCCGGCAAGCAACCGGCCCTATCCCCTGACCCCAAGGAATCTGATGCTCAAGGTTCTTTCCAGCTGGCCAAAGAAATAAAGAAGATACCTCTGGACCCGGAGAGGTCTGCTGTCATTGGAGCAAACTTGGACAGCAAATAGGAAGGCGAGCTTGTTGATTTCCTCCGTGAGAATCAGGACATCTTCGCATGGTCCCCCAAGGACATGCCGGGTGTTCCGAAGGATTTTGCTGAGCACAAATTACACGTTCGAGCAGATGCAAAACCAGTCAAGCAACCCCTCCGCCGACTGTCGGAGGAAAAGAGAAGGATTGTAGGAGAAGAGATAGCTCGGCTTCTGGCAGCCGGCTTCATTATGGAGGTGTTCTTTCCAGAGTGGCTTGCCAACCCGGTCCTTGTTTTGAAGAAGAATAACAAGTGGCGCATGTGTATAGATTACACTAGCCTCAGCAAAGCCTGCCCCAAAGATCCATTTGCCTTACCTCGAATCGATCAAGTGATAGACTCCATAGCCGGATGCGAGCTGTTGAGCTTCTTGGATGCTTACTCAGGTTACCACCAGATAAAATTGGATACGGCTGACCGCCCGAAGACCGCCTTCATCACACCATTCGGAGCTTTCTTCTACCTGACTATGACATTCGTCTTGAGAAATGCCGGTGCCACTTTTCAGCGTTGCATGCAGAAATGCCTCCTCAAGCAGCTCGGCAGATATGCCCACGTCTATGTAGACGATGTCATGGTGAAGACGGAGAAGTGCGGCACCTTGCTGGAAGACCTCAGAGAGACATTTGAAAACTTGTGCCGATTTCATATCAAGCTCAACCTCGAGAAATGCGTGTTCGGAGTACCAGCCGGCCAGCTTCTAGGTTTCCTGGTCTCCGAACGTGGCATCGAATGCAACCCAGTGAAGATCAAGGCCATAGAGAGAATGATGATTCCTACCAAGCTACGAGATGTCCAAAAGTTTACAGGATGCCTGGCCTCCCTGAACCACTTCATCAGTCGGCTCGGAGAGAAAGCTCTCCCCCTCTACCGACTCATGAAGAAGTCCACTCACTTCGAGTGGAACGACCAACCAGATCAAGCTTTCCACGAGCTAAATAAGATGCTGACCACGCCGCCCGTCTTGGCGGCACTAACTGAGAAAGAGCCCATGCTCCTTTACATTGCCGCCACTAGCCGGGTGGTCAGCACTGTTATCGTGGTTCAGCGCGAAGAAGAAGGCCGAGCTCAGCTAGTCCAGAGGCCGGTGTATAATTTGAGCGAAGTACTGTTCACCTCGAAGCAGAACTACCCGCACTACCAGAAGATATGCTATGGTGTGTACTTCGCTGCCATGAAGCTCAAGCCCTACTTTCAAGTGCACCCCATCACGGTCGTATGTACTGCCCCGCTCGCCGAGATCATAGGCAGCCAGGATGCATCCGACCGGGTGTCCAAATGGGCCATTGCGCTGGCTCCTTACACAATCTTCTACCAGCCTCGCACCGCCATCAAGTCCCAGGCATTGGCCGACTTCCTTGTCGACTGGGCCGAGACCCAGTACCTACCGCCGGCCCCCGACTCCACTCATTGGCGGATGCACTTCGATGGATCCAAGATGCACATCGGCTTGGGAGCCGGCATCGTCCTCACCTCTCCCGAGGGCGACAAACTCAGATACACATTGCAAATTCATTTTGCCGCCTCCAATAATGTGGTCGAGTACGAGGCGCTCATACACGGGCTCCGGCTAGCCAAAGAACTCGACATCCGCCGAGCAATCATATTTGGTAGTCCAGCAATCATATGGCGACTGGGACGCCAAGGACGCAAACATGGCAAGCTACCGCTTCCTCGTTCAGAAAATCAGTGGATATTTTAAAGGATGTGAGTTCCTCCACGTGCCACGGGCCGATAACGAGCAAGCAGATGGCCTGGCACGAATAGGCTCCACTCGACAAGCTATACCAACAGGCATCTCTCTCCAACGCCTCTTCAAGCCGTCTGTCAAGCCAGCTCCAGAATCTAGTTCCATGTTCGTACCGCCTGACCCCGATGCAGTCGGATCCGACTTGGGGAACTAGGCAGGCGGCTCGGGGACTTTGACAGGCGGCTCGGGGACTGCCATAGTCGCACCCGGCTCAGGGACTACCATAGTCGCACCCGGCGAGGGGACTTCAGAGCCCGGCCCGGGGACTACAGCAGTCGGCCCGGGGACTGCATCGACACAACAGGCGGTGGCCGACTCCAACTCTACGCCACCCAGCCCACCCGCCCTGGTTGCAGTAACCATATTGGAAATAGAAGAAGTCGCAGCTCCATCATGGGCCCAGCCTATCCTCAACTTCCTGGTAAACGGAGAGCTACCGACTGACGAGATATCCGCAAGACAAATCCAACGCCGAGCCGGAGCATACACAATAATGAACGGAGAGCTCGTTAGGCGTAGTGTCACTGGAGTCTTCCAGTGCTGAGTCGAGCCAGAGAAGGGCATAGCAATCCTAGAAGACATCCACCAAGGCGAATGCGGCCACCAAGCGGCCTCAAGATCACTCGTCGCCAAAGCTTTCCGCCATGGATTCTTCTGGCCGACTTCTTTGGAAGACGCCAAGGAGTTAGTCAAACACTTCAAAGGGTGCCAAGTCTTCGGCTCCAAGCAACACCTGCCGGCTTCTGCACTCAAGACCATCCCCCTCACCTGGCCTTTTGCCTTCTAGGGACTGGACATGGTGGGCCCATTCAAGATGGCGTGCGGCGGCATGACAAATCTGCTCGTCGCCGTGGACAAATTTACCAAGTGAATTGAAGCAAAGCCGATCAAGAAACTGAATGGGCCGACTGCCGTGACATTCATCGCAAATATTACAACCCGGTATGGCGTACCACACAGCACGAATTTTGCCAAGG
Organism: Triticum aestivum; assembly: GCF_018294505.1. NCBI lineage: Eukaryota > Viridiplantae > Streptophyta > Magnoliopsida > Poales > Poaceae > Triticum > Triticum aestivum. The sequence continues at coordinate 679,658,196 of NC_057810.1, forward strand.
GAGCACTGGCACGTTTCTGCGCGACACAGGGTATCCGACTGGACTTAGCGTCCGTTGCCCACCCGCAGTCAAACGACCAAGTCGAGCGAGCAAACGTCCTCATCCTCTCCGGCATCAAGCCCCGCTTGGTCGTGCTACTAGAGCGTTCGGCCGACTGTTGGCTCGACGAGCTGCCGGCCGTCCTCTGGAGTTTGCGCACTATCCCGAACAAGTCAACCGACTTCACCCCTTTCATCCTTGTATATGGTGCCGAGGCTGTCATCCCAACTGACGTTGAGTTCGACTCACCTCGGGTCACCATGTACACGGAGGAGGAGGCCAAGGATGCGTGAGAGGACGGTGTCGACCTGCTGGAAGAAGGCCGGCTGTTAGCCCTCAGCTGGTCTGCCATCTACCAGCAGGGTTTACGCCGTTACCACTGCCTGAAGGTCAAGCCAACATCCTTCAAAGAGGGCGATCTTGTGCTCCGGCTGATCTAGCGAACACCCGCCAGCACAAGCTCTCAGCCCCTTGGGAAGGCCCCTTCGTCATCAGCAGGGCCTTAGGCACCGACTCCTACTACCTGATCGACGCGCAGAAGCCGAAGGCACGCAAGAGAGATGATTCCGGCAAGGAGTCGGAACGACCATGGAACGTCAATCTCCTCCAAAGATTTTACAGTTAAAATGCAGTATGTACCATGCTACCTTTTGTATTAAGTACGAGACAACGGGTCCCCCGAGGAGCACTCGGGGACTACCCTCTTTTATCTATGTATGATGAGTATCATGCCTATGATTATGTCTCTACATTTGTTTTCTCGTCCGGCACCGGGTTGAATCAGTCGGCCCAGGGACTTGCTGCCTTGAGTTATATTCAAGTTCTACCCGCAGTCAGACAAGTAGTGTGCCGGCACCCAAGCCCTCTCTTGTTGAAAGTTGCAGCTCGAAGAATCAGCTGTCCGACTGGCAAGAGCCAAAGGCAGGAAAGGATGCCCACATGAAAAACGGCTAAGGACTAATGAACTTATATAACACAAGCCGGCTTCCCACCCCCACCAACCGGCTGTCAGAGAAACCCGCTGGCCGGCTTCCTGTTCACCCTGCTACAATCTAAGAAAGCTTGAGTACTTGTCCTCCCAAACGCCCAAGACCTCCCCGAGCCACAGACTGTAGAGCAGCTGTCCGGCTGGGAAGGCGGCGACCAAGGGAGGGCGGCAAAAGAAATAGCCAAAAGGATGAAAAGCAAATATGAACGGAAGCCAAGCACATGCATGATCATACTTACACAAAAGGCCTTCGAAAGACCAGCATTCAACATAGTTTGAATACACCCCAAGTGGGTGGAACTGCGCAAATTTAATAAAAGTCGTTCAAAGAGTAACGAGCAGGAAGGCCCAGACGGCAGATCGGGCCAAGGGAGTAACAGGCGAGCCGGGCAGGGTGGTGGAGATAGCAGTGTCGGCTGGAGGGTAGGCCGGCTGATGAGTCTCGGCATGATCGTCACCTGTTGCAGGCGGCGCGCTTGCACGCGCCACATTGCTGGATGCACGATCAAACTAAAGCTGGCTGGTCGCTCCATCGTCTGGCGTGGCGTCTTCACCATCCTCCCCCTCCTCCTCTTCGCCTTCGTCGCTGGAACCGATCTCCTTCGCCGAGTCTTCACCTTCTGCCGGGTTCAGCCCAAACCACTCCTCCGGCTGAGCGACACCGTCATCATTTACCTCGGGGGCAAAGGCACTGGTGTCGGTGTAATCGGCGATCACCGAGGCGCGCTGGATGATAGCCGGCCGCACCGCCTCTAGCTCCTCGTTGGCCTGCTGCCGCCAGGTGGCCAGCTGGGCCAAGTCCAGCCCAGGATACCAAGCTCGGATGAACTCTAGCGCCCGCCTGGCGCCAGACCGAGCCGCAGAAGCCTTCCAGGCCTCGAAGCGGCCAACTGCTACCTTGAGCCAGTCGGCAGTCCGACTGGGGGTGCGGGGAACAACCTCGCCGGGCCAGAGAGCGGCCAGCACCTGTGCCCCAGCACGTTGAAGACGGCGGAGCATGCGGTAAGCCGGCTGGAGGCGGGTTTGAATCGCCAGAAGCTGCTCCTCAAGCGACCGGCCAGCATGCGGTGCGATCTCAACCCCAGCCTGCCGTTGTGCATCACGGTGGGCCTCGATGGCTTGGTTGGCGGCATCGGAGTAACCAGGGAAGTAATCTGCACAATGAAGATAAGAGCAGCACAAAGTCAGAAGACAGACAAGATGCTAGGTGGCGAGCTAAGGGACGAGGAAGAAGGTGGCCTACCGTCAATCAAATCTTCAACCCGGCTGTATCCTTCGCTCAGTGCTTGCCTTGCCTCAGCCCAGCTCGCCGCCTCGGTCTCATATTCGGCTTGAAGGGCAGCCTCGCTGTCCTGCACCGCCTTTAGGGCCACCTTATGGCTCTCCTCCTGGCCGGCCAGCTTTTTTGCTAGTCGATCACGTTCCTGAGCCAAGGCATTGCACTCGGCTTCCTTGGCATGAAGGGCGGTTTGGGCCCCACCTAGCTGCTCCCGCAGGTCGGCATTGGCCCCTGCAGATATGAAGAAGAAGAAAATGCAATAAGGAAGAAGTCGGCAGGAAAGATCCGACCAGACTGCTCAGCAGTCGGCCCGAATCTCGGGAACTACACCCAGTGGGTGTGCTGACGCGCCCCCACATGAGATAAAAAAGTAAGCACTTACTCCGGCTCTCAGTCGGATCGGTGGTCTTCTGGTTCATCTCCCAGGCCTGGGAGTTGAAGGCAGCCGCACGGAGGTTGTGATAGTCCTGCCAACGGGACAGAGGTGCGAATAAGAACAAGACATCAATCAAAGTCTACTAAGAAGTTCCAAGCCGCCTGCTCAGCAGCCGACTCGGAACTCGGGGAATACACCCAGTGGGTGCGCTGACGCGCCCCCACGGAAGAAATCAAGAGCAAACGACGAAAAGCGGGAAGACTCACCCGAATGGCCGTCCGCGTTGCAAGAAACTCTTGAGTATACTGCTTCAGCGCGGCGGCCTGGGACTGAAGCCGATCCCGGACGTCCTGCGCCACCACGTTCAGCACGGCCGTCCCATCGCCCGGCGTCCACCCTGGTGAGCTGGCGCTGGCCGTCTCCAGATCCTGGGCCGACGGGCCGGAGCCCGTGGCCTTATGCGGGTCCGGCGCTGAAGTCGCCTTCCCTGAGCGTCGACAAGACGGCGACAGGACCACAAGATCCGCCCTCACAGCCGGCTTGCCCCCAGTTGGCTGCTCAGGCGGCGCGTCTGGTCGGCCGCCTTGGCCCGCTCCAGTCGGCGACAGACGTGCCACCCCTCTCTCCAGGATGACTGCGTCGCCCTCCTCCCTCTCCATCACCGGCTGGTCACGGTCGGTTTCCTCCGGCGGGGGCACTGGGATATCGGGAGCCATGGTGCGAACGGGGATAACGAGCTGCGGAGGATGGTTACACAGGGCTTCCGCCGCTCTCTCCGCGGACGCAGCCTCCGCTTGAGCCTTGGCCGCTGCGTCGGCTCGCGCCTCCGTCAACTCCTCCGTCGCCTCCTGAGCTACCCTGGCGGCGGCCGACCTCTGCTCCTCTTCCTCCTGCTCCTCCCGCGTGTTCCGCTCCGTCACCGCTAGGAGATCGGCACGGGGGTCCACGCGGCGGGTGCTCGCAGACCCTCCTCCCGCTCCAACCACGGAGGCGGTCGTGGCCCGCTCGAGAGAAAGTGGAGCCCTGTTTGATAAGTCAAGGGAAAGGCTTAGAAGAATAACAACCGAAGAGAAAAAAGAAAGGCGTGAGAGAATTGACACTTACCCCGAAACCACATGCGGCTGCTTCACCACCTTACGGAAACGGGCTGCCTTCGCGGCCGCCTCATCCTGCTTGGTCGCCGTTGCAGTACCCCTGGGCTTCTTCGGCCAACTACCGAAGAGCGTCGGCGCGGCCCGGCGTTTCTGCACGCCACCACGAACAGCCGGCGCGGCAGATGAGCCCGCGCCTTGATGATCGGACACCAGCTAACGGCGCGGAACAACGTCGGCCTCGTCGTCATCTGGCCAGTCCTCGAAGCCGGCCCCGATCCCGGAGCCGCCTGCCTCGCCACCTCGCCCTACGGCGTCGTTGTCTAGAGCGGCCGCCCCCAAGTCGGGATCGTCCAAGTCGTCCGTCGCATGGTCGGGGATGAACTGGCGCTCCACCCACGTGGATCCGGCCGCCTGTCGAAGGAGGGGGCTCTGTTAAAAACAAGCCGACTGGTCAAGAGTCGGCCAGTATGAACTCGACAACAAGAGAAGAAGAAAAGAAGGGAATCTTACCGAAGGCGGAGGATTGGCGCGAGAATACGGATCCTTGCTGAACCGCCACTCCTCGGTGAGCTTGCAGTTGGCGATATAATTCACCATGTAAGATACCTCGGCATGAGGCATCTCCTTGGTGCTTAGCCGACTTGGGTCGAATCGACCGCTCATCGGGCAAATCATATGAGGGCGGCCTTGGAGTGGGAGCACCCGGCGCTTCACGAAGGTGGATATCAGGTCGGGCCCGGTCAGGCCCTCCGATTGGACCAGCACCCGGAGCCGTGCGACGGCGGCAGCCCCAGCCGGAGACAAAGTCCTGGCTCAGAAGGACCACGAAGGCTGCCTCCCAGCCTGCGGGCCGGCTGCGTAAGCCGGCAGATTGACAAAGTCGCCCTGCGAAGCGAGTTCTTCACGTAGAAGTAAGATTTTTGCCAGAGCTTCACTGACTGGATCAACGCGATGGGCGGAAACGGATTGTCGCCCGTCGATCTCCGCACGGTGATGAAGGCACCGTAGGGGGCAGGCACGCCCGCGACGACGGTGCCAAGTTTGGACTGGAAGAATTCCCCCCAAAGTTCGAGGTTGGGGAGGAAGCCGAGGAAGCCTTCGCACAGAGTGATGAAGGCCGACAGCAGCACCACCGTATTTGGGGTAAGGTGGTGCGGGGGAGATGATAGAATTCAAGGAAGGAGCGGAACAAACCGCTCGCCGGCAGGCCGATGCCACGCAGGCAGTGCGAGCGGAAGATTACCCGCTCGTCCTCCTCCGGTGCCGGCGAGATCTCTCTCTCCGGCGTGAGATGAACCCGCACATAACCTTTGCCCGGCAACTACCGCGTCTTGCGGAGGAAGTCGACGTGGTCCTCGTGGACATTGGAGCCATCCCAGGAGCTGGACCGCGCCATGAGGACGGAGAGGCGACAGGGAAAGCTCGGTGGCGGAGGGTGCGCGATTCAGCTACAGCCAAGCTACGGCGCACCTGGAAGATTGGTGGAGTGACGGCATGGTGGCGAGCAGCTGCGGGGATGAAGAGGAGGAAGAAGAAGAAAATGGCGGAGCGAGGGCGAGCGTGCGAGCGTCTGCCGCTCCCCCTCACCCCCCTACTTATAGCCTCGTGCGGCGAAGCCGAGGAGGCGAGGCGTGGGGGGAGGTGGGATTAACTACGCCCATTCCCCCACGCCCCGCGATTATTACGCCCTAAATGACATGCGGAAACTGCCATGTGAAGGCGATTGGCCCGTTCGGGCCACAGAAGATCCACACTTGGGCTGAGGCATGGAGGTGGCGGGCCCCGGCCTACGGCGACGTCCTGTCGCACGCGTGGGCTGGTAGGCTCCTCCAGCCGAAGGGTGCCATGTGGGGCGCAGGCAGCGAGCAGCCAGCCCACAGCCTAGCATGTGCACCAGCTGGTTCCCGCCTTCAGGCTTCAAAACCCTCGCCGAGACGGCATGCCTAATCAAAGTCGGCTCCTAGTTACCGGCTCTTCGGGATAGGAAGCTGTTTGAGCTTCTCATTCCCCTCTCAGCCATGAAGCCCAACCAGCTTCGGGGACTACTATCGGAGTAAATAACCACGGGTAGCCTAGTCGGCTCCCCTTGACCCTTCGAAAATATGACAGGCCGATTGAGCCTTCAAGCACCCAAGGCATGGGGCCGCCTTCCCCCGGCCGGCTGTCTCACAGGCCGACTACCGGAAGGCGGCCCGGCCATAAACTCCCATGGAGAAGGCCACGATAGGGCCGACTCCAAGAAGCCGGCCACGGAAAGACCGATTCCAAGAAGCCGGCCCCTGGCAAGCGGCCAAGATCGTACCCTCAAAGTTTGCACCCCCATAACGGAGATGAGACAGGGCGTGGCAACAATGAAGCCTGCCACCCCCGAATCCCGGAGCGCGCATGGCGACAGTACGCCGTACGGGGTAGCCATCACCTGTCCGACGTGGCACTGTTGCCATGTTGACCATGACGCCCTCCACGACAGGCTGATAGTACGGCCCGCAGGCGGCAGGCCCCTTCGGTTAGAGAGACGCCCGAAGGCAGCCATGCCTCCCCCAGTCGGCCTGGGATGCGGCCGGCTCCCAATAGCCGGCTTGCTCCCCCCCTCGAAGCATGCGCGCCATTAAGGAGACAAGACGAGGTAAGGCTATAGTGAGAGCCCGCCATGCGACAGCACTGTAGCCATGCTTACCTCGACAAAGCCCTCGTCATCAAGGGCGAGGCAACTGTAACCAGCCCCCAACAAGACCCCCAAGCGGTGGGGCCTGCCTATCGACCAAGAGGCCGGTAGCCGGCGGGACCCACCAGTTGGCGGGCCCCAGCGGCTGATGGAGAAGGCGGCGACCGTAGACACTGACGGCTAGGGCCCACGCCCAGCCGGATTACCATTGTACCCCTGGGGGGTAGGCCTATATAAACCCCCCAGGGCACCCATGCAAAGGGTTGATCTGTGAGAGTTTTAGACACTACATTGAGGGGAGAAGAGAGCTAGCCTTGCCCTTCTTCCTCCTCTCGCCAAACAGCTCAAGGAGCCTCTTGTAGCCACTTGTTGATCTAGTGATCATGCGAAGACCCCGCAGAGCAGGACTAGGGATGTTATCTCCAAGGAGAGCCCCGAACCTGGGTAAGATCCGCCGGCGTGCATGTCTTCGCCTCATCCCGTTTCTAGGCACCGGCGATGTCCTACTGGCTCCCACAATGATAAGCCACCCATTGGCATATGTCGCACCTACCACCTGACATCTTTCTCAGGAAATTTCCAAAGTTTCTACCTCGAGAGAAGCTTTGTGATGTAAGTAATAGCTAGGCTTACCCAAATGATCTGTAATTTTACCAGCGCATGACCATACCTATGTAACTTAGTTACACCAAATTTGAGCTCATTTCATTCATCCAATTTCTCTCGCTAGTTTTCCCAAGTTTCTGTCTAGAGAAGAGTAGTGTGAAGGAAGTACCACTTTGGCATGTCCAAATGGTATCAATTTTCTACAGTGGTTTCCTATGCCCAAATAACCATCCTCCAGCAAATTTCAGCTCAATCCATTCATTATTTTGAGCCCAGCTTCAACATTCATATTTTTTATCCAGTGTGCTACTTTGCAAAGCAAGTACCACCTAGGATCCTCCTTTTGAGCTGAAACTTTGTGAGGACAGTCTTCTTAGTAGATGATCATCCTCAGCCAAAATTCACGCCCATTGGCAATGTGCATTTCCCGTGCTGCTAATCAAACACTTGGCTGCTAATTCATCTTTGAGCATAGGTGTGGCACCCCGGCTCAGAGCGACCGGTTTACCTTGCATTGCCAGCCTATAGACCTTGTCTTCTGGCAACATACAACAACATGGTACAGAAAAACAACCGCTTTATTTATGCTAGCGGAGCATAGTTTATATTACAATAGTTAGCGAGGCCAAGCGGCACACACGGTGCGGCTGAACAATATGTACATTATTTAGTGAACATAAGGGGGACCTCGATCATGACAACTACTCGGCAGCGGAACAACATCGTAGCGGGACTCCATACACAAGGACACCGATGTGGACATGGTCTAGACTCGGGCAGCACTCCTTCCCAATGAGACTTTCCTGAAATCTGGCATGACACGCCAGGTCAGTACATTGAATGTACTTTCAAGCTCACAAATAGCATAAACATAATGACAAACAATATCAAGATATTTAACCATTTAAGCAACAATGCAACCTGTCGGTGTTCTGGGAACGGGGGTCCCCAGACTTGCCTGCCTACGGCCTGCGGCGTGTCTCAAGCGAAGGCCCAGTACAGACCAACTTCATCAGCTCAAGCTCAACACCCTCACGAGGGGCGAAGCCTCGCAGGGCGGACGAAGGGAAGCTTCCTCAGGCGCAGCCTTGTCAGGAAGGCTCGTGAGGAAGCGGAGAGATCAAGGCAGGGCACCTCGCGAGGAGCCCGTGACGCAAGCCATGAAGATCGAGATCAGGTGGGCGCCAGGCGGGTGCCGGCTTGCGCAGTGTCCTTCTTTCCCGTTTGGTACAAAGGGGGCAAGCACAGGCCAAGGCATCAGGCAAAGGTTACCGTTTTGGTGCAACAAGACCAAGACCAGCAGAGCGGCAGGATGGAGGTCACCTTGGAGCCCAGGACGGCGTCACCGCTAGGGTCTTTGGCAATCGAAGACCAACTTTAGTCAGGATAAGTGTACTAGATGTTCCCCTTCAAAATGGCCAATTGTTGGCGCCCTTCCCGCTCATTATTTTGGAAGAGGCCCAGAGCCTCCCTCTCTAAATAGGACTAGCCACCATAGTGGGAAGCACGATCGAGAGATCCGATAGGCATCCAAGAGGCGACTGAACTCACCCAAGCAGTTCATCGCACCAGCTCAAGAATAGCCCCTCGCGAGGCTGTTCTCCCTTTGTATTGTTCATCATCAGCCCTAAGGCAATCCACACACCACAAACTAGAGTAGGGTATTACACCACAATGGTGGCCCAAACTAGTATAAACCTTGCGTCTCTTGTGTTGTTCTTCATGTAGCCTAGATCCTTTGCGAGGCGACGAAACGCTAGCTGGTAGGGGAAAGATCTTCGCGCACACCCCAGAGTTCGAACCTCAAGGGTCTGCCGGAACCCGAAATCTGACATTTGGCGCGCCACGTAGGGGTACGTTGGAATCCCTCTTCCGCCGCCTCGCGTTCCATCGCCTCACCGTTCTGATGTCGAGTGACCCGACCGCCATTGCCGACCACTGGGTGGCGTGGCCCGCCCACGCCATGCTGCCAGCCCAAGGCGACCTCAACCTTGCGCCTCAAGCAGCTCGCGCTCCGCAAGGCGCTGTGGGGCGCGGGCGACGCGGCCAAATGCCGCCTGCCCTCACACCGCGGCAGGTGCGGTTAGCAGCAAGAGCCTCAAGACACGCAGCGGCCACAACATCGCACACCCGACGGGAGCAGGCGAACTCCAGCGCCGTGCTCACGGTGGCCCGAGAGCTACTATGATGTCGGCTGCTGGAGGGCGTCCGTCACGTGTTGTTAGAGCGAGTGGCCGAGCTCCTAGACGCCGCCACCTCGGGAGCACCTCCTTTCTGCGTCCAGCTGCCACCCCAGATCCAGGGCGGACCGTATGGCGGCCCCATACGTGCCCATGCAACTCCAAGCGGACTCCAGGACCTGCTCAATGCCACCCCGGCCGCCCGCACTGGGCGACAAGTCACACCGGCCCCATCTCCGGCCGATGAAGGAGTGCACGCCGCAGCCTTTGGCCTCGGTGGGCCGCCACGCCACCACCCTCAAGACAGCGCTCCGAGTCGGGCTGCGTGGCGCATAGGGCACTATGGCGAGGCCCATGGGGCGGTGGCCCCAGAAGCTTATGTGCCCCACATGGTGGATCGAGAGTGCGCACTAGAGGAAGACCATGGCTCATTCCTTGGGCCAGGCTGGAGCGAGGAGGCACCAGAAGTTGAGCTCTTTCAGGAACCCCAAGAGGGCCTCGACGACCGCGCGATGGCGGCAGCTATCGGGGTACCACTATTTACTCAGGAGCAAGCTTATGCTAACCATGGGTCTCAGGAGGTACAGGTCGCCGCAGCAGATGGCTGCCCCAATGCTGCAGCCTCTTACCCCTCAGGAGGAGGCCACCGGGGGCTGCAGGAGAGGGGCCGAGATCCGGGTTCATCCCCGCGGCGCTCGGCGCAAGTGGTTCTCAGGAAGTAGGCCCTCTGCCGGGGAGGTGCCTCAGGGCCTGCCCCCGGTAGTGGACCCGTGGTCGTCGGGGGAACCACTGGCGACCGCTCTACCCCATTGGCGTTGTCCTTGGTCTCCGGCCGCCGTCAATGGCGGTAGAGTGTGGCGCAAGGCGGGGCCTGATACGTCTCCAACGTATCTATAATTTATGAAGCATTCATGCTATATTACTATGTGTTTTGAATGATTATGGGTTTTATTATACACTTTTATATTACTTTTGGGACTAACCTATTAACCGGAGGCCCAGCCCATATTGTTGTTTTATTGCCTGTTTCAGTATTTCGAAGAAAAGAAATATCCAACGGAGTCCACACGCAATGAAACCTTCGTCATCGTGATTTTTTGGAAGAATATCATCCTGGAGGCTTGGAGATCAAGTCAAAAGATCCTCGAGGAGCCCAAGAGATAGGGGGCGCGCCACCCACTACAAGGCACGGCCCCTTGTCTCGTGGACCCCTCGAGCACCCCCTGACTAACTTCTTTCGCCTATATAGTCCCACGTACCCTAAAAACATCCACAGAAAAGATAGATCGGGAGTTCTGCCGCCGCATGCCTCTGGAGCCACCAAAAACCTCTCGGGAGCCCATCCCGGCACCCTGCCAGAGGGGTGATCCTTCACCAGTGGCCATCTTCATCATCCCGGCGCTCTCCATGACGAGGAGGGAGTAGTTCACCCTCGAGTCTGAGGGTATGTACTAGTAGCTATGTGTTTGATCTCTCTCTCTTGTGTTCTCTCTCGTGTTCCCTCTATGGCACGATCTTGATGTATCCCGAGCTTTGCTATTATAGTTGAATCTTATGATGTTTCTCCCCCTCTACTCTCTTGTAATGGATTGAGTTTTCCCCTTAGAAGTTATCTTATCGGATTGAGTCTTTTGTGAGAACACTTGATGTATGTCTTGCTGTGTTTATCTGTGGTGACAATGGGATATCATGTGCCACTTGATGTATGTTTTGGTGACCAACTTGCGGGTTCCGCCCATGAACCTATGCATAGGGGTTGGCGCACGTTCTTGACTCTCCGGTAGAAACTTTTGGGCACTCTTTGAAGTAATTTGTGTTGGTTGGATGAATCTGAGATTGTGTGATGCAAATCGTATAATCATGCCCACGGAAACTTGAGGTGACAATGGATATCTAGGTGACATTAGGGTTTTGGTTGATTTGTGTCTTAAGGTGTTATTCTAGTACGAACTCTTTTATAGATCGATCCGAAAGAATAACTTTGAGGTGGTTTCGTACCCTACCACAATCTCTATGTTTGGTCTCCGCAATTAGTTGCTTTGGAGTGACTATTTGTTGCATGTCGAGGGCTTGTTATATGATATATCTATGTTATTATTGTTGAGAGAACATGCACTAGTGAAAGTATGAACCCTAGGCCTTGTTTCCTATCATTGCAATACCATTTACGCTCACTTTTATCGCTCGTTACCTTGCTGTTTATTATTTCAGATTACAAAAACCTATATCTACCATCTATTTTGCACTTGTATCACCATCTCTTCGTTGAAATAGTGCACCTATACAATTTACCATTGTATTGGGTGTGTTGGGGACACAAGAGACTCTTTGTTATTTGGTTGCAGGGTTGTTTGATAGAGACCATCTTCATCCTACACCTCCTAAGGATTGATAAACCTTAGGTCATCCACTTGAGGGGAATTTGCTACTGTCCTACAAACCTGTGCACTTGCAGGCCCAACAACGTCTACAAGAAGAAGGTTGTATAGTAGACATCAAGCTCTTTTCTGGCGCCGTTGCCGGGGAGGTTAGCGCTTGAAGGTATATCTTTAGGTCTTGCAATTGAATCTTTTTGTTTCTTGTTTTATCACTAGTTTAGTTTATAAAAGAAAACTACAAAAAATGGAGTTAAGTTTGTCTCATACGCTTCATCTTTTTAATATCTTTCGTGAGAATGATGGAAGGGAAAATTGTTCTCAAGTGCTAGAAGAAGAATGCAATAGAATGTTTGGTACTATATCTTTGTATGATGAGCATGATTGCAATGTTGTTAGTATGAATTCCTTGAATATCCATGATGCTAATGATATGCAAAGCCACAAGCTTGGGGAAGCTATGTTTGATGAATATGATATTTTTTGTCCCCCAAGTTTTGATGAGCAAATTTATTATGATGAAAGCATGCCTCCTATTTATGATGATTATATTGATGAAAGTGGATTCGGAAGAGTGTCAACTTTAGGAACTAGTGATCCCACTATTTTGGAGGATGTTGAATCTTATTGTGATGAACATGAAAGTGGATTTGGAAGAGTGTCAACTTTATTTAGTGATGATTCCACTATTTCGGAAGTGGTTCCAATTGATTATGAGAACAAAGTTGCTATCTATGATGATTATTGTGATGACTTGTATGCTATTAGGAATAATGATAACCATGAAACTTGTCATCATGATATTAGTTTTCAATTGGATTATGCCTCACATGATAATTATTTTGTTGAGTTTGCTCCCACTATTCATGAGAAGAATTTTGCTTATGTGGAGAATAGTAAATTTTCTATGCTTGTAGATCATGAAAAGAATGATTTAGGTGCTGGTTATATTGTTGAATTCATTCATGATGCTACTGAAAATTATTATGAGGGAGGAACATATGCTTGTAGGAATTGCAATAATATCAAGTTTCCTCTCTATGTGTTAAATTTTTTGAAGCTATGCTTGTTTTACCTTCCTATGCTAGTTGATTATTGTTCCCATAAGTTGTTTGCTAACAAAATCCCTATGCATAGGAAGTGGGTTAGACTTAAATGTGCTAGTCATATGCTTCATGATGCTCCCGATATGTTTCAATTCTTATCTTTTATGTGAGCATCATTGTCATCATCATGCCTAGCTAGAAAGGCATTAAAGAAAAGCGCTTGTTGGGAGACAACCCAATATTTACCCTTACTGTTTTTGTGTGTCCACATGATTATGCTACTGTAATAATCATGTTTTATAGCTTTTGTTTCAATAAAGTGCCAAGTAGAACCTTTGGGAAGACTTGGGTGAAGTTTATGTGATCTTGCTGTAAAAAACAGAAACTTTAGCGCTCACGAGATTAGCTGCCATTTTGTACTGTAGAGTAATTTTTGGTTGATTCTTTTTGCAGGTGATTAATAGAGACATTACTCAGCTCCATCAATTTATTTCATAATTTTTTGGGTTCCATAAGTATACGTTTGATACAGATTACTACAGACTGTTCTGTTTTTGACAAATTCTGTTTTCATTGTGTTGTTTGCTTATTTTGATGAATCTATGAGTAGTATCGGAGGGTATAACCATAGATAAGTTAGAATACAGTAGATATTACACCCATGTGAATTTAGAATGAGTTCATTACAGTACCTAAGTGGTGGTTTTACTTTCTTATACTAACGGAGCTTACGAGTTTTGTGTTGAGTTTTGTGTGGTTGAAGTTTTCAAGTTTTGGGTAAAGATTCGATGGATTATGGAATAAGGAGTGGCAAGAGACTAAGCTTGGGGATGCCCAAGGCACCCCAAGGTAATATTCAAGGACAAAAAAGAGCCTAAGCTTGGGGATGCCCCGGAAGGCATCCCCTCTTTCGTCTTAGTTCATCGGTAACTTTACTTGGAGCTATATTTTTATTCACCACAAGATATGTGTTTTGTTTCGAGCGTTATTTCTTTTTAGTGTTGCTGTTAGTTATAATAATGTTTTGCATCTTTATTTTCAATAAAAATGTCAAGTATAGCCTTTACCATGCTTATTTTGCTAGTATACATGTTGCTGTTTGAAAACAGAAAGTTTACCGCTGTTGCAAAAATTCCCTAGAAAAGTCAGAAAATGGTATAACGTTGAATATTTTTGCATATTAAGATATGATAAATTTATTACAATGGGAATTTTAGTTCATAATTTTTGGAGTCATGGAAGTATTGATACTCTTGCATTCTTTATAGACTGTACTGTTTTGGCAGATTGCTGTTATGGTTGCATTGTTTGCATATGTTTGCTTGTTTAATGATCCTATTTGAGGATAGGAGTATTAAATATGAAGAGGCATTTAGTATTCAATGTTGAATAATTATTTTAGTAAGTTGTTACAGTAGAAGATGATAAGTTTTTGCATTGGTTTATACTAACCTATCTCACGAGTTCTTGTTGAGTTTGGTGTGGATGAAGCTTTTGATAAAAATAAGAGAAACCATGATATGAGAGGAATTAAGGAGACATAAAAGTTCATGCTTGGGGATGCCCAAGGCACCCCAAGATAATATTTCAAGAAGTCTCAAGCATCTAAGCTTGGGGATGCCCTGGTAGGCATCCCACCTTTCTTCAACAATCATCGGCTAGTATCGGTTGAGCCTAAGTTTTTGCTTCTTCACATGAGTTGTGCTATCCTTGCAATGTAATTTTGTTTTGTTTTTCTTGCTGCTTGAATACAATAACAAGATCTGAAATTCTTTAATGAGAGAGAGTCTTCACATAGTTGCATAATTATTTAGCTACTCATTGATCTTCACTTATATCTTTTTGGAGTAGTTTTCCATTTACTCGTGTGCTTCACTTATATCCTATGTGTAAATTGTTGAATGAGTTGAATGTCATAAATCTGAATTTATATATGTCTCATTTGCTTATCCCATGGGGAGTAATGACTTCACATCTAAGAAGTAGAGGTTGTAAATTTATTGACGGTTAGCAAGCATTGTATTGGTCATTTGAACAATTCATGAAAGAATATTGAAGGAAGGGAGATTTCACATATAAATATATTATCATAGACATCTTTTATAATTGTGAGCACTCATTAAGTATGACATGCTAAAGAGTTGATGTCGGACAAGGAAGACGACATAATGGGTTATGTTTTCTCGCATCTCAGTTATAGTATATTGTCATGGATCATTCAAACATGTTGAGCTTGCCTTTCCCCCTCATGCTAGCCAAAAATTCCTAGCACCAAGTAGAGATACTACTTGTGCTTCCAAATATCCTTAAACCCAGTTTTTGCCATGAGAGTCCACCATACCTACCTATGGATTGAGTAAGATCGTTCATGTAAGTTGTCATCGGTGCAAGCAATAAAAATTGCTCTCTAAATATGCATGACTTATTAGTGTGGAGAAAATAAGCTTTGTGCGAACTTGTTATGGAAGCAATAAAAGCGACGGACTGCATAATAAAGGTCCATATACAAGGGGCAATATAAAGTGACGTTCTTTCGCATTAAGATTTTGTGTATCCAACCCTAAAAGCGCATGACAACCTCTACTTCCCTGTGCGAAGGGCCTATCTTTTACTTTATGTATTTTACTTTATGCAAGAGTCAAGGTGATCTTCACCTTTCCCTTTTTATTTTATCCTTTGGCAAGCACTTTGTGGTGGGGTGATCCTGATATATATATATATATATATATCCAACTGGATGTACATTAGCATGAACTACTATTGTTGACATCACCCAAAGGTGAATACGTTTGGAGGCAACATTATAAGCCCCAATATTTCTCTGTGTCTGATTAAAACTTCATAACCACAAGTATTGCGTGAGTGTTAGCAATTGTAGAAGACTATATGATAGTTGAGTATGTGAAGTTTGCTAAATGAAAGCTCTGACATAGACTCTTCCTGAAAGTAAGATGAATTGCAATTGTTTGATGACTAAGAATGAAGTTTGCTAGTTTTCAAGAAGTTTATGGTCTATGCTTCAACATATGAATTGCTTGTTACGTTATCGTGAAAAGTTTTATGATATGAACTACTGTTATGACATATTATCATGCTAGAAAAGGTGATTGAAATTATCGTTGATCAAACTTGTGCACCCTCTAGCATTCACACTTCATAAATTCTTTCTTCTATCATTTACCTACTCGAGGATGAGTAGGAATTAAGCTTGGGGATGTTTGATACGTCTCCAACATATCAATAATTTATGAAGCATTCATGCAATATTACTATGTGTTTTGAATGATTATGGGCTTTATTATACATTTTTATATTACTTTTGGGACTAACCTATTAACCGGAGGCCCAGCCCATATTGTTGTTTTATTTCCTATTTCAGTATTTCGAAGAAAAGGAATATCAAATGGAGTCCAAACAGAATGAAACCTTCGGCATCATGATTTTTTGGAAGAATATCATTCTGGAGGCTTGGAGATCAAGTCAGAAGACCCTCGAGGAGCCAGGGAGATAGGGGGGCGCCACCCCCTACAGGGAGTGGCCCCCTGTCTCATGGACCCCTCGAGCACCCCCCGACCAACTTCTTTCGCCTATATAGTCCCACATACCCTAAAAACATCCACAGAAAAGATAGATCGGGAGTTCCGCCGCAGCAAGCCTCTGTAGCCACCAAAAACCTCTTGGGAGCCCTTCCCGGCACCCTGCTTGAGGGGGGATCCTTCACCGGTGGCCATCTTCATCATCCCGGCGCTCTCCATGACGAGGAGGGAGTAGTTCACCCTCGAGGCTGAGGGTATGTACCAGTAGCTATGTGTTTGATCTCTCTCTCTCTCTCTCTCCCTCTCTCTCTCTCTCTCTCTCGTGTTCTCTCTCGTGTTCCCTCTATGGCACGATCTTGATGTATCCCGAGCTTTGCTATTATAGTTGGATCTTATGATGTTTCTCCCCCTCTACTCTCTTGTAATGGATTGAGTTTTCCCCTTTGAAGTTATCTTATCAGATTGAGTCTTTTATGAGAACACTTGATGTATGTCTTGCCGTGTTTATCTATGGTGACAATGGGATATGATGTCCCACTTGATGTATGTTTTGGTGACCAACTTGTGGGTTTCGCCCATGAACCTATGCATACGGGTTGGCACACGTTCTTGACTCTCCGGTTGAAACTTTGGGCACTCTTTCAAGTACTTTGTGTTGGTTGGATGAATCTGAGATTGTGTGATGCATATCGTATAATCATGCCCACGGATACTTGAGGTGACAATGGATTATCTAGGTGACATTAGGGTTTTGGTTGATTTGTGTCTTAAGGTGTTATTCTAGTACGAACTCTTTTATAGATCGATCCGAAAGAATAACTTTGAGGTGGTTTAGTACCCTACCATAATCTCTACATTTGTTCTCCACTATTAGTGGCTTTGGAGTGACTCTTTGTTGCATGTTGAGGGCTTGTTATATGATCTATCTATGTGATTATTGTTGAGAGAACTTGCACTAGTGAATGTATGAACCCTAGGCCTTGTTTCCTATCATTGCAATACCGTTTACACTCATTTTTATCGCTCGTTACCTTGCTGTTTTTATTATTTCAGATTACAAAAACCTATATCTACCATCTATTTTGCACTTGTATCACCATCTCTTCGCCGAACTAGTGCACCTATACAATTTACCATTGTATTGGGTGTGTTGGGACACAAGAGACTCTTTGTTATTTGGTTGCAGGGTTGTTTGAGAGAGACCATCTTCATCCTACACTTCCTACAGATTGATAAACCTTAGGTCATCCACTTGAGGGAAATTTGCTACTGTCCTACAAACCTGTGCACTTGCAGGCCCAACAACGTCTACACGAAGAAGGTTGTGTAGTAGACATCAGGGCCCTTGTCGGTGTCAAAACTGGTGGATCTCGAGTAGGGGGTCCCGAACTGTGCGTCTAGGCGAATGGTAACAGGAGACAAAGGACACGATGTTTACGCAGGTTTGGGCTCTCTTGATGGAGGTAAAACCCTACGTCCTGCTTGATTAATATTGATGATGTGTGTTACAAGAGTGGATCTACAACGAGATCAAGGCAGCTAAACCCTAGAAGCTAGCCTATGGTATGATTGTTGTTCGTCCTATGGACTAAAGCCATCCGGTTTATATTGACACCGGAGAGGGCTAGGGTTACACAGAGTCGATTACAATGGTAGGAAACCTACATATCCATATCGCCAAGCTTGCCTTCCACGCCAAGGAATGTCCCATCCGGGCACGGGACGAAGTCTTCAATCTTGTATCTTCATAGTCTTGGAGTCCGGCCGATGATGATAGTTCGGCTATCCAGACACCCCCTAGTCTGGAACTCCCTCAGTAGCCCCTGAACCAGGCTTCAATGACGACGAGTCCGGCGCGCATGTTGTCTTCGGCATTGCAAGGCGGGTTCTTCCTCCGAATAATTTATAGAAGATTGTGAACACCAGGATAGTGTCCGGCTCTGCAAAATAAATTCCACATACCACCGTAGAGAGAATAATATTACACAAGTTCAATCTGCTGACGTATTTTGTGGCGTAACGTCACACCACTACCAAGCCTTCAAACTGTTTTTATTGTTCCATCTCAGCGCGTTTAGCGAGGCGGTTTCCTTGGCACATCTTGTCGAAGCAGAGATCGTGTTCCCCTTATTCTGGGATTCCCATCAATACGGACATGGGTAACCCAACCGCGCCATTGATTGTGATGCTTGGGAGATAAGCGAGTTTTACCAGGCCGGTGGGGACACATGTTTTCGTCCGCCCATATAAGGGGATAAAGATCCAACCCTTTTACCTGCGCCTTCTTCCTCCTTGGCTTATCCATCTCCACGAACTCGAGCTCCAGCGTCCAAGTCCGCACTTCTCACCTCAACCTTCTCCAACTATGTCCGGAGCGGGAGGCAAGTGGATGGCCTCCTCCGTCATGGAGGGGCAGATCCAGAGGCTGCGCGACGCCGGATATTTGTCCAGTGACATCGCGCACCGGCTCCCCGATGAGGGAGAGCTCATCCCCACCCCCAGGCCCCATGAGAGGGTAGTATTTCTTCCCCATCTCCTCCGCGGACTGGGCTTCCCACTTCATCCCTTTGTCCCGGGGCTCATGTTCTACTACGGCCTAGATTTCCATGATCTGGCCCCGAATTTCATCCTCAACATCTCGGTGTTTATCGTCGTGTGCGAGGCCTTCCTCTGCATCCAGCCCCACTTCGGCTTGTGGCTCAAGACCTTCAGTGTCAAGCCGAAGGTTGTGAAGGGCAGCCAAGCGGAGTGCGGAGGCGCCATGGTGGGCAGGATGTCCCACGTTACGTGGCCAGAGGGCACTTTTGTGGAAACCATTAAGGGGTGGCAATCAGGGTGGTTCTACATCACCGAGCCGCGTGACCCTGATTGGGCAGCGGCCCCCGAATTCAGATCCGGCATCCCTACACGGCTCACCTCCTGGAAAGAGAGTGGCCGGATCTGGGGGCTTCGGAGGAGCTGACGGAACCCAAGCCTGTATCCAGAAGCTGGTGGACAAGAAGCTCAAGCTTGTCAACGTAGTCCAGGTCATGCTCATCCGCCGGATTCTCCCGTACCAACGATGGGGCTTCAACATGTGGGAGTTCGATCCGGTGCAGCACCAGACCCTGAGCGGGCTCTTCGACACTACGTACGAAGATGTCTGGAAGGTGCTGTTCAAGGGCGCCGAGGCTCCCGCATCCGCTACCGAAGATCGCGGATTCCGCTCGCAGCGTCCTGCTGACGAGGTAAGTGATTCTGCCACTTGTTTTCCATAGTTTGACTCTATGCGGGATCTAAACTCCCTTTACCTTTGACAGGACTGGTTGGCGAAGGCCGAACGAACTATCTGTCCGGCCCCATTGCCAGAGGACCCAGCGGACGCCCGCCTAACGGGGCTGCTGGCTCCGGCACCCCATGTGGTGCCGGAGAAGAAGGCCAAGAAGAAGGCCACGGGGACTCGAAAGAGTTCCCGTTTTCAGGTGCTATCAGATGATGAATCCGAGGCCGAATCCTCCCATCAAGGCGAGGAGGAGGAGAAGAAAGCCTCTCCCCCAGCGGAGGGAGGGAAGAAAAGGAAGGCCTCCCCAACAAGGGAGGCCGAAGGGTCCAAGAAGGGAAAAACTCTCCCCCCGGACTGCGCCGCCAACGCTAGTGACGACGACGAGGACTGGCCTCCAAGGGCCAAGCCCCTGGCGAGATCGTAAGTATCCGGACTCCCGAATAACTTCAAGGTTTTTATTTCTCGCCACATAATGTTTTTCTAATGCCGCATACAACCCTGCAGTCCGCCTAAGGATGATCTTCCCGCTTCATCGAGTGGGTCCTTAGGTGCGTCGGATATGGATTCTCTTCCGACTGCCTCCACCCCCCATGACGCGGACGATGCCGAGGTGGGATCCCAGGAAGGGACCCACCAAGAGGAGAGGGCCCCGGAGGTGTCGCAGGACAACCTCCCGGACTTTGCACCAGACTCGGCCCCGGAAACCACAGTGGCTCCGGAGTCCGGCGGGCGACCCCTTCGTAAGAAGGGCAAGACCGCGACGCCGGCAGCCTCCGTCCAACTGGAGGCGCCGGATAATTTGCTGGAGGCGCTCAGCGGCTCCTCCATCAAAGAGGAACACCGCACTGTTATGAGTGTGGTGATTCAGAAGGTGCAGCTCGCCAAGAGCGGGCTGACTGAAGCCTGCAGCAGCCTTCTAACAGGCTTTGAGGTAAGAATTTCAATATGTATAAAATGGTACCGCATAGACACTAGCCCCTGATGCTTGGTTCGGTGTTCGGAAAGAAAATCCGGACTAAGGATCTAAAAAGATATACTCAGGAGTCATAATAAATATGTCAATATGGGATTGCAGGCTGCGCTGCTGATCTCTGCCGCACTGTCTGCGGAGGTCAATTCATTGAAGGAAAGCCTCGAGCGGTCCGAGAACGAGCTCGGCCATGCCAAGAAGCAGCTCGAGGACAAGGAAGGTGAGTAACACCTTACTAAAATTGTACCTTACAGAAAAGGATTTTGGTTGCAAAAAGAATGACAAGGATAACGTGGGTATTGCAGGGGCAACTAACGAGGTGGCGACCCTGAAAGAGGCGCTGGCCGCGGCCGAACGCAATGCGGCTGCGGAGCGCACCGAGCGAGAGAAACAGGAGGCGCGGGTGGCGGAGGTACAGCAAGAGCTCCAGGATCTCGTGAAAAAACATGAGAGCCTGGAGCATGACTCGAAGACTCGAGAGTTTGAGCTTGCAACGGCTCTTTAGAGTGCCAAAGCTGCTAAGGCCGAAGCCTACAAGGCCCTCCACAAGATTGAGGCAGGGAAGAAAATAGCAGCAGGTAAGGCATTTTTCATGCAATGTAAGCATGTGAGTGTTAATTACCTGTTGCTTACCCGAATTCGGAGCTCTCCAGGAGCGTTCGCATATCTTCCTCGCAACGTGTCCGATGCTGCCGCATTCTACCGGGCCGAGGAGGGGAGCTCGACGGAGAAGGTCTTCTGGTCTCAGTATGCTGAGGCCGGACATCCGGTGCCCCTTAGCGACCAGCTAAAGCAGCTGGTCGAGCTCCACAAGGCGGCCAAACAGGCCATGAAGGGCCTCATAGTTCGGTTGTGGCCTAAGGAGGCCATGCCTGGGAGCTACTTTAGCCTGGTGCGGCGGCTGGTGGATGCGAGCCCGTGGGTGGAAGTCATCAAGCACTCCGCCTGTATTGAGGGTGCCCGTCGGGCCCTTGCCCGCGCAAAGGTGCACTGGGGCAAGATGGATGTCCAGAAGCTTGTGACGGACCCGCCACCAGAGGGCAAGGAGCATCGCACGCCCGAGACGTATTATAAGAGTGTGCTGAAGGGCGCCCGCACTATTGCGGGGGAGTGCTCCAAAGATGTAATTTTTTAGTAGACCCGCATTTTGTTATCCTGTGCGCTGAAAACTTAGTTCATATGCGCTACGCAACGCTTGTTAATTTAAAATATTACCTTCTGTGCGGCTGTTTATCAAATCTGAGAGATGGCAAGTCGTCGGCTTCGGCCCCCATGCCACGAGTGCTGGGGTGTTTGGGATAAACTTGAGCACTCTTGTTCCCATTTTTGGGTCCATCTAGGGAGGCGCTCAACACAGCGAACAAGGCAACCGGACTTATAATGCTCGAACACTCTCACTTAGCCATAGAATTCTATAATTTTAAATTTCGGCAAAGCCCCTAGTCTTCGGAAGGCCGAATTTGGGGCGCTATCCACGCCTGGGCCAGACAAGATCCAGCTCCTCGCTCTAAGCGGCATAAGTCTTTAAGGACTCACAAAAACCTCTCGAACAGCGACCGGCTCTCGCCTCATCATGACGGTCAGTTTTAGCTTTCTCCACTGAGGCGTTAACCCAGCTCAACTGGGGTGCAATCGCAGTGGTTCTCCCAGTGCTACCTTAGACGATATAACAGAACGTAAGGTACCAAAACATGGGAGCCGGGCAAACCCAACTATTGACCCAAGACATGATTCGGAGCCGATGCATATAATGCTATAAGTTCGGGGTGTCGCACTTGTGAAAGTGTTCGGACTTATCACACCATGATGCGGGAAACATAAGCCCCTGGTGTGTTTTAACCGTACCAAAGTGTACGGATGCAATATGTCGTAAATGAACATATGTATGAAAAAGAAATGCAATTATAAGCGAAAAGGTTCTGCATTGTTTTATTCAATAAGTGCCGCTATGAATGCAGAACGATACAAATAGTGCGATAAGCAAGGGATGGGACTGTTAAACATGTCCCCCTCCAGGGGTAGGCTGCGTATTGGTATATAAAAATGCTTGTAATGGAGACCACCTTTATATTCGTTGTAGCCTTTATCCTTCCCTGGCTGTTGCATCATGAGTTCGGCAAGTCTGCTGCCGGACAGGGCCTCTGACGAACGGAGTCTTGTGGGTAAAAAAATAAAAGGTAAAAAGAAAAAAGAACGACATACTTGAGAGGCCCTGGTGTGGTTGAGCCGCAATCTGGGCTTATCGTGGTCGTGCCCCTCTCCCCATGCCCATGGTATCTCCAGAGCGTAATGGTGTACGTGAAGGACCTGCTTTAACGTTTTGCAGGGGCTGGGGTTGGGGCCGCACTGCTACGCGTGCTCGGAATGTGCCAGGTGGTCTTGTTGTGGGTTACTCCGGGCGCACTTAGCTATGTCCGGTCGCTTAACAGCCGGACTCGAGAATTGCCTTAAGAGGCTGCATTGTACTTCTGCCGCGAGAGCCGCTATGTGTTCCTCCGTTCGGAGAGAACGTTCAGTGTTTCCGTTGACCGTGATGACTCCTCGAGGGCCTGGCATTTTGAGCTTGAGGTATGCATAGTGCGGCACCGCGTTGAACTTTGCAAACGCGGTACGTCCGAGCAAGGCATGATAGCCGCTGCGGAATGGGACTATGTCGAAGATTAACTCTTCGCTTCAGAAGTTATCTAGGGATCCGAAGACCACTTCCAGTGTAACTGAGCTTGTACAATTGGCTTCTACACCTGGTATGACGCCTTTAAAGGTCATCTTGGTAGGTTTAATCCTTGAGGGGTCTATGCCCATTTTCCGCACTGTATCCTGATAGAGCAGGTTCAGGCTGCTGCCGCCGTCCATCAGGACTCTAGTGAGGTGAAATCCATCGACGATTGGGTCTAAGACCAATGCGGCGAATCCGCCGTGGCGGATGCTGGTGGGGTGGTCCCTTCGCTCAAAAGTGATCGGGCAGGAGGACCATGGATTGAACTTCGGGGCGACTGGCTCCATCGCGTATACGTCCCTGAGTGCGCGCTTCCGCTCCCTTTTAGGTATGTGCGTTGCGTATATCATGTTCACCGTCCGCACCTGTGGGGGGAAACCCTTCTGTCCTCTATTGTTCGGCGGTCGGGTCTCTTCCTCGTCGTCGCTATGCAGCCCCTTGTCATTATTTTCGGCAATTAACTTGCCCGCCTGCTTGAATACCCAACAGTCCCTATTGGTGTGGTTAGCTGGCTTTTCGGGGGTGCCGTGTATCTGGCACAAGCGGTCGAGTATTCGGTCCAAATTGGACGGACCCGAAGTAGTTCTTTTGAATGGCCTTTTCCGCTTACCGGGTTTAGAGCCTTTGAATCCGGCATTGACTGTCGTATCCTCACTATTGTCGTTGTTGATGCGGCGCTTGTTTTTGTTACGATGCGACCTGCCATGTCGGTCCTTGAAATCCGGACTGCCAGAATGTTTGCTGAGGTTGTTGCTGCGTGCTAGCCAGCTATCCTCACCCGCGCAGAAGCGGGTCAAGAGTGATGTGAGGGCTGCCATGGATTTCGGCTTTTCCTGTCCCAGGTGCTGGACAAGCCACTCGTCGCGGATGTTATGATTGAAGGCCGCGATGGCCTCCGCATCCGGACAGTTGACGATTTGGTTTTTCTTGGTTAAGAACCGTGTCCAGAATTGTCTGGCCAATTCGTTTGGCTGCTGAATTATGTGGCTTAGGTCATCAGCGTCTGGTGGTCGCACATACGTGCCTTGGAAGTTATCGAGGAATGCGGCTTCCAAGTCTTCCCAACTCCCAATTGACTCTGCTGGCAAGATGTTAAGCCAATGTCGGGCTGGTCCTTTAAGCTTGAGGGGGAGATATTTGATGGCGTGAAGATCGTCACCGCGGGCCATGTGGATGTGAAGAAGATAGTCTTCGATCCAAACCGCGGGGTCTGTTGTGCCATCGTAAGATTCGATATTCATGGGTTTAAACCCTTCGGGGATTTGATGATCCATTACTTCATCTGTGAAGCATAGTGGGTGTGTGGCGCCACTATACTGGGCGATATCACGACGGAGCTCAGAAGAACTTTGTCTGTTTTGTTCGACCCGGCCGGACTTACTGTGTCCGGCGCGACGGCTGTCGTCACGTACCGTGGGGCGCCCACGCGATCCATAGATCGATCTTGATTATCTTGCATTATCCTCCAATATATCTCGCAAATCCAGAGCGTTCCCCTGTGGCCTTGTGCTTTTTGAGCGATGCCGGGGTACGGGTCTAGTGAAGGGCCTAGAGGCCTCTCTGTCGCGACCACGGGGTGGTCGGTCAGCCGTATTGTCTCCTGGTGATGCGGGTTCATACGCTTCCTCCTCTAATCGGGGGAGCAATTTGTGTTTAGGGTAGCTTTTGGAGGGGCGTTCAAGCTCATGCTCTTCGGCCCGAGGACTTCAGTCCATTTGTCGGCTAGCAGATCTTGATCAGCTCTAAGCTGTTGCTGCTTTTTCTTGAGGCTGTTCCCCGTGGCCATAAGCCTGTGTTTAAAACTCTCTTGTTCGACAGGATCCTCAGGCATGACGAATTCATCGTCGTCGAGGCTTGCCTCGTCTCCGGAGGGAGGCATATAATCCTCTACCTCTTCTTTTGCCGCTCTCTCATGAGGGTTGGCGTCTCCGTCCTCCTGCGCTGCATCTTACTGGAGTGGGTTATCTTCGGCACTGTCTGGTGTATTATTATCTCCGGTGCTGGAGTCTTCATTCTTGCTGTGGCGGGATTTAGAGCGGCGCCGCTGACGCCGGCGCTTGGGCTGCTTCTTGGAGGGGTCATCCTCCGTTGTTTCTTCGCCATTCCCATCCTTTGGAATATCCACCATGTATATGTCATATGATGAGGTGGCTTTCCAGTGCCCAGTAGGCGCTGGTTCTTGGTCGTCTCCGGCATCTTCGTCCATACCGTCGATGTCTTCGGAGTCGTAGTCTAGCATGTCGGTTAGATCGTCGACAGCGGCTACCAAGTGGGTGGTGGGTGGGCTTTGAATTTATTCGTCATCCGCATTGCAACCGTCCTGACCGCAGTCCAGCCAGGGCTCTCCTGATAACGAGAGATACTTTAGCAAACTCAAGATGTCGCCAAAAGGTGAGTGTTGAAAGATGTCCGCTGCGGTGAACTCCATGATCGGCGCCCAATCGGATTCGATCGGAGGGAAGTTCGGAGTCCGGCAAGGAGTCCGGCACCTCAGGGTCGCGAGCTTCATGAGGCACAAGGTCATTGTTTGGCTCTATCACCATAGAGGTTGCAGCTCTAGAGGCGGTGTCTAGCCATCCATCCTCGATCTGCGCAGCCTACTCCGAATTGGAGATCGGAGCGGGTTCGAGTGCGGCCTCCAGGGTACTGTCCGACTGCAGAGCTAAATCATGCTCGTCGTGACAGTGCGGCATGCTCGGCTGTGGCTCGAATCCATCGAGGATCAAGTCCCCGCCGATGTCAGCCGTGAACTTCAAACTTCCAAATCTGACCTGACGGCCAGGGGCGTAGCT
This sequence comes from Triticum aestivum, assembly GCF_018294505.1. NCBI lineage: Eukaryota > Viridiplantae > Streptophyta > Magnoliopsida > Poales > Poaceae > Triticum > Triticum aestivum. Next base: position 679,684,120 of record NC_057810.1, read on the forward strand.
TTCGATCTTCTCCATATGGCCAAGTGAATTGGCCCGCAGTGCAAAGCCGCCGAATACGAAGATCTATCCGGGAAGAAAGGTCTCACCCTAGACTGCGTCGTTGATGATGGTCGAAGAAGCCATCGAGCCTATCGGTGACGACACAGAGGAACTCTCAATGAAAGCACCAATGTCGGTGTCAAAACCGGCGGATCGCGGGTAGGGGGTCCCGAACTGTGCGTCTAGGCGGATGGTAACAGGAGACAAAGGACATGATGTTTACCCAGGTTCGGGCCCTCTTGATGGAGGTAAAACCCTACGTCCTGCTTGATTAATATTGATGATGTGTGTTACAAGAGTGGATCTACCACGAGATCAAGGAGGCTAAACCCTAGAAGCTAGCCTATGGTATGATTGTTGTTCGTCCTATGGGCTAAAGCCATCCGGTTTATATAGACACCGGAGAGGGCTAGGGTTACACAGAGTCGGTTACAATGGTAGGAAACCTACATATCCGTATCGCCAAGATTGCCTTCCACGCCAAGGAAAGTCCCATCCGGACACGGGATGAAGTCTTCAATCTTGTATCTTCATAGTCTTGGAGTCCGGCCGATGATGATAGTTCGGCTATCCGGACACCCCCTAGTCCGAAACTCCCTCAGCCCTCGTCTGGCGGTATAATGTAAGGCCGGTACCTGTGAAGAAGGCCTAGTGCCTATGAAACTCGCCACCCGTGACACTCTCACATAATAATGAGTTGGGGCAGTACACGTCCCGGAGTCTCCGGAGAGCCGCCCTCGGGCCTCGGGGGCTCCCGCCCATGCCTAGTGGTAGCACTTAGCTCCACACTAGTGAGAAGACGTCGAAGACTAGACTAGGTGCCGGAAGCGGCTTTTTGCTCTTTGCCTTTCTCTCTGTTGCCAAGTTCCTTTCATTTGAATTGAAGTTGGATTTGAGCTTGAGACTTGCGTGTGTTCGTGGAAGGGGTGTTTCGTCTCGTTCGAGCAATCTCTCGCGTTCTGGTTTCGGCTTTGCGTCCAAAGTTAGCGTCAGCTGCCTCCCCTCACGAGCCCCTCACGAGCCGGGCCAGGGAAAGCATGGCTGCGATCCGGACTGTAGTCGCCGCACCCTCTCAGGAGGTTCTCATCGCAGGATCAATGGGTTCACTCAGAAGACACTTGGGGCATTGCGGCCCCCGCAGGATCGCTCGGGACCTGGCCGGGCCAAAGGTAAACAAGTCAACCGGCCCATCGTAGGGCCAATGGCTCAACATAAGCATACATGCGGCGTTATGTCTACAAGTACACCAACTGCAAACCTTTACATGAGGGGCTCCCCCTCCCAAAATGCTCTTACAACCTTCAGGGCCAAGCCCAACTGTTTTCGCGCAGGGCAAACAGCAGAGGTGACACGCGATCAATCAGACAAATCCCCCAATGCATCTTCAGGGGCACCTCTGGAGTCATCACTGGCGTCACTGGCCTCACCATCACCCACCCCGTCGCCGTCATCGGCACCCTGATAGTTAACCACACCGCCTTCGTCGGCAACCACGATCACGCCATCGTCATCAGATGCGAAGGCCCTGACGAGGGCATCCACGTTGTCCTCCACCCAATGTGCCAGATCGCCCCGGATGGCCACGGGCACCGGTGCGATGGCGGTGTCAAAATCAAGTGGGGGTCCCTATCCTAAAGATAACTGAAAACTCGGGAGAAGGCACGCCCAAGCAAGGCTCGGCTCCTCTCCTCGACAAGCCAGCGGGCCTTGTCAGAGCGGGTCTCCAGCCAAGTCACCACGTCCGTGAAGAACCATAGGTTGCCAGCATAATTGATCACACGAGGCTCGGCAACAGCCTCCTTGCAGATGTTGCGCAGGGCCGCATTGGCCCTTTATCCGAGCGTCCGGAGCATGGGGCATGCTCACGCTCTAGGGTCTGCCGCTGACGGATCTCGTCATCGTTCCGCCGCGTAACAGCCTCGGTGCCATCAACCCTCTGTTGGAGAAGAAGCAGCTCGGCACGAGAAGAGGCCAGCTCCGCGCGCTCTGCACCAAGGGCGGCTACGGAGGAATCCGCACTCTGCGTCACTTCAGCTAGCTTGGCCCTGAGAGCAGCGGTCCTGCCCTCAGCTTCGGCCCCGATCAGCTCCAGTCTCATTTTGTATTCACTCTCAAGATTCGAGCGAGCTTCCGCCATGCGGCGATCAACCTCTTCTTGGAATTGGTCTTCCCGCGCGGTGACATCATCCTCGGCCTGAGTCACCAGGCCCTCCCTTGTCTCCAACCGCTCGAGGTCAAGGGTGCGCTTAGCGGCCTCTAGCGTCAGCACCTCCTCACGCTTCTGGAGCTCCGCCTGGTCGATGGAAGCCCCCTTCAGCGACACAAGGGCCACCTAACGCAGCTCCACTTGCTGCTCTAGAGAGTTGCTCCAGGCTTGGAGCTCCCACGCACGCTCTTCTACGGCCTGGCACCATCGGTTTGCTTCCCGAGCCTCCTCGACGGCACGGGAGCAGGCCTCCCGCGAGGCCGCCAGTGACGCTTTGGCCTTCGCATTGTCAAGGTCATGCTGGTGACGCGCGAGGGCGATGGCTACCTTCAGCTTGCCCCTGTCTTAGCGAGGCGCAGGCCTTCGGCCTCAAGGCGCGCATCCTCGCCAGCAAGCTCCACGCCGAGCTGGCTCACTGCATCAGCGGCCCTTTAAAGAAACTCTTGGCGAAGGGCGCGGCGCTCCCGAGCGCGCCCAAGCACCTCTCCCGTGTCATCCTCCGCCACTGGTAAGCACGGAGGGCCCTGAGGCGGCATGCCCCCTTCCGATGAGGGGCTGGGGGCTGGCGCCCCAGCAATCGCTAGACGGATCTCGCCAGGAACCCAGCCTGGTGCCGGTCCATTCCCAGATGAGGAACTCAAGACCGACCTCAGCCAGTCACCATCCACGATCAGGGGAGGAGCGCAGGGCAAGCTAGCTGTACTCCAGGAGAGCTCGTGAAGGGAGGACAGCAGGCGTGGAGGCTCGAGGTGCCACGCGGGACGGATCACTTCCCCAACCGGCCCAGCGGCAGGGGCATTGCTCGAGCTCGGCGCGCCCAAGGTCGGCGGTAAAGACAAAGCGTGGAGGAATGACTCCTTGGCCTTCTCCGTGAATTCGGCAGGAAGGGCCCTGAAAGGCCGTTGTCAGCTGCAGGGATAGTGAGGTAAAGGAGCAGAGAGAGAAGAGGACTTACTCGTCCATGGAAAAGTACTTCCTGCACTTTAACAGGCGGCAAGGGCGATCATCGCCACCCAAGGCCTCCTTCCTCTTGCGGAGGGCCTCGAAGTCCATGCAGAACCGGCCTAGGCACCCGGCGCAAGGGTCATCCTGTGGCATGGAGGAGGCGTCAAGGTGATTAGCGCGAGGGGAACCGGCCTGGGGGACACCACCAGGCGCCGCCTCATGAGGAGCGGTCGGGGCCTCGGAAGCCCCAGCCTCGGGAGCCGTAAGCCGCAACTCCTCGCCTGCCACTGCTCCAGAACGGGCTTCGGGAGATGCAGCCTTCGGGGCTCCGCGCGGCGTCAGCATCTCAACATCAGCCCCTTTAGCTCCCGGTGGTTCTCGTCTCCCCGCCCCATCGCCTGAGACAGAGCTGCTTTGGGCGACCGGAAGAGCAACCACAGCGACAGAGCTGCTTCTCGCAGGGCCCCGTGAGGCCAGCCGAGCGCAGCCCCCACTTGTTAAAGATGGGCATCTGCCTCACAAAATCGGCCCTGCCCGAGCAAAGATACAAGAGGGCAGCATCATGTCGAAGGTTGCCTGGGGAAGGGTCGCCAGTCAGGACCTTAAGCACCGTCCGAAGCACTTCGGGCGCCAGGTCCTCCTCCTAAAGCCGCATGCAGTCTTTATACCCCGCAAAGTCCCACAGCCGGCGAGAGTGGCGCTGGAGAGGAACAATGCGATGTTGGAGGAACTTCTTCACCACTTTGGACGCCGTCACGTTGAGCGCCCTCAAGCCATTGAAGCGGCGCCAGACGAAGGCGAGCTGGGGGCTCACGAGCGTCTCATGGTCCCAGCCTGAGTTGGGAATAGCAAACGAGGTTGGGTGCGAGAGCAGGGGGCTGGGCACTCTGATATCCACATACAGCCACCGCTCTCTGAACTTGGACTCAGGAGGAGGAAGGCCGAAATCGATCCCTGAAGCGACCGTCTCCGGCATGGTGAGGAAGCTCACACACCCCGAGCATTGAGTGGGCTCGCTCAGGCGCAAAGATAAGAAGTGGCGTAGGAGGGCAACGGAAGGAGGGATGCCGACCATTGCCTCACAAACAAAGGCGAAAAAAACCAGGAGGGCAATGGACTCAGGCCCCAAGTGCATCATGTGGATTTGATAATGGGAAAGCACCGCATTTAAGAAGATAGAAAAAAGGGGGAACCAGACCCGCCCACAGGGCGTCAGCGAAGAATCAGACCTCGGTGACAACCCTGTCGAAGGAGGAGTGAGACGCGGGCCAGACTGTCGTTCTCCCGCACTCGTTGAAGATGGAGGAAAGAGCGGAGCGGACCTTGTCCAAGGCTTCAGGGTTGAGTATGATTGACCGGTCAACAGCGGGGGCCGCCGCCGGAGGTGAGCGGGGCGAAGGCGCAGGCTTCTTTCCCCTTTCCTTCTTCATTGGCGCCATGGTGACGGGAAGGGGGAAGAGTTCGAGTTGGATTGGAGACGGGAGTTGGAGCTCGAGGAAGAAGGAAGGGCAGGAAGCGCACGAACGGCGAAAGGGGAATGGTTGTGTGCAACCACGGGTCCACCTAGCCAGGCGCATAATGAGGCATCATGGGGAAGCGGAGACGCCCACGTCCAATCAACCGCCACGCGGCACCCAAGGCCGCAGGCTGTTGGGGCCCGCGGCGCTTCGCACTTGCCCCTTCGCTTCTCTGCTAAGCCAAGTCCGGGCGCGCCTTGGGCCCGAGGGCTACTATCGGCGTTCTGGGAATGGGGGTCCCCAGACTTGCCTGCCTGCAGCCTGTGGCGTGGCTCAAGCGAGGTCCCAGTATACTCCAACTTCATCATCTCAAGCTCAAGACCCTCGCGAGGGGCCAAGCCTCGCGGGGCGGACGATAGGAAGCTTCCTCAGGCATAGTCTCGTCAGGCAGGCTCGCGAGGAGGCGGAGAGATCAAGGAAGGGCACCTCGCGAGGAGCCCGTGACACAACACATGACGATCGAGACCAGGCGGGCGCCGGCCTGCGCAGTGTCCTTGTTTCCCCTTTGGTGCAAAGGGGGCAAGCACAAGCCAAGGCATCAGGCAAAGGTTACCGGTTTGGTGCAACAAGACCAAGACAAGCAGAGCGGCAGGATGGAGGTCACTGTGGAGCCCAGGACGGCGTCACCGCTAGGGTCTTTGGCAGTCGAAGACCAACTTTAGTCAGGATAAGTGTACTAGATGTTCCCCTTCAAAATGCCCAATTGTTGGCGCCCTTCCCGCTCATTATTTGGGAAGAGGCACAAGGCCTCCCTCTATAAATAGGACTCGCACCATAGTGGGAAGCACGATCCAGAGTTCCGATAGGCATCCAAGAGGCGACTGAACTCACCCAAGCAGTTCATCGCACCAGCTCAAGAACAGCCCCTCGCGAGGCTGTTCTCCCTTTGTATTGTTCATCATCAGCCCTTAAGGCAATCGACACACCACAAACTAGAGTAGGGTATTACACCACAATGGTGGCCCGAACTAGTATAAACCTTGCGTCTCTTGTGTTGTTCTTCGTGTAGCCTAGATCCTTTGTGAGGCGACGAAACGCGAGCTGGTAGGGGAAAGATCTTCGCCCGCACCCCAGAGTTCGAACCTCAAGGGTCTGCCAGAACCCGAAATCCGACACAACCATACATCTAACATGATGTGACTATGATCAACTGGTACTTGTTCCATGACGTGCTTACCGGACGTGATCATTTCAAGACCACAAACATGATAATCTCTACAACACATTTGTGATCCTTTCGCCGATCACCACCTGACCAATCCATGGCCTATAATCCTTACGACGATCATAACCCGACGAACTCTTGGCCCGTGATCCTTATGGCGATCACATTTCGACCAACTCATGGCCAAACTCAACATGATGGCCTCACTGCCAACCTTAGTACAAACTTAGTGTGTATATTTTATTAAGTGTTGACCCATGGCGTACCCTACTTTCGAGCGTGTCCGTAACCGTGGACTTGGCTATCAATAGATTAAAAACACCCTGCAGAGGTTAGTACACTTTACCCACACTACGGAACCCATGGCCTTGCACTCCCATTCGTGTGGACCAACAATGTTCCGATGAAACCATTTCATTGTCATGACACTCTCCCGGCCATTCCGACTCAGACCCCATCGGGCTAGTCCTGGGTGGCCCCGTGTCTACCTCCAGACACCTCGACCACCGTCGTGGCCACGATCCACTCTGGGATCCAGTACCAAAACTTAACTTAACAACGGGCTCACAAGGTTATGCTTGCCTATCGGGCCAAAGTACAGCACACCCAGAACCTTCCCTACATGGAGGCACCGACCAGAGGCACGACAGTGAACGCATTAAGGCGGTCCCATACCGGCAAATGTGGTTGCATCGGGAAAGACTCATTTCAGCGGCATCATGACCCGGTCAACAACATGTTCAAGTTGAGTCATTAATCAGGTTCAACTTAATGTGAAAAAACTAACCTGTGTCATCATGCCATACTATGCATCACTTAACATATGCATCACGTAACCACGCAAATAACTAAATCAACCACGCTCCTACGGAGCCATCATCAACTCATGCTACTACTCTGGTTAAGATCACACCTCACTTATACCAGAATCATTTCTAGCAATCTCATCATTTTGCATCATGTAAAAATAATAATTAAACTAATTATCAACCTGTATGACCATATCATATATTCATCACTTGCACCTAAGTTCTCCTTAGCTTACTAACAAGATTCACTTCAAACATTCTGTACTTCAAGTATTTTAACATGACAAGCATCTAACAGAGTATAATCATTATATAACTAATTTAAATGCAATAATATTCATAAGTTCAAGTAGGAAAATCACAAATATTGAAGTGGCACCATGAAAATGTTACTGTGGCTTGCCTTAGTGCTGATGAGGTTCACAAAGCTCCTGGTGATCCTCAAGACAAGCTGGCTCTTCTAAAAATATTCAAAAAATCACAAAAGAAAACATCAAGAAACCTTCTGAAAATTGCCAGAAAATCTATATAGCAAGGAAAAATCCCATCTTTTTGGTGCTGTTAGATTTTTGTACATAGAACACAATGCAAAAATAAACAATGCATTTGGACTTATAGATAAAAAGTTGTGGTTGTTGGAAGGTTCCTGGAATTTAAATGAATTTGAAATAAATAAACAGAGGGGGGTGACGTCGAAAGCATAAACTCCCGGGGCGCCACCACTCATAATGCTTCGCGCGTGTAATGAGTGGCTGACTAGCGGGCCCCGCTAGTCAGGCCGGAGGGAGGGGAGAGGGAAACAGAGGGAGGCGGCGCTTCGCCAGAGCTTACGCCGGTGGTGAGGCTTCTTGGAGTCAAACGAGAGGGAGGGATCGACAGAGAAGATGTTTGCGCACCTGCCCGTACCCGTAGCACAGCTAGCAGTGACTGGACGGCGTCGGATTTGACCTCTCCAGCGGAGGCAGAGGGCGGAGGTTGCCGGAGATGAAGAAGACGGTGGCTTGGGGCAGCTCTAGGGGCTCTAGGGGGTTGGGTTGTCTTCACGGAGGAGAGACGGAGACCCTGGCGGGGTCGCCTTGGCTTGGGATGGGCCGGAGCTGTGAGAACGATCCGGAGGGGATCGCCGGCGAGCTCGGCTCCGGGAACGGCAGCCCGCGGCAGTCTCGGCCGGGCTGCGGCTTCTACTGGCTCTAGGAGGGAGTGGGAGTGGCTGGGGTGCTCCAAGAGGCTGCGGAGGGGCTGCTTTTATAGGCGGGGCGGCGAGGAGGGCTCGGGCTCCGCCAGAGGACACCTGTCCATGGCGCTCGACGACAAACGGCGCCAGAGAGCGAGGGAGAAGACGACGGAGGTGATGAGGGACTGTGCGCAGGCACGGACGAGCACAGGATCAAGGGGGAAAGAGATGAACACAGTGCGCGGCGAGCTCTGGCGTCGGCGAGCGGCAGGGGGAGTTAAGGAGGTGGAGACGAGGATGGTGGCGAGGGGTGGCACGCACTGGCCGGCTGGGCAGCATGCACGCGCTCAATAGAGGCGCTGGCGACGCATAGAGCCCGCGAAATGCATGCCAGCACGCTCGGACGAACGCGGTCACCGCGTGAATCGTGACATCAGGCCACCCTACACACTAACAAAGATGTCTGGCGTGTAGTCCTTAGTAAATTGAGTGGTTACCACGGTTTGGTTAGATTCCAGGTGCAGTAGAAGTAAACTTGTGCTGCTGACAAGTTACTGGACAGTAACTTTGGAGAGTTACTGCGGTCAAACCACTAAGATTCAGGAGCTGAGCTTTGGGGTTTTACTATCTTTCACTAAGGTAAATAGGCACACGGAAAACTAGGTACAACGGAGCCAGTAAAGAGGTAGTTGCTGTAGAAACTACCATTTCTGCCCAGAAGTGACTTTATTTTCTGTAGCCAAAATATTCCAAAGAGTGGTGAAATATTTTTGCTCAGAAATGTGCCCTAGGGTCCAAATAATAATTGGGATTTTTCTTAGGATTTTTGGGGCAATAAAAATTAGGGTCGCTTTGGAGCTCAAAGGTTTAGCTATGGTTTTGGAGGCCAAAATGAATATTTTTCATTTAAGAAAAATATTCCAAACAATATTTTTGGGTTGGCCAGGGGTGAAATGATGGTTGTGAGGAGGAGAGGGAACACTTGGGTGAAAATCAAGGGGTACCCAAGTGGTTAAGTCCAAATGAAGTGATTCAAAACTCCAAATTCAAACCAACTCAATTGAAAATCAAGCAAAGAAAAGAGGGCAAAAACCAGGCTGTCACAAACCTCCCCACTTAGAATGAATCTCGTCCTCGAGATTCAGTTTCTTGGGAAAACCATTCCGGATAACATGCACTTAGAAATTCTGCTGATTCCCAGGTTGATTCTGACTCGGTATGATGCATCCATTGGACTTTGTAAAACTTCCGTGATTTATTGTGAGTGACCCTTTCCATCTGATCGAAAATTTTCACTGGCCTGATGGAGACTGGACCAAAAAGCGGAGGTGAAAATACAACCTCACTCACAAGTGATGGTTCGGGGAACTCCATGCAGACTGACAATTCTGGACACATACAGTCGTGCAAGCTCATCTGCTCGGTATGATGTTTTGATTGGGAGGAAGTGGGCCACCTTGGTTAATGTATCCACTATGACCCAGATCGCATTATTACCCCATCGGGTCTTGGGTAGTCCTGTGATGAAATCCATACAAACATCATCCCATTTCCATTGTGATACTGGCAGTGGTTGGAGAAGTCCGGCTGGTTTCTGATGCTCTGCCTTTACTTTGTTGCATATGTCGCAACAGGCTACGAAATAAGCAATGTCTTTCATTCCATCCCACCAGAATATTTGTCGAAGGTCTTTGTCGGTGTCAAAACCGGCGGATCTCGGGTAGGGGGTCCCGAACTGTGCGTCTAGGCGGATGGTAACAGGAGACGAGGGACACGATGTTTTTACCCAGGTTCGGGCCCTCTCGATGGAGGTAAAACCCTACATCCTGCTTGATTAATATTGATGATGTGGGTTACAAGAGTAGATCTACCACGAGATCAAGGAGGCTAAACCCTAGAAGCTAGCCTATGGTATGATTGTTGTTCGTCCTATGGACTAAAGCCATCCGGTTTATATGGACACCGGAGAGGGCTAGGGTTACATAGAATTGGTTACGAAGGTAGGAGATCTACATATCCGTATCGCCAAGCTTGCCTTCCATGCCAAGGAAAATCCCATCCGGACATGGGACGAAGTCTTCAATCCTGTATCTTCATAGTCTTGGAGTCCGGCCGATGATGATAGTTCGGCTATCCGGACACCCCCTGGTCCGGGACTCCCTCAGTAGCCCCTGAACCAAGCTTCAATGACGACGAGTCCGGCGCGCATATTGTCTTCGGCATTGCAAGGCGGGTTCCTCCTCTGAATAATTTATAGAAGATCGTGAACACCAGGATAGTGTCCGGCTCTGCCAAAATAAGTTCCACATACCACCATAGAGAGAATAATATTACACAAGATCAATCTGCTGACGTATTCTGCGGCGTGACGTCACACCACTTCCAAGCCTTTACTCGAATTGTTTTTATTGTTCCACGTCAACGCGTTTAGCGAGGCGGTTTCCTTGGCACGTCTTGTCGAAGCAGAGATCGTGTTCCCCTTATTCCGGGATTCCCATCAATACGGGCGTGGGTAACCCAACCGCGCCATTGATTGCGGCGCTTGGGAGATAAGCAAGTTTTATCAGGCTGGTGGGGACGCATGTTTCCGTCCGCCCATATAAGGGGATAAATATCCCATCCTTTTACCTAAGCCTTCTTCCTCCTTGGCTTATCCATCTCCGGGAACTCGAGCTCTAGCGCCCAAGCCCGCACATCTCGCCTCAACCTTCTCCAAATATGTCCGGAAGGGGAGGCAAGTGGATGGCCTCCTCCGTCACGAAGGGGCATATCCAGAAGCTGCGCAGCGCCGGATACTTGTCCAGCGACATCGCGCATCGGCTTCCCGACGAGGGAAAGCTCATCCCCACCCCTAGGCCCCATGAGAGGGTACTATTCCTTCCCCATTTCCTCCGCGGACTGGGCTTCCCACTTCATCCCTTTGTCCGGGGGCTCATGTTCTACTACGGCCTAGATTTCCATGATCTGGCCCCGAATTTTATTCTCAACATCTCGGCGTTCATCGTCGTGTGTGAGGCCTTCCTCTGCATCCAGCCCCACTTCGGCTTGTGGCTCAAGACCTTCAGTGTCAAGCCGAAGGTTGTGAAGGGCAGCCAAGCAGAGTGCGGAGGTGCCATGGTGGGCAGGATGTCCCACGTTACGTGGCTGGAGGGCACCTTCGTGGAAACCATCAAGGGGTGGCAATCGGGGTGGTTCTACATCACCGAGCCGCGTGACGCCGATTGGGCGGCGGCCCCCGAATTCAGATCCGGCTTCCCTACACGGCTCACCTCCTGGAAAGAGAGTGGCCTGATCTAGGGGAATTCGGAGGAGCTGACTGGACTCCAAGCCTGTATCCAGAAGCTGGTGGACAAGAAGCTCAAGCTTGTCAATGTAGTCCAGGTCATGCTCATCCGCCGGATTCTCCCGTGCCAACGACGGGGTTTCAACATGTGGGAGTTCGATCCGGCGCAACACCAGACCCTGAGCGGGCTCTTCGATACTATGTACGAAGATGTCTGGAAGGTGCTGTTCAAGGGCGCCGAAGCTCCCGCATCCACTACCGAAGATCGCGGATTCCGTTTGCAGCGCCCGGCTGACGAGGTAAATGATTTTGTCCTTTAAGGGACGCTCATTATTCATAGTTTGACTCTATGCAGGATCTAAACTCCCTTTCCTTTGACAGGACTGGCAGAAGAAGGCCGCACAGGCTATCTGTCCGGCCCCATTGCCAGAGGACCCAGCTGACGCCCGCCTAACGGGGCTGCTGGCTCCGGCACCCCACGTGGTGCCGGAGAATAAGGCCAAGAAGAAGGCCACGGGGACTCGGAAGAGTTCTCGTTTTCAGGTGCTATCGGATGATGAATCCGAGGCCGACTCCTCCCACCAAGGAGAGGAGGAGAAGAAGCAAGCCTCTCCCCCAGCGGCGGGAGGGAATAAAAGGAAGGCCTCCCCAACAAGGGAGGCCGAAGGGTCCAAGAGGGGAAAAACTCTTCCCCCGGACTGTTCCGCCAACGCCAGTGACGACGACGAGGACTGGCCTCCAAGGGCCAAGCCTCTGGCGAGATCGTAAGTATCTGGTCTCCCGAATAACTTCAAGGTTTTCGTTTTCCGCCACATTATGTCTTTCTAATGCCGCATACAACCCTGCAGTCCGCCTAAGGATGATCTCCACTCGTCGAGCGGGTCCTTAGGGGCGTCGGATATGGATTCTCTTCTGACTACCTCCACCCCCCGTGATGCGGACGATGCCGAGGTAGGATCCCAGGAAGGGACCCACCAGGAGGAGAGGGCCCCGAAGGTGTCGCAGGACAACCTCCCGGACTTTGCACCGGACTCAGCCCCGGAACCCATAGTGGCTCCGAAGTCCGGTGGGCGACCCCTTCGTAAGAAGGGCAAGACCGCGATGCCGGCTGCCTCCGTCCAACCGGAGGTGCCGGATAATTTGCTGGAGGCGCTCAACGGCGCCTCCATCGAAGAGGAACACCGCATTGTTATGAGTGCGGCGATTTAAAAGGTTCAGCTTGCCTAGAGCCGGCTGACCGAAGCCTGCAGCAGCCTTCTAACAGGCTTTGAGGTAAGAATTTCAATATATGTAAAATGGTACCGCATAGACAGTAGCCCCTAATGCTTGGTTCGGTGTTCGGAAAGAAAAGTCGGACTGAGGATCTTTAGAAAGATAAACACAGGAGTCATGAAAATATGTCAATATGGGATTGCAGGCTATGCTGCTGACCTCTGCCGCACTGACTGCGGAGGTCAAAACATTGAAGGAAACCGTCGAGCGGTCCGAGAACGAGCTCGGCCATGCCAAGAAGCAGCTCGAGGAAAAAGAAGGTGAGTAATACCATATGAAAATTGTACCTTACAGAAAAGGATTTGGTTGCAAAAAAAATGACAAGGATAACCGGGGTATTGCAGGGGCCACTAACGAGGTGGCGACCCTGAAGGAGGTGGTGGCCGCGGCCAAACGCAATGCGGCTGCGGAGCGCACTGAGCGAGAGAAATAGGAGGCGCGGGTGGCGGAGGTACAGCAAGAGCTCCAGGATCTCATGAGGAAACATGAGAGCCTGGATCGTGACTCGAAGACTCGAGAGTCTGAGCTTGCCACGGTTCTTGAGAGTGCCAAAGCCGCTAAGGCCGAAGCCTACAAGGACCTCAAGGAGATCGAGGCGGTAAAGAAAATAGCAGCGGGTAAGGCATTTTTCATGCAAAGTAAGCATGTGAGTGTTAATTACCTGTCGCTTACCCGAATTCGGAGCTCTCCAGGAGCATTCGTAGATCTTCCTCGCAGTGTGCCCGATGCTGCCGCATTCTACCGGGCCGAGGAGGGGAGCTCGACGGAGAAGGTCTTCTGGTCTCAGTAAGCTGAGGCCAAACATCCGGTGCCCCTTAGCGACCAGCTGAAGCAGCTGGTCGAGCTCCACAAGGCGGCCGAACAGGCCATGAAGGGCCTCATAGTTCGGCTGTGGCCTAAGGAGGCCATGCCTGGGAGCTACTTCGGCCTGGTGCGGCGGCTGGTGGATGCGTGCCCATGGGTTGAAGTCATCAAGCACTCCGCCTGTATTGAAGGTGCCCGTCGGGCCCTTGCCCGCGCAAAGGTACACTGGGGCAAGATGGATGCCCAGAAGCTTGTGACGGACCCACCACCAGAGGGCAAGGAGTATCGTGCGCCCGAGATGTATTATAAGAGTGTGCTGAAGGGCGCCGCACTATTGCGGGTGAGTGCTCCAAAGATGTAATATTTGAGTAGACTCGCATTTTGTTATCCTGTGCGCTGAAAACTTGGTTCATATGCGCTAAGCAACGCTTGTTAATTTAAAATATTACCTTCTCTGCGGCTGTTTATCAAATCTGAGAGATGGAAAGTCGTCGGCTTCAGCCCCCATGCCACGAGTGCTGGGGTGTTCGGGATAAACTCGAGCGCTCTTGTTCCCATTTTTGGGTCCATCTAGGGAGGCGCTCAACACAACGAACAAGGCAACCGGACTTATTATGCTTGAACACTCTCACTTAGCCATAGAATTCTATAATTTTAAATTTCAGCGAAGCCCCTAGTTTTCGGAAGGCCGAATTTGGGGCGCTATCCACGCCTTGGCCGGACAGAATCCGGCTCCTCGCTCGAAGCGGCAGAAGTCTTTAGGGACTCGCAAAGAACCTCTCGAACAGCGACCAGCTCTCGCTTCATCATGACAGTCAGTTTTAGCTTTCTCCACTGAGGCGTTAACCCAGCTCAACTGGGGCGCAATCGCAGTGGTTCTCCCAGTGCTACCTTAGCCGATAAAACGGAACGTAAGGTACCAAAACATGGGAGCCGGACAAACCCAACTATTGACCCAAGAACATGATTCGGAGCCGATGCATATAATGCTATAAGTTCGGGGTGCCGCACTTGTGAAAGTGTTTGGAGTTATCACACCATAACGCGGGAAACATAAGCCGCTGGTGTATTTAGCCGTACCAAAACGTATGGATGCAACATGTCATAGATGAACATATGTGTAAAAAGAAATGCAATTGGAAGCAAAAATGTGCTGCATTGCTTTATTCAAATAAAAACTGATGTAAGTGCAGGACGATACAAGTGGTGCGGTAAGCAAGGGATGGGACTGTTTAACATGTCCCCCTCCAGGGGTAGGCTACGGAATAATGCATAAAACAGATTTAATGCTCATAATGGAGACCACCTGGATTTTCGTTGTAACCTTTCTCCTTCCCTGGCTGTTGTATCGTGGGTTCGGCATGTCTGCTACCGGATAGGGCCTCTGACGAACGGAGTCCTGTAGGTAAAAAATAAAAGGAAAAGAAAAAGAAACGACACACTTAAGAGCCCCTGGCGCGGTTGAGCCGCAGTCTGGGCTTATCGTGGTCGAGCCCCTTGCCCCATGCCCATGGTATCTTCAAAGTGTAATGGAGTACGCGAAGGGTCTGTCTTAATGTTTTACAGGGGCTGGGGTTGGGGCCGCACTGCTACGCGTGCTCAGAACGTGCCAGGTGGTCGTTTTGTAGGTTACTCCGGGCACGCTTAGCTGTGTCCGGCCGCTTGGCAGCCGGACTCGAGAATTGCCTTAAAAGGCTGCTTTATACTTCTGCCGCGAGAGCCGCTGTATGTTCCTCCGTTCGGAGGGAGCGTTCAGTGTTTCCGTTCACTGTGATGACTCCTCTAGGGCCTGGCATCTTGAGCTTGAGGTATGCGTAGTGCGGCACCATGTTGAACTTTGCGAACGCGGTACGTCCGAGCAAGGCATGATAGCCGCTGCGGAACGGGACTATGTCGAAGATTAACTCCTCACTTCGGAAGTTATCCGGGGATCCGAAGACCACTTCCAGTGTAACTGAGCCTGTACAATTGGCTTCTACACCTAGTATGACGCCTTTAAAGGTCGTCTTGGTAGGTTTAATCCTTGAGGGTTCGATGCCCATTTTGCGAACCGTGTCCTGATAAAGCAGGTTTAGGCTGCTACCGCCGTCCATCAGGACTCTGGTGAGATGAAATCCATCGACGATTGGGTCTAGAACCAATGCGGCGAACCCACCATGGCGAATGCTGGTGGGGTGGTCCCTTCGGTCAAAGGTGATCAGGAAAGAGGACCATGGATTGAACTTCGGGGCAACTGGCTCCATCGCGTATACATCCCTGAGTGCACGCTTCCGCTCCCTTTTGGGTATGTGCGTGGCATTTATCATGTTCACCGTCCGCACCTATGGGGGGAAACCCTTCTGTCCTCTATTGTTCGGCGGTCGGGTCTCTTCCTCGTCGTCGCTATGTAGCCCCTTGTCGCTGTTTTCGGCAATTAACTTGCCTGCCTGCTTGAACACCCAACAGTCCCTATTGGTGTGGTTAGCTGGCTTTTCAGGGGTGCCATGTATCTGGCACAAGCGGTCGAGAATTCGGTCCAAATTGGACGGACCCTGAGTTGTTCTTTTGAATGGCTTTTTCCGTTGACCGGGTTTAGATCCTCTGAATCCAGCATTGACCGCCATATCCTCACTGATATCGCCGTTAATGCGGCGTTTGTTTTTGTTGCGATGTGACCTGCCACTACGGTCCTTGATATCCGGACTGCCAGAATTTTTGTTGAGGTTGTTGTTGCGTGCTAGCCAGCTGTCTTCACCCGCACAGAAGCGGGTCATGAGTGATGTAAGGGCTGCCATGGATTTCGGCTTTTCTTGTCCCAGGTGCCGGGCAAGCCACTTGTCGCGGATGTTGTGCTTGAAGGCCGTGAGGGCCTCGGCATCCGGACAGTCGACGATTTGGTTTTTCTTGGTTAAGAACCGTGTCTAGAATTGTCTGGCCGATTTGTCTGGCTGCTGAATTATGTGGCTTAGGTCATCAGTGTCTGGTGGTCGCACATAAGTGCCCTGGAAGTTATCGAGGAATGCGGCTTCCAGGTCCTCCCAACTCCCAATTGACTCTGCTGGCAAGCTATTGAGCCAATGTCGGGCTAGTCCTTTAAGCTTGAGGGGGAGGTATTTGATGGCGTGAAGATCGTCACCGCGGGCCATGTGGATGTGAAGGAGATAGTCTTCAATCCAAACCGCGGGGTCTGTTGTGCCATCGTAGGATTCAATATTGACGGGTTTAAACCCTTCTGGGATTTGACGATCCATTACCTCATCTGTGAAGCACAGTGGGTGTGCGGCGCCTCTGTACTGGGCGATATCGCAATGGAGCTCAAAAGAGCTTTGTCTGTTGTTTCGGCCCGGCTGGACATACTGTGTCCGGGGTGACAGTGATCGTCACGTATCATGGGGCGCCCACGTGATCCATAGATCGATCTTGATTGTCTTGCCTTATCCTCCAATATGTCTCGCAGGTCCGGAGTGTTCCCCTGTGGCCTTGTGTTTTTCGAGCGATGCTGGGGTACGGGTCTAGTGAAGGGCCTTGAGGCCTCTCTGTCGCGACCACGGGGTGGTCGATCAGCCGTATTGTCTCCTGGTGAAGCGGGATCATATGCCTCCACCTCTAATCGGGGGAGCAACTTACGTTTGGGGTAGCTTTTGGAGGGGCGTTCGAGTTCATGCTCTTCGGCCGCGACGACTTCGGTCCATCAATCGGTTAGCAGATCTTGATCAGCTCTAAGTTGCTGCTGCTTTTTCTTGAAGTTGTTTGCCGTGGCCATAAGCCTGCGTTTGAAACGTTCCTGTTCGATGGGATCCTCAGGTATGACGAATTCGTCGTTGTCGAGGCTTGCCTCGTCTCCGGAGGGAGGCATATAGTCCTCTACCTCTTCTTCGGCCGCTCTCTCATGAGGGCTGGCGTCCCCCTCCTCCTGTGCTGGATCTTGCTGGAGTGGGTTGTCTTCGGCGCTATCCGGTGTATTATTGTCTCCGGTGCCGGAATCCTCATTCTTGCTATGGCGGGATTTAGAGCGGCGCCGCTGATGCCGGCGCTTGGGCTGTTTCTTGGAGGGGTCATCCTCCGCTATTCCTTCGCCGTTCCCATCCTTTGGGATATCCACCATATATATGTCGTATGAAGAGGTGGCTTTCCAGTGCCCGGTGGGTGCTGGTTCTTGGTCGTCTCCGGCATCGTCGTCCATACCGTCGATGTCCTCAGAGTCGTAATCTAGCATGTCGGTTAGATCGTCGACAGTGGCTACCAAGTGGGTGGTGGGTGGGCTCTGAATTTCTTCGTCGTCCGCATCCCAACCGCCCTGGCCGCAGTCCGGCCAGGCCTCTCCTGATAACGAGAGGTACTTTAGCGAACTCAAGATGTCACAAAAACATGAGTGTTGAAAGATGTCCGCCGCGGTGAACTCCATGATCGGCGCCCAATCGGATTCAACTGGAGGGGGCGCGGGAGGTCCGGAGTCCGGGAAGGAGTCCAGCACCTCGGAGTCACGAGCTTCATGGGGGACCAGATCGGTGTTCGGCTCTATCGCCGTAGAGGTTGCAGCCCCTGAGGTGGTGTCTAGCCATCCATCTTTGGTCTGCGCGGCCGGCTCCGAGTCAAAGATCAGAGCGGGTTCGAGTGCGGCCTCCAGGGTACTGTCCGGCTGCAGAGCTAAATCATGCCCATCGTGACAGTACGGCACGCTCGGCTGTGGCTCGAATCCGTCGAGGATCAAGTCCCCGCGGATGTCAGCCGTGAAGTTCAAACTTCCAAATCTGACCTGACGGCCGGGGGCGTAGCCTTCGATCTGCTCCAGCTGGCCAAGCGAATTGGACCGCAGTGTGAAGCTGCCGAATACGAAGATCTGTTCGGGGAGGAAGGTCTCACCCTGGACTGCATCGTTGTTGATGATCGAAGAAGACATCGAGCCTATCGGTGACGACACAGAGGAACTCTCAATGAAAGCACCAATGTTGGTGTCAAAACCGGCGGATCTCGGGTAGGGGGTCCCGAACTGTGCGTCTAGGCGGATGGTAACAGGAGACGAGGGACACGATGTTTTTACCCAGGTTTGGGCCCTCTCGATGGAGGTAAAACCCTACGTCCTGCTTGATTAATATTGACAATGTGGGTTACAAGAGTAGATCTACCACGAGATCAAGGAGGCTAAACCCTAGAAGCTAGCCTATGGTATGATTGTTGTTCGTCCTATGGACTAAAGCCATCCGGTTTATATAGACGCCGGAGAGGGCTAGGGTTACACAGAGTTGGTTACCAAGGTAGGAGATCTACATATCCTGATCACCAAGCTTGCCTTCCACGCCAAGGAAAATCCCATCCGGACACGGGACGAAGTCTTCAATCTTGTATCTTCATAGTCTTGGAGTCCGGCCGATGATGATAGTTCGGCTATCCGGACACCCCCTAGTCCGGGACTCCCTCAGTCTTCATACATTTTCGTACCCCTAGGGTGGATTGAATACGAGGATTCGTGGGCTTCTGACAAAATTTTCTGCTTCGGATCAGCTTTATTAGGCACACAAAACCTTCCCCTGAATCGGAGGGTACCGTACTGATCCTTCGAGAAATCGGAAAACTTGAGACATTTCTGCAGATCGGCATTGCCTGACTAGGCTTTGCGGATTTATTCCTCAAGAGTAGGGGTAACCTTCAGAATATTGGCAAGGTCGGCCTCAACTGTGACCAGGTTGAGCTGACCTATCTCCTCCTTAAGTTCGGAAGGCAAAGATTCCAACATGACGTTTAAACTGACGGGTTTTCGACTGAGTGCATCGGCAACCACGTTGGCCTTACCTGGGTGGTAATTTATTTCAAGGTCATAATCCTTGACCAACTCAAGCCATCTTTGTTGACGGAGATTTAAATCCGGCTGAGTAAATATATATTTGAGACTTTTGTGATCAGTAAAAATTTGGCACCTTTTTCCAATAAGGTAGTGTCTCCAAATTTTTAAAGCATGAACTAACGCGGCCAATTCCAAATCATGAGTGGGGTAATTTCCTTTGTGGGGACGTTGGTGAGGCCGAAGGACATGACTGTATATTCATAGAGACCGTAGCGAGTGGTGAATGCGGTCTTGGGAATATCCTCCTTTTTAATTTTAAGCTGATAATACCCAGTCCGTAAATCAATCTTTGAGAATACCTTAGCTCCACTGAGCTGATCAAACAAATCATCAATTATTGGAAGAGGGTATTTGTTTTTGATCGTGACATCATTCAACTGTTGGTAGTCCACACACAGACGGAGGCTGCCATCTTTCTTGTCCACAAAAATAGTAGGTGATCCCCATGGTGAGGAACTGGGGCGGATATACCCTTTTTGGAGCATTTCATCAAGCTGTTTCTTTAGCTCCACTAATTCGGATGACGGCATTCAATAATATTTCTTGTGTGTTGGGGTGGTTCCAGGCACAAGTTCTATTGCAAAGTCAAGCTCCTGATCAGGTGGCATGCCTGGTAGTTCTTCTAGGAATACATCAGAAAACTCACTGACCACCGGAATTAATTCCATCTCAGTTATTGCTGTAAAGACCAATTCCTTGGAGGGTATGCTCCTACGAGCAATAAAGTTTGTAGTTTGTCCATCTTAGCCAGTCAAGTTGACTTCTTGGTTTGCGCAATTTATGCATACTTGGTACTGAGTCAGCCAATTCATACCCAAGATAACATCCAATTTATCAGACTCAATAAGTATCAAAGATGTTGGAAAATGGATTCCGTTGATACTGACTTCCAGATTGCGGCAGACCAGATTGATTCTGCTAAGAGATCCCGGGGTTTGTACCAGCATATTCTTGCCCAAAAGCGAACAAGGAAGTTTGTTTTGGGTAACAAAACTCCGAGAAATAAAAGAGTGGGAAGCCCCAGAGTCAAATAAAATTATTGCAGGTATGTTATTAATAGGGAACATACCAATGACGACTTCGGGATTTTCTTGGGCTTCGTTAGCAGAAATGTGATGAACGTATCCCGTGACGTCATGCTGACTTGGACCTGCCTCCAAATAATGGACTTGTGGCTTGAACGTAACATTGGTCCGGTTGTTCTTGGGACACTGTTTAGCATAATGTCTGGTTTGTCCACAACTGTAACAAGAATTATTGCGCAGACGATTTTCCAGAACTGGGTTGAGCACGTCATTCTTGACTTGGGTGTTGGCCTTATTAACGTTTTATTGCCAGTTAGGATGGTATGTCACCGGAGTTGGCTGCCAGGCACGAACCTTCTGCACTAGTTGCATTTCCTTTTTGGGCTCAAATTTGCACTTGTGATCGTTATGGGCAGACTTATTATCCGATGCAAGCTTGTGTTCCCTTTCAACAATGAAAGCCTTGTTCATCAGGGTTTGGAAATCTGGAAAATTGAACACACTGAGAGCACAGCGAAGTTGCGGGTTTAATCCACCAAGAAATTTGTCCATCTTCCTTTCTTCAGTGGGCACGTCATATTGAGAGTAATGTGACAGGTGATTGAATTTCTGCAAATATTCCCCTACTGACTGACTTCCTTGGAGGAGCGTGAGAATTTCGTGCTGCTTAGTCTTCATGATTCCCGCAGGGATGTGATATTTCCGGAATTGCTCCTTGAATCTTGACCAGGTGATTCCTTCATTATCAGTCCCTATGGCATTTTCATTTTCCCACCATATGGCAACAACGCTTTCCAGATAATGTGATACAAACGGAATCTTATCCTCTTCATCAGTTCGAGCAACCTCAAGCTTCTTTTCCATAGTTCTCAGCCAATCATCTGCATCCAAGGGGTCAATGGCCTGACTGAAACTGGGAGGCTTAGTCCTTTGAAAATCAGATAACTTGGAGTGAGGGACGGGCTGATTTCCATTCTGTCCAACCATTGCTTGAATACTTCTAAACATCTCCATCATATCATTATTTCGTCGTTCCTCGAACATATGCATAATTTGCTCGGTGGAGGGCGGATTTGGCGGTGGAGGCGATGGTGGAACGTATGGCTCGGGTGATTGTCCTGCCTGTCGTGCGGAACGCCGAACATGAGAACCCTCGCGAATGTTGCTACTGCAGCCTCCCCGCGTCATCCTAATATGATTTTTCCCAAGTCAACGTAGCCGAGATGAGAAACATTCAACATAAACTAGGGAGAAGCCAGCAACAACATCCAAGAGAAATCGAAAAGGCGAAGAAAATACGGCGAATAAAATAAAGTCCAACATAATTATACGTAGACTCATACATGAAAGATAACAACATGCCAGGTCCAACTACCCTCATACATGGAACGAAACAGCATGACTCGTACGACTACATCCATACTCCATCCCGACGACTGAGAATACTCAAATGCTCTACTGCTCTGCTGGTGCTGCGGGGTCCTCTCCTGAAGCGGACTCGATCCAGAACTGACGGGGTTAATGGAGACCTCCGGGTTAAAAGTGACACGACGATGCTGCCTCGAGGGCTCTCCCTCTATGGCAGGTGGAGTGTGGATCATCGGGGCTACAGGAGTGGTGAGGAGTCAAACCCACGCTTCAGGAGCACTAAGAGGACTCGCAGTCACGGTGCCCGAGCTACTCGGAGGAGTAACCAGAGAAATAGGGGATCTAGAACTGGCAGGAATGTAGGGAGTAAATCCCACAGATGGAGAAGTAGTGGCTGAGCGAGCAGAGACTAAAGTAGAAGCTAAAGCAGTATGGGCGTGACTCAGCTCATGAGCCAGCTCGTAGATCAGAAAATAGTTAGCAGTGATGTACCGAGAAAGGTGGCTAGCTACACTATCAGACTCCGGATCAATGATAGGGAAACGAACACGACTATTGAGGGAGTCCTGGACTAGGGGTGTCCGGATAGCCGTACTATCATCATCGGCCGGACTCCAAGACTATGAAGATACAAGATTGAAGACTTCGTCCCGTGTCCGGATAGGACTTTCCTTGGCGTGGAAGGCAAGCTTGGCGATACGGATATGTAGATCTCCTACCATTGTAACTGACTCTGTGTAACCCTAGCCCTCTCCGGTGTCTATATAAACCGGATGGCTTTAGTCCATAGGACGAACAAGAATCATACCATAGCCTAGCTTCTAGGGTTTAGCCTCCTTGATCTCGTGGTAGATCTACTCTTGTAACACACATCATCAATATTAATCAAGCAGGACGTAGGGTTTTACCTCCACAAGAGGGCCCGAACCTAGGTAAAACATCGTTTCCCTTGTCTCCTATTACCATCCGCCTAGACGCACAGTTCGGGACCCCCTACCCGAGATCCGCCGGTTTTGACACCGACATTGGTGCTCTCATTGAGAGTTCCTCTGTGCTGTCGCGATCAGGAAGGATGCCTTTTCTCGTCTTTAAAGACGGCGTCGTCGCCAAGGGAGCCTTGGCCGCCGGCCAAACTATCCGGCTAGGTGGTTTTCTTATGACCACCTGTTTGGCCACCGCTCCGATGATGACCTCTCAGGTCATCAAAAGCGATCTTCACGTCAGCTCGGAATTCGCCGAGCAGCTAGATCCGATGGAGCTCTCCTCCGTAAACGAGCTCTTGGATCGCATCGCCGCCCTGGGAGTCGCTACCGACTATGATCAGATTGGGCTTAAAACCGATCTGAGAGAAATTAACTCTCCCCAGGCTACCCACCACGTTGTTGTGGTAGAGGAACAATGCGGCGGATCTTCTTCTATGTTGAAAACCAACTATGTATGGATTCCCGATCCCTCCATGCCGGATTCCCGCGGAGGAACGGACGCCAATCAAATACTGAACCTAAAGTCAGGCATTGGACCAGATTCGTTGGAAAGCATCCAACAAACCAAGCTTCCAAATCCGGAAGCTTCTTGGCCTTTGAGCCTCAGATCGGGCGGGGTTCCGAACTTAATTCCACCCGCCCACCCAAACATAAGCGATCTATCTCAAATACGGCATGAGCCTGATGAAACAGTACATCATTACTGGGCCAGATTCCTCCTGGTTATGAACAGGATAAAGGACTGCCGTGAAGAAAGCGCGATTTCAATTTTCTGCAACAATTGCACGAACAAGGGAATCATAAACGCCATCAGTCGTTGCGAAGTTACATGCTTCGCCGACCTAGCGAGCATTGTACAAAAATACTGCGCGATGGAGAGTGCCCGGAAAACCGAAACTAGGTTTTGGGACAATCCGGCCCTGAATACAACCCCAGTCCAAAATAAAAGAGTGCGTCATACTCAAGCACCTGGGTTAAAAACCAAAAAGCAAAAAAACCCTAAAGGGTACGGAACCATACTAGAGGGATGGCTCAACGGACCCTGCAAAATCCACAGCACGGAGGGCGCCACTCCAACACATAGCCTTCGAGCATGTTGGATACTACGGCAGGTGGCCAAAAGTGGCGAAGGCTTTTTAGCCCCGGGCAACCAGCCCAGCAGTACCAGTATGGTATTAACAGTCTTCGAGACTTTCGCATCAAATAACATGCGGAAACGAACAATCCGCAGCCTCGCCGAAGTCTACCAAGTAGCAACAGCAAATCCATGGAGCGACACGGCTATCGCCTTCAATGCCAGCGACGAACCTAAATTCCGAACAGCTAGAGCACCAACCGCATTGGTCCTCAGTCCAATAGTGGACGGCTTTCGTCTTACCAAGGTACTCATGGATGGCGGCAGCGGATTAAACCTCATCTATGAAGAAACCCTTCAAAAAATGGAAATTGACTGGAGCCGCATTGAGCGAAGCAGCACAACCTTCAGGGGAATAATCCCTAGTCGAGAAGTACACTGCACAGGAAAAATCACGCTAGATGTAGTGTTTGGCTCGCCGGACAATTACAGGTCCGAAGAGGTCACATTCCAAGTGGCCCCATTCGGCAACGGATATCATGCCTTGTTAGGACGAGAGGCATTCACAATCTTCCAAGCTATACCCCATTATGGATACATGAAGCTCAAAATGCCCGGACCCAATGGAATAATCACTCTCGCCAGTGATCCAGATACAGCACTCCGCGCCGAAAATAAGACAGCCGCACTGGCCCTAGAGGCATTATCCAAAGCCCTAGCGGCAGAGGAACTAACGGCGCTGCGCTCCACGGTGGATAGGGACGATGTGATACTCGATAAGAGGTCCAAGTCCACCTCTTTTAAACCAGCAGACGAAATAGTCAAATTCCAGGTCCATCCAACGGACCTCACAAAGACGGCCTCCATTGGGGCATAATTAAACCCTGATGTAGAAGCCGCACTACGAAAATTCTTCGGGAAAATTGGTACATTTTTGCCTGGCACCCTTCAGACATGCCAGGAATCCCACGCAGGCTGGCAGAGCACAGCCTAAATATCCTAAAAGGATTCAAGCCAGTCAAACAAGCTCTTCGGCGATTTTCCGAACCCAAACGACAGGCAATGGGAGAGGAGCCAGCCAAACTCTTAGAAGCCGGATTTATCAGAGATATCAAACATCCGAACTGGCTAGCCAACCTGGTAATGGTACCAAAAAAGGACAAATCCTGGCGCCTTTGTGTCGATTTCAAAGACCTTAACAAGGCCTGTCCAAAGGACCCCTTCCCTCTCCCTCGCATCGACCAAATCATCGATGCTACCGCAGGGCACGATTCATTGTGCTTCCTCGACGCATACTCCGGATACCATCAAATCAAGATGGCGGAGAAAGACCAGGCCGCAACGGCCTTTGTTACTCCATATGGACCATTCTGCTTCAACACAATGCCCTTCGGACTTAAAAACGCCGGCGCGACATATCAGTGCATGATTCAGACATGTCTGGCCACCCAGATAGGCAAAACAGTCGAGGCATACGTAGATGATGTGATCGTCAAGACCAAACATGTCGAAACTCTAGTAGACGACTTGAGGGTGACATTCGACAACCTCCGAGTATACGACATTAAGCTCAACCTGGAAAAATGTGTCTTCAGCGTACCAGCCGGAAAGCTGTTGGGCTTCATTGTATTCGGTAGAGGAATTGAAGCAAACCCAGCCAAGATCCGAGCTCTGTCACAATTGGATATCCCAAAAGACCTCAAGCAAATAAAAAAACTAACCGGATGCGTGGCGGCTCTAAGCCGCTTCATCTCCCATTTGGGAGAAAAGGCACTGCCCCTCTATCGCCTCCTCCGGCGCACTGAACATTTCGAATGGACGGATGCTGCCACGGCCGGACTCGAAGAAATTAAAGCCGTATTGGCAACAAATCCGGTCCTGGCCGCGCCCAACCTAGGCGAACCAATGTTATTATATATCGCAGCAACACATCAAGTTGTCAGCGCGGTACTAGTCGTCGAACGAGAAACAGAAGGGCACAAATTCCCTCTTCAAAAACCAGTGTACTACGTATCCACTGTCTTAACCCCATGCAAGTCCCGGTACCCACACTATCAAAAGATAGCATACGCGGTGTTCATGGCATCCCGGAAGCTGCGACACTACTTTCAAGAGTGTTCCATAACGGTGGCCTCCGAAGTACCTCTCAACGACATTATAAAAATTCGCGACGCGACGGGCAGGATTGCAAAATGGGACATCGAGCTCTTACCATTTGACATAACCTACAAACCACGGCGAGCTATAAAATCGCAAGTTTTGGCTGACTTCATCGCTGAATGGACCGAAGCCGAACTCCCTAAAGAGTACGGCGCATACTCCAATTGGATCATGCATTTCGACGGCTCCAAAATGTTGGCTGGTTTGGGGCTGGCATCGTCTTGACGTCCCCAACTGGAGACACAGTCCAATATGTGCTTCAAATAATGTATACGGACTCCAACAATGTAGCTGAATACGAGGCCCTTCTACATGGCCTCCGGATGGCAATCTCCATGGGTATTCAACGCCTAGAGGTGCGCGGGGATTCAAACCTCGCAATATCCCAAGTAAATGGAGACTTTGACGCCAAGGATCCGAAAATGGCAGCCTACCGTAACGCCATCCTAAAAATGTCAGCCCGGTTCGAAGGACTCGAATTCCACCATGTAGCCCAGGATAATAACCAGGCAGCAGACGTGTTGGCACGCATTGGCACAAAACGCGATGCCGTCCCTCCAAACATCTTCCTGGAGCGGCTCTTTAAGCCATCCGTATTATGGGAAGAGGAGTCCAGAAATAACAATCCGGAACCAACTGCATCGCCTAACACAGAACATTCTGACACAATCGGTGGCTCAGCCAACGAAATAACAGATTCAGCCCACGAAATAATGGCAGTCATTGCCCCGTGGACGGAACCATTCCTAGCCTACTTAATCAGGCAGGAACTGCCCGAAGACCAAAACGAGGCCCGCTGCATAGTTCGCCGATCTAAAGCCTACAAGGTCCATGAGGGAGAACTCTATAAGAAAAGCACAACCGGAGTCCTTCAAAGGTGTATCTCCAAAGAGGAAGGGCGAAATTTCCTGGCTGAAATTCACGCCAGACTCGGCGGGCACCATGCCGCCGCCCGGGCCCTTGTAGGCAAGGCCTTCCGTACAGGATTTTATTGGCCGACCGCCCGGGCAGACGCTCAGGACTTAGTACTACGATGCGTCGGTTGCCAGCTCTTTGCTAATCAGAGCCACATGCCACCCACCGCCCTCAAAACTATACCCATCACTTGGTCGTTCGCGGTCTGGGGGCTTAACATGGTTGGACCTTAAAGGGGGAACCCACAAGCACAAATACTTAGTGGTCATGGTGGACAAATTCACCAAATGGATAGAGGCCAAGCCGGTTAAAACGACAGAATCCGAACCTGTGATAGACTTTATATCCGGGGTAGTACACCGTTTCAGCGTCCCCCACAGCATCATCATTGATAAAGGCACGAATTTCACGGCCGACGAGGTTAAACTATGGTGCAAAAACATGGGCATCAAGCTCGACTACGCTTCAGTCTACCACCCTCAAACTAACGGTCAAGTGGAACGAGCAAATGGTATAATAATGAGTGGCATCAAACCCAGATTAGTGCGGTCCCTCACGGAATCTAACACGCACTGGGTAGAGGAGCTCGACTCCGTACTCTGGGGGCTGCGGACCACGCCAAACCGCACAACCGGATTCACACCATTTTTTATGGTATACGGCGCTGAGGCAGTTTTGCCCTGCGATATAATTCATGACTCACCTCGCGTGCGCATGTACAAGGAAAGAGAAGCCGAGTTGGATCGGCAGGATAGTTTGGACGCTTTAGAGGAGGAGCGCAACGTGGCAACATCCCGTTCCGCATTCTATCAGCAGCAGGCTGGAAGATATCAAAGCAGAGAAGTACGGGCCAAAACTTACAATGTTGGCGAGCTAGTTCTACGCCTGCCGGACAAGAAAAAGGACAAACTTAAGCCCAAATGGGAAGGTCCCTTCATCATCGACCAAGTCCTTACCGGCGGTGCATACCGTCTACGCAAAGCATCTGACAACAGACTCGAGCCGAACCCATGAAACACAGCCCGTCTTCAAAGATGTTACGCCTAGCGCCGGACTCAGGGTTCATTTCCTTCCTCCGTCCACCTTTCATATGTTTTCACTATCTTTGTTTTCCCTCCCTCTTCCTCCCTCTTTCAGTACAAACCTCTTTAGGGCTGATCTGCGCTTTGTTCGCACTCACTCGATGTGCTACTCGCACTCGTTATACCTGGGGGCTTCTTTAACAGAAGCTTATTTATATGGGCTTCATGCCCAACACATGTGTCACACTTCCGCATGTGCCTTTTGATCACCATTATATGCATCGATATGACTTAATTTTTGGCCAAGCCGGGTTGCCTGGCTCCTATGCTTACCCCTACGTTCCCGATTGTTCGGCTAGGAGGTAAAGGGAGCACCTCTGCGATTGTTACTGCCGGGTCAGCTGGATGTGTACCTCAGACTGGGTGAAGTCGAAGGCTAGTGTTCTTAAGGGAATATTCGGTCGGTGACCTGAAAGATGATTTATTACTTACTTATTTATCTGCCCCTAGATGCTTTTTCTGCTATTTTCGCAGTCCGGACATGCACTTTAGGGCATGCCTCCCAGGGAAAGGAACCCCTAACGGAACTATTCTCCCTGGAATATGTTTGTTACTAACCATGTAATATAACATAGCTAGTTGGGCACTTGTCTGATAAAGCAATTATGACCCCTACGCCTTGTCTCCATGCATGCCCCGGTTCTTTTATAACCGTAAGGGTATTCGGACACACTCCGGACTGTCGGGTCCCGAGGTCGAAGCGAAAAGGTCCGCAAAGACAAACGATCTACAATCCGGCTAGAAGGCATTTTACATGTCATTTTAAAATTACATCATCAAGCTGTCTGATTGTACTCCTCTTCAATCCCATCTAACAGGCTGTCTAATTTACAGTCCTGTTGGGAATATTTCGCGGCCAACTCTACTTGGACGTACATCAAGCTCACAGGGATCTCCTTCCCATCAGGCCCCGAAGGTCCGACCTCGGCCATGTGGTTTGGGTCAGCCTTCAGGTACCGCGTCTTCACCATGGCCCAGGCCTCCCTGGCGCCTTGACGGCAGGCCGATATCTTCCATAGAAGGAGACGTCACCGTACTCCCTGAAGCCTCTCGGCAAGCCCTGCAAGGCCCTCAGGTAGGGAGACGGAAGGCCATAAAGCCTGGACGACGACGCTCATCGCTTGCCGAACATGTTCGTGTAGTTGCAGCAGCTCGGGAAGAGGGTCTCCCGTGGAACTAGGCATCTCCTCCGCCGGACGACCCGTGAGCACACCTACAGACACATTTTTGTCAATCGACTTCCTCGCCGAACTCTTCTTTTCAAAAGAGTTTGCTCAAGCACTTACTATAAATGCCGCGACAAAGCCGCCGATTCTCCTTTACGGAGTTAGACAGCTGGACCCGAACACCTTTTAGTTCTTCGCCCACTGGGTGTTAGCATCTTGGAGTTTGTTTCTCTCCTGCTGCACCCTCATAAGCACCCTCTCGCCGGCCTTCAACTGGCGCATCAGCTGCTGCTTGTCCGGATCTAGTCCGGCACCCTCTGCAATATTATTGTCAGACTATACACACACCCCGCACTTCATAAACTACTTCTTTTTTCAAAATATGAATTACCAAAGGGGGTCTCCGTGGCTCCCCCGGCAGCGGCTAGTGCGGCCTCAAGTTGGGCCTTGCATTCTTGAAGCTCCTGAGACAGGTGGGTATTCTTCTCAGTAAGATCCTGCATAACAAATGATCCTTAAATCAGTTAGTTTAACTATTTTAAGTCTCGGGGGCTACTGGCATATATACCTATTAAAATTCCTCACCCGTATGTCCTTTACATACTGCTCCGTGGCTCTGGTTAAACCATCTTGAGCAGCACGGAGGTGCGCGTCTCCCGCATTAAAGGCATTTAACGCCTCAGGGGAGAAACACGCGTCACGAAGAACCGTCCGACGGCACCTGTGATTCATGGCGCTCTCCACCTCAAACTTGGTGGCGGACAACCTGTCGGCATCCTCCGTTGGAGGAGCATCCGGCTCGCGCCTTGCGCTCGCCTCCCCCTCCGGACCAGGCGTTGGAGCTTGGCTGGCAGAGGCTTGGTTGGCACCTTCTCCTGACTCAGTCCGGCGAGCGCTCTTTCTCCTGGAAGAATCATGAGCATTAATATGCCTCCCAGGAGTCTTTCCCTTAAAAGACAAAGGTGCACCATACCTTTGCGGCGACGTTTCGATTCGCGTCGCACTCCTCTTTCGCTTGCTAGGCCGCACTGACCTTGTTTGGTTAGCCGCCGCGGGCTCGGCTTCCCGCTGTGAAGGCACCTCCTGTGAAGCGCCATTGGTACACGATGGTTAGGAATAAACACTAAAAAAGTAACAGTGTCAGGACTTCGGTCGTACTCACCTGGGAAGCCGGATATAAGCCGGGGTAGTCAGCCGTAATGGCGACTAAAGCATTGTCTATGCTGAGCTGATGGAACACCCCGTCAATCAAATCCACCTTTATGTCCGGATCCTCTTTGGAGGCCGGATCAAGGGATCTTTCCGGATCCTCGGGTTGTGGAGCTGGGCTTTCTATGCCCTCCACATCCCGGCGTAGTTCCTGCGTCGAAATCATAAAGTAAGACACTTATCTTTGAAAGCACGGATCAGATATATAAGCGTCAGCTTACCCAGCTCCGAGGGTTATTCATGGAGAATCCATTCAATGGATTCGTGCGGAGGAAGTCCTCCTCCTCCCCCTTGTACAAGCCGGACAGAATCTTCACCAGATCGGCGGCTGATCCCGGCCCCGTGCGGCCATGACGGGTGGCGTTGTTATCCCCGTTGAAATCCCACATGGAGTGGCCCCTATATTGGAGCGGCTGCACCCCCCACATAATGCATGTGGCCATGACTCCAATCATGGTTAATCCGGAATTGGCTAGTAACCGTATCCGGCCCATCAGATAGTGGACGCTCCTGTCATCTTCCTGTTGAGGGCTCCGTGGGCGCCAACTCAGGCATTTCTTCAGAGGAGCGTTGCTAAACTCCGGGAGGCCGATCCGAACTGGATCCGGCAGCGGAGCGTCTTCCATATAAAACCACTCCGAAGGCCAGTCTTTGCACGCCTTCTTAGGGGTTCCGGATAGATATCCGGTCCCGGCGATGCGCCATATTTCGGCTCCGCCCACTTGGTATATCGACCCCTCGTAAGAACAGGGTACGAGGAAAATAGCCTCTTCCGCAGGGCAAAATGGGGCTCTATGCCCAAAAACAGCTCGCAAAGAGCTACAAAACCCGCGACGTGCAACATGGAGGCAGGCGTGAGGTGGTGAAGTTGGAGTCCATAAAACTCCAGGAGCCCCCGGAGAAACGGATGTATAGGAAATCCGAGTCCCCTTATTAAGTAGGGGACGAAGCATACCCGCTCTCCTTTGGAGGGATTGGGGACGCTCTCCGCCTGCTTCCCACCCTTGTAGGTGGCCACTCCGGCTCGAACCGGAACCATAAAGGCCTGGGGAAGGTATCCCTCTGCTTGGAGCATCACTAACTCGCTATGCGGGACTGAGCATCTCCTCCAATCTCCTGGCTAGGGACTGGGAGCGCGAGAAGAGGAGCCGCGTTGACTGTCCATGTTGGAATGGATTTCTTATCAGAGGCTCCTCGATGAGTACTTGCGGGAGGAGGATGGTGTGATTTGGATCTGGATCCACGCCTTTCTTATAGGCAACTTATTCGCGCAGCTAAGGGGTAAAACGTAAGAATACCCTGGCTTTTTGCATTCGTACGACACGTGGAAGAAGGCCATTATTGGATGTAGAAGCCAAGGAGCGCAACATTTATGAAGCAACCGGACACTATCCGGCAAACACATGAAGCACGAAGGAGAACCCGCCTTACAAACGCCGAAGACAATATACGTGTCGGACTCATCGTCATTGAAGCCTGGTTCCGGGGCTACTGAGGGAGTCTTGGACTAGGGGGTGTCCGGATAGCCGGACTATCATCATTGGCCGGACTCCAAGACTATGAAGATACAAGATTGAAGACTTCGTCCTGTGTCCAGATAGGACTTTCCTTGGCGTGGAAGGCAAGCTTGGCGATACGGATATGTAGATCTCCTACCATTGTAATCGACTCTGTGTAACCCTAGCCCTCTCCGGTGTCTATATAAACCGGATGGCTTTAGTCCGTAGGATGAACAACAATCATACCATAGGCTAGCTTCTAGGGTTTAGCCTCCTTGATCTCGTGGTAGATCTACTCTTGTAACACACATCATCAATATTAATCAAGCAGGACATAGGGTTTTACCTCCATCAAGAGGGCCCGAACCTGGGTAAAACATCGTGTCCCTTGTCTCCTGTTACCATCCGCCTAGACGCACAGTTCCGGACCCCCTACCCGAGATCCGCTGGTTTTGACACCGACAACCATTATCGTGGAGAGATGGATAGTAATGGAAACCTGGGTGGTTCTACATCCGGACCTCATTGTAGCGGAGCTCACCAAGTACCTCGAATGCAGCAAACTAAACAGCCTGAGAAGTGGTATAAGCATAGCCGCCACGAGAGGTACGAGTGTAAGAGCTGGAATCGGAACTGGCGCACAGAGTAACCACAGCGTGATACTCATACACCGAGTCAGCTAGGCGCTCCCGGTACACACGATAGGCTGGATCATCTTCGTGAGGGTACAGCCGACGCCACATGTTACGAAGGAGATGCGGCAACATGTACGGCATCAGCTGCAACTGGCACGGATACAACACCGGAGCCATCTACACTCACAACCATTAGCAAGTTAGCATAAAAATAAAATCAATGCATGTAATGCAACAACCAGCTACAATTATTACCAGCACTCAGCTACAACTCGTATCTAGCATCCAGTTAACTTGGCTTAGTCTAGCGTGGCCTATAGTCAGCGCGGCTCTGATACCAAGCGTTGTGGCACCCCTGCTCAGGGCGACCGGTTTACCTTGCATTGCCAGCCCAGAGACCTTGTCTTCTGGCAACACGCAACAACATGGTATAGAAAAACAACCGCTTTATTCATGCTAGTGGAGCATAGTTTATATTACAACAGTTAGCAAGGCCGAGCGGCACACACGGTGTGGCTGAACAATATGTACATTATTTAGTGAACATAAGGGGGGCCTCGATCGTGACAACTACTCGGCAGCAGAACCACGTCATAGCAGGACTCCATAGCACAAGGACACCGATGTGGACACGGTCTAGACTCGGACATCACTCCTTCCCAATGAGACTTTCCTGAAATCTGGCATGACACGCCAGGTCAATACATTGAATGTACTTGCAAGCTCACAAATAGCATAAACATAATGACAAACAATATCAGGATATTTAACCATTTAAGCAACAATGCAACCATACATCTAACATGCTGTGACTATGTTCAACTGGTACTTGTTCCACGGACGTGCTTACCGGACGTGATCATTTCCAGACCACAAACATGATAATCTCTACAACACATTTGTGATCCTTTCGACGATCACCACCTGACCAATCCATGTCCTATGACACTTACGGCGATCATAACCCGACCAACTCCTGGCCCGTGATCCTTACGGTGATCACAACCCAACCAACTCATGGCCAAATTAACTCAACACGATGGCCTCACTGCCATCCTTAGTACAAACTTAGTGTGCGTATTTTATTAAGTGTTGACCCATGGTGTACCCTAATTTCGAGCATGTCCGTAACTGTGGACTCGGCTATCGATAGATTAAAAACACTCTGCAGAGGTTAGCATACTGTACCCACACTACGGAACCCATGGCCTCGCACTCCCATTCGGGTGGACCAACAGCATTCCGACGAAACCATTTCATTGTCATGACACTCTCCCGGCCATTCCGACTCAGACCCCATCGGGCTAGTCCTGGGTGGCCCCATGTCTACCTCCAGACACCTCGACCACCGTCGTGGCCATGATCCACTCTGGGATCCTGTACCAAAACTTCACTTAACAACGGGCTCACAAGGTTATGCTTGCCTACCAAGCCAGGGTACAACACGCCCATAACATTCCCTACATGGAGGCACCGACCAGAGCCACGGCAATGAAACACATTAAGGTCGTCCCATACCGACAAATGTGGTTGCACTAGGAAAGACTCATTTCAGCGGCACCATGACCCGGTCAACAACATGTTCAAGTTGAGTCATTAACCAGGTTCAACTTAATGTGAAAAAAAATAACCGATGTCATCATGCCATACTATGCATCACTTAACATATGCATCACGTAACCATGCAAATAACTGAATCAACCACTCTCCTACGGAGCCATCATCAACTCATGCTACTACTTTGGTTAAGATCACACCTCACTTATACCAGAATCATTTCTAGCAATCTCATCATTTTGCATCATGCAAAAATAATAATTAAACTAATTATCAACCTCTGTGACCATATCATATATTCATCACTTGCAACTAAGTTCTCCTTAGCTTACTAACAAGATTCACTTCAAACATTCTAGAGTTCAAGTATTTTAACATGACAAGCATTTAACAGAATATAATCATTATATAACTAATTTAAATGCAATAATATTCATAAGTTCAAGTAGGAAAATCACCAATATTGAAGTGGCACCATGCAAATGTTACTGTGGCTTGCCTTAGTACTCATGAGGTTCACAAAGCTCCTGGTGATCCTCAAGACAAGCTGGCTCTTCTGAAAATATTCAAAAAAGACAAAAGAAAACATCAAGAATCCTTCTGAAAATTGCCAGAAAATCTAGACAGCAAGGAAAAATCCCATCTTTTGGGTGTTGTTAGATTTTTGGACACAGAACACAATGCAAAAATAATCAATGCATTTGGACTTATAGATAAAAAGTTGTGGTTGTTTGAAGGTTCCTGGAATTTAAATGAATTTGAAATAAATAAACAGAGGGGGGGTGACATCGAAAGCGTAAATTCCCGGGGCGCCACCACTCATACCGCTTCACGCGCGTAATGAGTGGCTGACTAGCGGGCCCCACTAGTCAGGTCGGAGGGAGGGGAGAGGGAAACAGAGGGAGGCGGCACTTTGCCGGAGCTCACGCCGGTGGTGAGGCTTCTTGGAGTCAAACGAGAGGGAGGGATCGACGGAGAAGATGTTTGCGCACCTGCCCGTACCCGTAGCATAGCTAGCGGTGACCGGACGGCGTTGGATTTGACCTCACCAACGGAGGCAGAGGGCGGAGGTTGCCGGAGATGAAGAAGATGGCGGCTTGGGGCGGCTCCAGGGGCTCCAAGGGGTTGGTTGGCTTCATGGAGGAGAGGCAAAGACCCTGGCAGGGTTGCCTTGGCTTGGGAGGGGCCAGAGCTGCGGGAACAATCCGGAGGGGATCGTCGGCAAGCTCGGCTCCGGGACGGCAGCCCGTGGCCTGCCCGGCCGGGCTGCGGCTTCTACTGGCTCTAGGAGGGAGTGGGAGTGGCTAGGGTGCTCCAAGAGGCTGTGGAGGGGCTGCTTTTATAGGCAGGGCGGCAAGGAGGGATCGGGCTCTGCTGGAGGACACCTGTCCACGGCGCCCGGCAACGAACGGCGCCAGAGAGCGAGGGAGAAGACGACGGAGGTCACGCAAGCACTGTGCGCGGGCGCGGACGAGCACAGGATCAAGGAGGAAAGAGACGAACACAGTGCACGTGCACTGTGCCGTTGGCCGGACCGTGCCCGTGCTTGCTGCGGCAAGTTTCAGCATCGGGGAGCGGCAGGGGGGAGTTAAGTAGGTGGAGACGAGGATGGTCACGAGGGGTAGCACGCTCTGGCCGGCTGGGCAGCGAGCACGCGCTCAACAGAGGCGCTGGCGACGCGCAGAGCGCACGAAATGCATGCTAGCACGCTCAAACGAACGTGGTCACCGCGTGAACCGTGACATCAGGCCACCCTACGCACTAACAAAGATGGCTAGCGTGTATTCCTTAGTAAACTGAGTTGTTACCACGGTTTGGTTAGGTTCCAGGTGCAGTAGAAGTAAACTTGTGTTGTTGACAAGTTACTGGACAATAACTTTGGAGCTTATTGTGGTCAAACCACTGGGAATCAGGAGCTGAGCTTTGGGGTTTTACTATCTCTTACTAAGGTAAATAGGCACAGGGAAAACCAGCTACAATGGAGCTAGTAAAGAGGTAGTTGCTGTAGAAACTACAATTTCTGCCCAGAAGTGACTTTATTTTCTGTAGCCAAAATATTCCAAAGAGTGGTGAAATATTTTTTCTCAGAAATGTGCCCTAGGGTCCAAAGAATAATTGGGTTTTTTTCAGGATTTTTGGGGCAATAAAAATTAGGGTTGCTTTGGAGCTCAAAGGTTTAGCTAGGGTTTTGGAGGCCAAAATGAATATTTTTCATTTAAGAAAAATATTCCAAACAATATTTTTGGGTTGGCCAGGGGTGAAATGATGGTTGTGAGGAGGAGAGGGAACACTTGGGTGAAAATCAAGGGGTACCCAAGTGGTTAAGTCCAAATGAAGTGATTCAAAACTCCAAATTCAAACCAACTCAACTGAAAATCAAGCAAAGAAAAGAGGGCAAAAACCAGGCTGTCACAATAGGTCGGTCTCCTCGTGAGATTCTTCTGTTGTAATTTTCGTCCTAGCACCTACCTGGGGAGTGCCCAACCCACTAGACATGCCTAGGCCTCCAGAACGCATGTCAACACCAAGGTCACGCGGTGTCCACGCGGCGGGCATGCGAGTTTATGCGCTTTGGAGTTCGGGCCCTGGGCCACCATCTGAACCTCGACGTATCGCCGCCAAACCATGTATTTATGCTTAAATAGATATTTAGGTAACTAGATATGATTTTTGGAAAAAATAAAGAGCAAACAATAAGGTAGTTGCAGTTCAAATTTGACCCGCTTCCAGCTGAATCAACGGAAATTTGTCTTTTTCACCAGAGGTGGATCAAAACTTTTGAAACCCAAACATTTTGTCAATTGTGCATTAAATATGGCTTAGTATTTTATAAAATTGATTAGGTCCAATTTTGCAACAAATATATGGTAGGTCCTTCACAAAAAAACTCATTTTGGGCACTCAAAAAATGGAAAATGAATTTCCGTGCAAAGAAAATGAAAACTCCCTTAGGCAACATTGTTTGGAATTCCAAGATGCACCCTTGTGCACAATTTGAGATCATTTGAACAAACTATGCCATGAATGTGGCCATAAGATTGATCATTTGGCTTGAAAGCCATGAATCTTCACGCATGATAGCTCATTTCTGAGAACACTTTTTTAAAATAATTGCCGTATTACATGTTTATTATTTTTCCTGGAAACTTGGTCACATATAATGACATAATGCGAAGGTTTTCCAATTTTTTGATTTTTTTGAATTTTTTATGCCCGTTTTAAAATGCGGTCAAAACGGCGGGCTTGACCATTCCTAGCTAGTGGTTCAATCTTGGAATTTTTTTGGTGTTTCTCTAATTAAATAGATACTTATGTACCTAGAAATGATTTTTGGAAAAATATAGAGCAAACTATGAGGCAGCTACAGTTCAAATTTGACCCGCTTCCAACTGTATCAGCAGAAATTTGTCGTTTTCACCAGAGGTGGATCAAAGCTTTTGACACCCAACAATTTGGTTAATTGTGAATTAAATATGGCCTAGTATCTTATAAAATTGATTAGGTCTAATTTTGCAACAAATATATGGTAGGTCCTTCACGAAAAAACTCGTTTTGTGCACTCAAAAAATGGAAAATGAATTTTTCTTGCAAAGAAAATGAAAACTCCCTTGGGCAACATTGTTTGGAATTCCAAGATGCACCCTTGTGCACAATATGACATCATTTGGACAAACTATGCCATGAATGTGGCCATAAGCTTGATCATTTGGCTTGAAAGCCATGAATCTTCATGCATGATAGCTCATTTCCGAGAACACTTTTTAAAAATAATTGTCGTATTACAAGTTTATTATTTTTCCTGGCAACTTGGCCATATATAATGACACAATGCGAAGGTTGTTGGTGTACTAGAGTAGGGGTACCCTAGTATCCCGAACTCGTGCACGGACAGTTGCAGCGCCCCGCAGCAAGGCTTGTCGGGTGACCGCCAAGACCCTCCATGGTTCCCTTGAAGACCATTCAAGAACAAAGTACTCGAACCAAGGCCCCGGCAAGAGGAGCTTGCCGGGAAGGCCAACCAAGGCCACGGAAAGAGGAGCTTGCCGAGAAGGCCAACCAAGGCCCCGGCAAGAGGAGCTTGCCGGGAAGGCCAACCAAGTCCCCGGCAAGAGGATCTTGCCAGGAAGAGACAAGACCCCGGCAAGAGGAGCTTGCCGGGAAGGCCACTCAAGGCATACCAAGAAAGCTTGCCGCGACGCGCCCTGCGTCCCGGCAAGATCCGGCGAGCGACAAGCTTCCGGACGCGACAAGATGACGACCGCGGCAAGGAGCTTGCCGCGGGAAACCCCCACTTCGTTCCCGCGCTCCAGCACACCTGCTAACGTGTCGCTCTAGGACTCTCCCAAGCACACGTGGCAGGAGGCCGTGCAGCTAGGGGTACGTGGTGGCAAGCGGAGATGAAGAGAAGGCCATCGTGGCAAACGGTGGCGCTCCTAACGGTCACCTTTTGCACTGTTTAGGAGACTCAGACAGGCATTTAATGCCCTTGTCCCCTGCCGTCAGAGTTAGGTAGGGTGCACTGTATCCACAGTAGCGGTAGCTGCACCTACCGTATCCTTTTCCATTTTTACCCTTCTAGTTTACGTGGCCACCTGTTGGTGACCCCTTGAGAGTATAAAAGGAGGCCCAAGCGCAACGTAGAGGAGGTTCGGCCGCTTCGGCTCATTCGAAACACCAGAAACACTCCCACGCTCAGTCTGATAGCGTCCATCGCTCCTGAGCTAGGATTCAATACACACAAACAAGCAGCAGTAGGGTTTTACGCATCCGTGCGGCCCGAAGCTGGGTAAAACCGCTCGCGTGTACCGGCTCGATCCGCTCTTTGTGCGACCTCCGCCTCCCTCCAAACCAAAAGGGGCCCTGTCCCCATAGGAGTCCGTGGATCAGCCTCCCCGACATCTTTGGCGCGCCAGGTAGGGTGCGTCGAGATTGTGCGAACCCGATCCGGCGTGCACGCAAGCTAAATCTTCATCGTCTTCATCGACATGCCACCGAAGAAGAAGGATTCGGAGGCAGCTATTCCGTCTGCGTCACTTCCACCGCCTCCGGAGCAAACGGGTGGTGGAGTGGACGCCATCGGAGGAATGGGCGTCGACGAGGGTGCCCACAGCGCTGCCAAGTCCAAGGACAAGGGCACAGACCTCGGCGTCCATGCGCGCACCGCGTCCCTCTCAGGAGGCGCGGGACCAGCAGCGTCATGGTGTTCGCAGCGCCATGCGTCCGCTGGGCCAAGATCAAGCTGGTGGTTCTCGTGACGCTCAAGACCAGCATGCACGCCAGCATGCTGGCCCCAGCGAGGTGCGGTCGCCGGGACGGGATGCTGCTCCTTCTAACTTGGTTAGGAGTCCGAGCACGCCCCTCTCCTCGCACCGTTCACCTCCGCCGCCCACCACCCCAGTAGAAGCCTTGGCGCGGGCCCAGCTGCTCCTAGACTATCCTCCGATGGCGGATAAGACCGACGAATGGAGGGCCACTATCCAGAGCCTCATAGGCTTCGGCGGCAGCTGTTCCGTCCACGTCAAGGCTCAGCTGTTCTTCATCGTCATGGCTCCTAAGAAGTGGGCGAGCAAAAGAACGACGCCAGTGCGGCAACAGAAAAGCTAAGTCATGCGAAACTTTAGATATTTCCTTTCTATATAAGGTTATCCGCCTCGGAGATCTTGTTCTTTGTACGGAAAACCTGTGTGCGGAGGAATCAACTCGTAGCTAGTAGCGCCCTTACTTTGTTTCGAGTCCGCTCAACAACTTAAGTGAGCTGCTAGCGCCCTTACTTTGCTTCGAGTCCGCTCAGCAACTTAAGTGAGCCGCTAGCGCCCTTACTTTGTTTTGAGCCCGCTCAACAACTTAAGTAAGCTGCAACTAGTTGCGACAAGGTTGCTTGTCGGTAGCGACCCCGCCAGCAGGCTGCTGAAGTTCCGCACTCGGCGCTCGCGGCAAGGGTGCCTGCACCGGCAAGTTTCCCTAGAAAGCGTAGGGTGGACGTACAAAGAGAGGTTGAACAGGAAGATAGCATGCACTATTTATTTGAGATTTCTGCATAGACCTGTATGGCAAGGAGCCTTCTCGGGGCTAGTTGCGCTCCATGTTGCCTCGAGTCCGCTCGGCAACTTGTGCAGTTGCGCTAGAACCAAGAAGGTAAACCTTTCCGGGAGGCGATGTTCCCGAATAGCCGCTAAGGGCCCGTTCCCTCAAGCGCTGCTGGCTGGATCGTACGCACTGGAAAGCATTCCAGCAGGCATAGGGAATATGCAGCAAAAGTCAAAATTCGCAAGCGAGTTAAGTGCACTTCAGATGCTAATCACTTGTTATGTTTTAAACGCAGTTATGGCCCGGGGGCTGGCAGCGCCCTTAGGACCAATCTTTTTGGCATCAAGAACGACGAAGTTCTTCGCCATAAGCCTTTTCGGCAACGATCTTGCCGGGAGCCGGCGTCAAGAACAACGAAGTTCTTCGCCATAAGCCTTTCCGGCAACGATCTTGCCGGGAGCCGGTGTCAAGAACGACGAAGTTCTTCGCCATAAGCCTTTCCGGCAACGATCTTGCCGGGAGCCGGCGTCGAGAACGACGAAGTTCTTCGCCATAAGCCTTTCTGGCAACAATCTTGCCGGGAGCCGGTGTCAAGAACAATGAAGTTCTTCGCCATAAGCCTTTCCGGCAACGATCTTGCCGGGAGCCGGTGTCAAGAACAACAAAGTTCTTCGCCATAAGCCTTCTCAGCAACAAGCTTGCCGGAAGCCGGCATCGAGAATATCAAAGTTCTCCGCTGAAGATAAAAGCCTTCCTAGCAACAAGCTTGCCGGAAGCCGGCATCGAGAACATCAAAGTTCTCTGCTGAAGATAAAAGCCTTTCTGGCAACAAGCTTGCCAGAAGCCGGCATCGAGAACGTCAAAGTTCTCTGCTGAAGATAAAAGCCTTCCTGGCAACAATCTTGCCGGAAGCCGGCATCGAGAACGTCAAAGTTCTCTGCCGAAGATAAAAGCCTTCTCGGCAACAAGCTTGCCGGAAGCCAGCATCGAGAACGTCAAAGTTCTCTGCTGGAGATAAAAGCCTTCCCGGCAAGCCAGTATCGCTGGGGGCTGCGAGTGCCAAGAATCGTCCACGGCAAGCCAGATTTGCCGGGGGCTGCAATATCAGATAAGTCTTTCATCCCTCATCATGCATCCTCTTATGGACTGGGGAATGTGAAACCACGTTTCTTCCCGAAAACTGCCGTGCTCCCTCAACTCTAGGCCCTGGGGCTCGTTCTCGGGGCCAAGTTTGGTCATAGTCGCGGCAGCAAAGGGATGAAACGAGGAGACCGCACCCACCTCGTTCCTGCCTCCGTCAAAAGCGTGGGAAAGGTCGAGCGACGTGGGAAGGCGGCAGGGCCTGTTGCCGGGAGATGAAATGTCTGTCCGAGGGATACAAAGGATTTTCTCCTTGGCGTGAGTTCAACTCGCGAGACAAATAACCCGGCAAGCGTCCCCTTTTCATTAAAAAAACATCCCACTCAGGTACAGTCCATAGAGGATGAAAAACATGAAAGAGAGGATTACAAGTTTTAGATACAGCTAAGGCCCGAAGGCTTACAAATTAAAAAGATAAGATGCCCGTAATCCCTTTCCTGTCCTTCTCTTCAGGAGGCAGGTCAAGGAGGCGAAAAGGGCAAAAGGAGCACCTAGGCGAGCTACGGGTGCCAGAAGGCACCAAGAGAACATCCCGGGGGCCGTCCGAAGGCTGGACGACGATGGCGGCGCTGGAAGTGGGGCTCGAAGACGGAGCGGCAGGACGTCATCACGCTGTCGAGGGCACCACGCCCTCGTACTCCGACCTGACGGCCTTGTCGCCAGCCCTCTTCCCCTTCCGCAGCCTCCCTACGCCAGCCGCCTAAGGAGACGACCCCGGGGAGTTCAAGAAGGCGGCGACACGGATGATGGGGTCGCCGGTGCCGCGCGAAGCGGCGCCCGACACCTAGTCGGACCCGCCACCCCGCCGCCCGCTACCCTCGTCGTCACTGTCGCTCTCCTCCTCGTCACTCTCGCTCGAGGAGGAGCCTTCGCTATCGGAGGAGCTGTCCACGCAGCACTTCGCCCGAGTGCCGAAGCACCCGAAGACCTTGACGGAGAGGAGATCGCCCTCCATCAACTTAAAATGGAGGGTGAACCCCTCCATCAGGCTGTGGATACGGGCGAACGTCTTCCACCCTCGATCAAGATACATCACATTAGGGGCTGGGAATACAACGCGGACTCGCGTGCCGCTGATCCCACAGCCCCTCATGTGCAGTCTCAGCGTCTCGGGCGGGTCCAACTCCATCGCGCTCGCAAACGGAGCTGGAAGCCGGAGGCGACGACGAGGCGCCCGGCGCAGCTTGACGAAGAACTCGCAAGGGTTGTCCCCTATATGGACCGCCGTGGGGGGAGGAGCCGCCGGCGGAGGTGAAGCTGGCACCCCGCCCCGCCCGCCTCTTCCCCGAGCGCCTCGACCTCGTCCTCGACCTCGTCCTCGACCTCGTCCGCGACCTCGCCCCCTCCCTCTTCCCCTTATGGCTGGCTCTGCCACCACGGGCGCGGAAGAGGGAGAGATGCGCTGCCTGGTGGCGACCCTCGCCGCCACCGACGAAGGGCCTAGGTTCCCTTTCTCCATGGCGGATGAGAGAAAGGGGAGCAGAAGCTGAAGAAAGGAGGAGATGAGAGAGTGCGGGTTTCTGTGCTCCCCTCCCGCTCTTTATAAAGGAGCGAGGTGGGGGCTCGGCCGCCCCGCTCAGCGAATCAAGGCACGGGAAGAGCAGGGAGTCGGGGCCAACCCGCTGCCTCTGCTCGCGACGGCCCAGTTTCCCACTCCCACCGTCCGTGACCCCAAGCGCATGGGAGCCACGTGGCGGGGATGCAGAACCAAGGCGACAGATGAGGCGGCCTCGCTCCGCCCCGTGAACGTGGGAAGTGGACGTCCCGAAAACCGCGCACCGGCCCCGTCCAGTAAATGCACCGCGCCCCCAGGCCTACCTCCGTTTAGGGAGGAGGGCGTGAACCGTCCTCACCATCGTGGCCTGACGCATGCTCGAGAGGCTTAGCCCCGCGCACGCCGCCCGCGTCACCCATGACGCCGCGTTTGACGCGTGCCATTCTGGGCGTGCGCGGTGGAGCGGAGAGATATGCGGTGTGGCCTAGGCCGCGCGTGCCCGTGCACTGTTTTGGGCCTGGCCCAACAGCGCTCGGCACCGTGTATGGCCCAGGCCCGGGGGCTCCTGTCGGTGTACTAGAGTAGGGGTACCCTAGTATCCTGAACTCGTGCACGGACAGTTGCAGCGCCCCGCGGCAAGGCTTGCCGGGTGACCTCCAAGACCCTCCGTGGTTCCCTTGAAGACCATTGAAGAACAAAGTACTCAAACCAAGGCCCCGGCAACAGGAGCTTGCCGGGAAGGCCAACCAAGGCCCCGGCAAGAGGAGCTTCTCGAGAAGGCCAACCAAGGCCCTGGCAAGAGGAGCTTGTCGGGAAGGCCAACCAAGGCCCCGGCAAGAGGATCTTGCCGGGAAGAGACAAGACCCCGGCAAGAGGAGCTTGCCGGGAAGTCCACTCAAGGCATACCAAGAAAGCTTGCCACGACGCGCCCTGCGTCCCGGCAAGATCCGGCGAGCGACAAGCTTCCGGATGCGACAAGATGACGACCGCGGCAAGGAGCTTGCCGCGGGAAACCCCCACTTCGTGCCCGCGCTCTAGCACACCTGCTAACCTGTCGCTCTAGGACTCTGCCAAGCACACGTGGCAGGAGGCCATGCAGCTAGGGGTACGTGGTGGCAAGCGGAGATGAAGAGAAGGCCATCGTGGCAAACGGTGGCGCTCCTAACGGTCACCTTTTGCACTGTTTAGGAGACTCAGACAGGCATTTAATGCCCTTGTCCCCTGCCGTCAGAGTTAGGTAGGGTGCACTGTATCCACAGTAGCGGTAGCTGCACCTACCGCATCCTTTTCCATTTTTATCCTTCTAGTTTACGTTGCCACCTATCGGTGACCCCTTGAGAGTATAAAAGGAGGCCCAAGCGCAACGTAGAGGAGGTTCGGCCGCTTCGGCTCATTCGAAACACCAGAAACACTCCCACGCTCAGTCTGATAGCGTCCATCGCTCCTGAGCAAGGATTCAA
This sequence comes from Triticum aestivum, assembly GCF_018294505.1. Lineage (NCBI taxonomy): Eukaryota > Viridiplantae > Streptophyta > Magnoliopsida > Poales > Poaceae > Triticum > Triticum aestivum. Next base: position 679,727,951 of record NC_057810.1, read on the forward strand.
TACACACAAACAAGCAGCAGTAGGGTTTTACGCATCCGTGCGGCCCGAAGCTGGGTAAAACCGCTCGCGTGTACCGCCTCGATCCACTCTTTGTGCGACCTCCGCCTCCCTCCGAACCAAAAGGGGCCCTGTCCCCATAGGTGTCCGTGGATCAGCCTCCCCGACAAAGGTTTTCCATTTTTTTGAATTTTTTGAATTTTATGCCCGTTTCAAAATGCGGTCAAAACGGCGGGCATGACCGTTCGTAGCTAGTGGTTGAATCTTGGAATTTTTTGGTGTTTCTATGATTAAATATATACTTATGTACCTAGAAATAATTTTTGGAAAAAATAAAGAGCAAACTATGAGGCAACTGCAGTTCAAATTTGACCCGCTTCCAACTGAATCGGGGGAAATTTCTCTTTTTCACCTGAGGTGGATCAAAGCTTTTGACACCCAACCATTTGGTCAATTGTGAATTAAATATGGCCTAGTATTTTATAAAATTGATTTGGTCAAATTTTGCAACAAATATATGGTAGGTCCTTCACAAAAAACTCATTTCGGGCACTCAAAAATGGAAAATGAATTTTCCGTGCAAAGAAAATGAAAACTCCCTTAGGCAACATTGTTTGCCATTCCAAGATGCAGACTTTTGAATAATATGAGATCATTTGAACAAGCTATGCCATGAATGTGGCCATAAGATCGATCATTTGGCTTGAAAGCCATGAATCTTCACACATGATAGCTCATTTCTAAGAACACTTTTTGAAAAGAATTGTCGTATTACAAATTTATTATTTTTCCTGGTAACTTGGTCACATGTAATGACACTGTGAAGGTTTTCCAATTTTTTGTTTTTTTTATTTCTTAGGCCCGTTTCAAAATGCGGTAAAAATGGCGGGCATAACCGCTCGTAGCTAAGGGTTGAATCTTGCAAAAGTTTTGGAATATCTCTAATGAAATAGAAACTTATCTACCTAGAAATGATTTTTGGAAAAAACAAAGAGAAAACTACAAGGTAGTTGCAGTTCAAATTTGACCCGCTTTCAAATGAATCGACGTAAATTTGTCTTTTTCATCAGAGGTGGATCAAAACTTTTGACACCCAACCATGTTGTAAATTGTGCATTAAATATGTCCTAGTATTTTAGAAAACTGATTTGGTCCAATTTTGCAACAAATATATGGTAGATCCTTCACAAAAAAACTCATTTTAGGCACTCAAAAAATGGAAAATGGCTCTTTTGTGCAATGAAAGTGAAAACCCCCAAAATCGACATTGTTTGTCATCCCAAGATAAACACGTGCACACTATTGGTTCATTTAAGCAAACTATAAATGGTTCATATGTTGAATGTTTACCCTGGACTAGAGGGTTAAAATTATAAGAGAAACAAAAGAAAAAACAAAACTACCCAAGCTTAATTCTGATTGGTGGAATCACTAGTGGCTTGGCTCGATGACCTAGCAAACATCAATCCATCCATCCGTCCATCGATCCATCCCATCCGACGGTACAAACCCCCCTCTCTCGCGCGAAACCCACCCAACCCTTATCTCTTGCGTGAAACCCACCCACGGCAGCAAGCCCTCCTCTGTCTCGGGCTAACCCTAGCGCTGCACTCCTTCCTTGCCGCCGCCACCTCCGGCGCCAGATCCTGGCTGTCGCGTCTCCCTCCGACCTCCCTCCGACCTCGCCGCCGATGCACCCGGTCCAAAGACCCACCCAAACCGCCTCCTCCTTCCTTCCCCCGCACACCGCCCGCCGCACCGCCGCGCCGCCTCCTCTCCTGCAATCAACCTAGGGTTCCTTCCTCCCTACGCCCAAATCCAAACCCAATCCAATCCAGTCCGGTCCGTCCTCGCCGGCGAGGGGATGGAGGGGCCGCCACAGCTGATGGCAGGGGCGGTGAGGGAGATATGGGAGCTGCCTGAAGGGCCAAGGATAATCCAGCCGGTGCTGCAGGTGGTGGACCTGCGCACCGTCACCACCAAGAACCCCGTCGGCCACCAGTCGGAGCGCTACCGCATGCTGCTCTCCGATGGTGTCCACTCCCGGCGGTCCATGCTCTCCACCAACCACAACCACCTCGTCAAGACTGGCGACCTCCGCCAAAGCGCCATCGTCCACCTCTAGGACATCACCTGCAACACCATCCAGAATCGCAGGTCCGTCGTCTTCCCCTCCTCCCCCCTCGACTCTCTGGTTCGAGAAAGATTGGATCTTGGCCCGCTTGCTTCAGTTCGATTCTTGCTCATCCAAGATGCGATCTCATGATAGATTCTTGGGTTGCAGAGTGGATTGTTTGCCCACGATGGGGGTTTCAGAGTTGTTTGTCTCATTTAGGGATCTCAATTCTACACTGCCCGTCGTAATGATCTCTGAGACCACATTCACAACTCACATCAAATGTTTATATTAATAAATTGAGCTTAATCTAAAGCGTCAAACATTGCACTGGCCTTGAAGTTCAGCTTCGGTTGACTGTATTTTTCAATTAGCAAAATGTATATGCCATTGTTTATTCAGTTTTGAGTCTTCATTCAGCCCCAGCAGAATAAGTTATCTTTCGTGTTGTCTAAATATGATGAAGAAAAGGATGGGAATGTTTCATTCCGTGTTATTTAGATGAATATTTTTAACTTTTCATGTTTGATGTTGTGCCGAGAATTAGCCTTCCTGCAACCTCACTCTTATGCGGACTGTAATAAAAAGTTTGGTTTCCTATTCCACCGTGAGTTGACATGCCACTGTCTTTTTGCGAGTGTACTCTGATCCAGTGAAATGCACTTTGTTTTTCAAGTCTTAATTAACAAGTACCAGCGCCAAGAAAGACACATGCTCCTAGTATGTGATACAGAACATTTTTAAGAACAACCCTTGTTGTGTTAGGATTTTATCAACCCATGTGTGTCACGTTTTTAAATTTTGCTTGCTTAGATGGTTGAGCACCTTTCATGAACTTGAGCACCTTTCTTTTTATTCAGTACAGCCACATGTTTTTTCTTTGGCTCTCAAACTACAACTTACATGGTTGTGCTTTCTTAGCTCTTAGTTTTCTCAGTTCTTAAAATGCAGCTCAAATCTTTGTTATATATATTTATCCTAGATAGACAATCAGTGTTGTTCTATCTAGTTATACTCGGACAAGTTTCTCAGTTTCATTGATCCTCTCTTTTTCAGCGCGAGCGCCGACGCGGCGGGGCGAGGCTTACTCAGCCCGTTCGGGCTGCTCGTGCTAGTCGATGACGGCCTGTCGGAGCAGACCGCCGTCTACTTCTACCTAGTCAAGGGTGCAGACGGGAAGCTCAGCACTCACTTCTACCAAGACGCCTGCAGGTATGCAGGCATCAATCTTAAATCTAAATTGTAACTGTAACTAATACCACGAGTCTGAACCCTTGTGCATAGATAATTGATAGGAAGGAGCTCTTGAGCTCGAGGACCGACACCGAGAATCGTTACCTGAAGAAGGTATGCAACAGTTCGTTCTGATTCTTGTTGCGTCTTGAGCTTGCATTGGTTTTCCTCGAAGAGGAGAGGGTGATGCAGCAATAGTAGCGTAAGTATTTCCCTCAGTTTTTGAGAACCAAGGTATCAATCCAGTAGGAGGCTCCTCAAAAGTCCCACGCACCTACACAAACAAACCGAGAACTCGCAACCAACGCGATAAAGGGGTTGTCAATCCCTTCACGGCCACTTGCAAAAGTGAGATCTGATAGAGATAGTAAGATAAGATAAATATATTTTTGGTATTTTATAATATAGATGCAAAAGGTAAAGATGCAAATAAAAGTAGATTGGAAGCAAATATGATAAGAGATAGACCCGGGGGGCATAGGTTTCACTAGAGGCTTCTCTCAAGATAGCATAAGTATTACGGTGGGTGAACAAATTACTGTCGAGCAATTGATAGAAAAGCAAATAATTATGAGATTATCTAGGCAGGACATGTATATAGGCATCACGTCCATAACAAGTAGACCGACTCCTGCCTGCATCTACTACTATTACTCCACACGTCGACCGACTCCTGCCTGCATCTAGAGTATTAAGTTCATAAGATCAGAGTAACGCATTAAGCAAGATGACATGATGTAGAGGGATAAACTCAAGCAATATAATATAAACCCCATCTTGTTATCCGCGATGGCAACAATTCGATATGTGCCTTGCAACCCTTTCTGTCACTAGGTAAGGACACCGCAAGATCGAACCCAAAGCTAAGCACTTCTCCCATGGCAAGAAAGATCAATCTAGTAGGCCAAACCAAACTGATAATTCGAAGAGACTTGCAAAGATAACTCAATCATACATTAAAGAATTCAGAGAAGATTCAAATATTATTCATAGATAAACTTGATCATAAACCCACAATTCATCGGATCTCGACAAACACACCGCAAAAAGAGATTACATCAAATAGATCTCCACAAGAGAGGGGGAGAACATTGTATTGAGATCCAAAAAGAGAGAAGAAGCCATCTAGCTAATAACTATGGACCCGTAGGTCTGTGGTAAACTACTCACAACTCATCGGAGGGGCAAGGATGTTGATGTAGAAGCCCTCCATGGTCGATTCCCCCTCCGGCAGAGTGCCAGCGAAGGCTCCAAGATGGGATCTCGCGCATACAGAAGGTGACGGTGGTGAAATTGTGTTTCGTCTGCCTCCCAGATGTTTTCGGGGTATGTAGGTATATATAGGAGGAAGAAGTACGTTGGTGGCCGCCCGAGGGGCCCACGAGACAGGGGGCGCGCCCTACAGTGGGGGGGGGGCTCCTATCTCGTGGCCGCCTCGGCTGCTTCTTGACTTGCACTCCAAGCCCTCTGGATCACGTTCGTTCCAAAAATCACGCTACCGAAGGTTTCATTCCGTTTGGAATCCGTTTGATATTCCTTTTCTTCGAAATACTGAAATAGACAAAAAACAGCAATACGGGCTGGGCCTCCGGTTAGTAGGTTAGTCCCAAAAATGATACAAATGTGTAAAATAAAGCTCGTAAACGTCCAAAAGGGGTAATATAATAGCATGGAACAATGAAAATTTATAGATACGTTGGAGACGTATCAATTTTCCTCCAATTCTAAAAGTTTCTGGTGATGTATGTTCTTTCACTAGTGTACACCCTTGCTTTCGTTGCTAATAATGCACGCATGCTCCACAACTAATCTTCTACTTGATCTCTAGCACGGCCGTGATGATTGATAAACCACCAAACAAAAGGAAAATTGCACATTTGCTAGCATTACAGTGTGAAGGATGCTCTGCTGCCCCAATGTGTCTTTTCTGTCAAAGCTTTCTTGTCAAATGTATGTGTTCAGAGTTGAATCAAAGTTTGAATAGGGCAAAGTTGCTAGCATTGCAGCAGTACGCCCTTCCTAACATATGTATTTGTGCTATTCCTCACGCCTCTCTGTTTGCTATGATTTATTGGTGCTCTGCAGAAGAACTCAACTCACTGGATGCAAGGAAGGAGATGGAGGGTGATACACAGCCATGGAGAGGAGCAGCAGCAGCTCAAGGTCCTTTCTCCTCCACGCCACCTCTGCCCCTATCTCGTTTTGATTTGCTATGTTGGGTTCCAAGATTAAAAATATTTTTTGTTTCCATCTTTATCCATGTGCAATCATTAACTCTGAGAAAATGTTATGTTTTTGCTGATTAGTGGCAGTACATCTTTGCTTTACTATTCCTAGCAGCTGTAGTTCATCTACCATAAACATGTTGTGTACATTATGAACCCCCAAACATGACACAAGTGATATGTATATGCAGCAGGGAATCGTCAACTTGTACAGTTTGTTGACTGGAATGTAACTTGTACAATTTTTTACTTGAATATGTTCAGTTATGAGGTCGTGTAGTTGTTTTTTCTCATCAGTTCTAAACTGCAGTACTTTACTAAATTGTTGATGATGCTGAATGAATCTAGCTTGTTGGATTTAGTCTCTTGTTTATATGGAATAGCACCCCATCACCTGTTGTTGTTGTTGTTGTTGTTGTTGTTGTTGTTGTTGTTGTTGTTATTCACCCTATCCTTGTTGTTCTGTTTTCTTGTTGGCAGATATTTTGAGTAAATTCAAGACGAAAGATGTTCAAAGAAGCTCCAAGACATTCTTATATAGCAAGTTACGTAATAATAGCTGGGTTATCTGGGAATTTAATGTATATTCTCTCTCTTTGTGAATGAAATAGTAATTATGTATGTGAATTAATGTATCTTCTCTCTGTTTGTGAATTTCATGTATGTTTCAGAATTACAATTTTTGTTTCATATGAAATAGTAATTATGTATGTGATTTGAAAAATGAGTGCAATGGAAACATGACTCAGGCGACCCACTTATAAAAATAATTTGAGCACATTTGAAATTTCTGACGTGTGGGACCAGTGTATGATATTATGATAATAGGGACGAATGTAAAATAGTGGAAAATAAAATGGCAAAAAGTAAAAGAGCATACACTGTAAAAGGCCGCATCTAGAAATAAAAAGGCCGAATTGCTGGGCCAGGCCCATGTAGCTAGCAAAAATTAATAGGAAAAATAAATATTAAAAAGGCCGAATTAATGGGCTCGGCCCATATAAACACCGAATTGGACCGGGCTGACTCTTGTGCCACATCAGCTTGCCACGCTGGATGCCTACGTGGCCTGGGGAGGTTGCTAGTGACCAAAAATTTGGTCATGGAACGAACGACCTTTTACATATCACAAAGAAGGTCACTAATTTTAGTTTACGACCGCCAGCTTTTGACCTTCTATTTTTGGTCACAAAAAGGTCGCAAATGAAAAACTATGACCTTTCAGCAACCAATAGTGATGGTCACAAGTTGACATATTTCTTGTAGTGCTTCTTGTGTGTTTGAAAAACTTTGAGAAAAACAAAAACAAAAAAATTGTAGCTTTTAGCTAGTTTACTTTCCATGCTCGTAGTAGTAATATTAAAAGAAAACCGAAAAATATTTCCCGTTCTTCTTTTTGCTTGTTGGGAGCTTTCCCGTGTAAATAGTTTTAGTTTTCTTTGAATTTATTTTCTTTCCTTTGGGAGTCAAGAGGAGAAGACCACGATGAAAATGTTGAGTGGCTCTTATTTGCATTATTGTTGATCTAACCAAGAGCCCGTATTACCTTGTCTTCTCCTTTGTATTAAATGCTTGTAGATTCCATCTTAGTCCAATGCACGTGCACTATTATTATTATCCACACCATTCGGTAGTGCAAGTGAAAGGCAATAATGACGATTGACGATATATGATGAAATGATTGAGATGAGAGAAGCTGGTATGAACTCGACCTATCTTGCTTTTGTAAATATGATTAGTTCATCATTCCTGATTCATCTTATTATGGATGAAACATGTTTGCAATGACAATTAGAGATTATAGTTGCTCATGCCATGCTTAATTAGCTAGGAGTTTATAATAGTTTACCTTGCGTGCCAACATGCTATTAAAACGGTTGTGATGTGGTATGATAGGGCGGTATCCTCCTTTGAATGATTTGAGTGGCTTGACTTGGCACATGTTCACGCATGTAGTTGAAACAAAATAAACATTGCCTCCACGATATTTATGTTCATGGTGACTTTTATCCTACTCATGCTTCCACTCATTGTTGGTTAATCTTAATGCATGTTCATGACTGTTGTCGCTCTCTAGCTGGTTGCTTTCCAGTCTCTTTCTAGACCCCACTTGTACTAAGCGGGAATACCGCTTGTGCATCCACTTCCATAAACGCCAAAGTTATTCCATATGAGTCCGCCATACCTTCCTATATGCGGTATTTACCTGCCGTTCCAAGTAAATTTGTATGTGCCAAACTCTAAACCTTCAAATGAAATTCTATTTTGTATGCTCGAATAGCTCATGTATTAACTAGGGCTTTCTATATATTCCATGCTAGGTGGGTTATTCTCATGATGAGTGAACTCCACTCGTCATTCACAGCAAAATGGCCGGTAACCGGGATGCCCAGTCTCATGCTCAAATCTAAATAATTGCAAACAAAACTCCCCCAGGATTGTTGTTAGTTGGACGGTACCCATTGTTTCGGGCCAGCCATGGATTGATGCTCGTTGGTAGTGGGGGAGTATAAACTTTACCATTCTGTTTGGGAACCGCCTATAATGTATGTAGCATGGAAGATATCAAGATCTCTTGGTTGGTATGTTGACAATGAAAGTATGGCACTCAAAATATTATTTATCTCTGCAAAGGGCCTATCTATTTACTTTTATGTTGAGTCATCATCCTCTTATTAAAAAACACCAGTTGGAGAGCACCGCTGTCATTTCTATGCATTGCTATTAATTTACATTGAGTATGACTGTGACTGGATCTCTTTTGCCATGAATTACAATGTTCAGTCAGTCCTCGATCTTCAGGGGTGCTCTGCATTTATGTTTTATAGTCGCGGAAAGGGCTAGCGAGATACCATATTGTTATATCATATTATGATTATTTTGAAAAAGTGTTCTCATCCGAGATTTATTATTATTGCTCTCTAGTTGATTGTGACATTGATATGAGTAAATGTGAGACCTAAGTGTTATAGTGAATGCGGTTAGTTCATAATCTTTGCTGAAAACATGAATGCTAGCTTTACATATTTGCAACAACAAGATCAAATAGAGTTTGTAAAAGTTTTCTTTATCACTTTCAGTTTCTCAACTGAATTGCTTGAGGACAAGCAATGGTTTAAGCTTGGGGGAGTTGATACGTCTCCAACGTATCTACTTTTCCAAACACTTTTGCCCTTGTTTTGGACTCTAACTTGCATCATTTGAATGGAACTAACCCGGACAGACGCTGTTTTCAGCAGAATTGCCATGGTGTTATTTTTGTGTAGAAATAAAAGTTCTCGTAATGATTTGAAACTCCACAGAATCACGTTTTGGAATTAATAAAAAATATTGGCGAAAGAATCAATGTAATGGGGCCTACACCCTCTCCACGAGGGTGCAGGGCGCGCCCACCCCCCTGGGGCGCGCCCCCTGCCTCGTGGCCCCCCTGGACCTCCACCGACCTCAACCCCAACTCCATATATTCACGTTTAGGGAGAAAAAATAAAATAGAAGGATTCATCGCATTTTACGATACGGAGCCGCCATCAAGCCCTAATCTTCGTCGGGACGGCTGATCTGGATTCCATTTGGGGCTCCAGAGAGGGGAATCCGTCGCCATCGTCATCATCAACCATCCTCCATCACCAATTTCATGATGCTCGCCGCCGTGCGTGAGTAATCCCATAGTAGGCTTGCTGGACGGTGATGGGTTGGATGGGATTTACCATGTAATCGAGTTAGTTTTGTTAGGGTTTGTTCCCTAGTATCCATTATGTTCTAAGATTGATGTTGCTATGACTTGGCCATGCTTAATGCCTTTCATAGGGCCCGAGTGCCATGATTTTAGTCTGAACCTATTATGTTTTCATGAATATATGTGAGTTCTTGATCCTATCTTGCAAGTCAATAGTCACCTACTATGTGTTATGATCCGGCAACCCCAAAGTGACAACAATCGGGACCACTCCCAGTGATGACCATAGTTTGAGGAGTTCATGAATTCACTAAGTGCTAATGCTTTGGTCTGGTACTCTATTAAAAGGAGGCATTAATATCCCTTAGTTTCCAATAGGACCCCACTGCCACGGGAGGGTAGGACAAAAGATGACATGCAAGTTCTTTTCCATAAGCACGTATGACTATATTCAGAATACATGCCTACATTGCATTGATGAACTGGAGCTAGTTCTGTGTCACCCTATGTTATAATTGTTGCATGAGGAATTACATCTGATGTAATTATCCATCATTGATCCATTGCCTACGATCTTTTCACATATTGATCTTTGCTTAGTTACTTCTCGGTTGCCATTGTTACGATTGCTACAAAACTGCTACTGTTACTATTGCCACCATTACCGCTACTTCCATACTACTTTGCTACTAAATACTTTGCTGCAGATATTAAGTCTTTCAGGTGTAGTTGAATTGACAACTCAATTGTTAATGCTTGAGCATATTCTTTGGCTCCCCCTGTGTCGAATCAATAAATTCGGGTTGAATACTCTATCCTCCAAAACTATTGTGATCCCCTATACTTGTGGGTTATCACCCCCCCTCCTAAGTCAAATTAACCACTCTCATTGTCAGGCAAAAAGTAGTGATGGACCAAGCGGGCCCACAAATGGAAAGCATCGATATTGCTGATAACCGCTTAAGTGGGTGCGAGTGGACAACCACCATCACTTTGCAAGTGGGTCAAACATATGGTGAATACCTAAAATGCACAACTTTGATGTGCCAAACATGCCTCAAAAACCACAAACCATGCACCCACACAAAGTGAGGTTCATGAAGCGTACTACATATGATGGTCCCCTTCCCCCTCTTCGACGCATACTATATGCTTCTACCATAATACAACCCAAAAAGAATCCTCATCGATGGTGAAATTAATTAACCTCTCCCGATGTAGGTCAAAGTGATGCACATGCATCGACGATGGCCTCGTGGGCCCACAGATGGAATCATCACACGTGAGTGTCCTAGCTAGGATACGCCCACATGGATGTGGCGCAAAGAGGTGTTGTGTGATGTTTGAATAGCCATTTTCACAATTTTGATGTGGCACGTGCCTCGAAAACCAAAAAGTCCCGACACTGAGTGAGGTGTACTTGTTCACGGACACGTACGTATAGTATATATACATGCTAGTCCCCTCCCACCTCTTCGACGCATACTATATACCACCATAACACAAACAAAAAAAGTCTACCTTGCTAGTCAAATTAAACTCACTACCGGCTGTTCGTCAAAGTGATGGACGATGACCTCGCGGGACAATAGAAAGTTTCATACATGAGTATCGAGTGTCATGTAGGACAACCATCGACTGCATGTGGCCAAAACATGTATGTATGCAAGGGTTGTGTAATGTTTTAAATTATGAATTCACGACTCTGATGTGGCACCGGCCTGCCTAACAAAATGGCCAACCCACACGGTGGCTCACAACTCATAGTGTACTGCGAGCCACTCGCCACCCCAGACGCACACACCCACACACACCGCGAATCCACCGGAACTACAATGCATGTTAAATTAGTTATCCCGCGGTGAACATATATATGTTACCAAAGGAGGGATGTTTTAATTTCGAAAAAAATCAAAGATCATTAAGACGTTTTAGTACATTAATTGATTGATTTTCTATGGGTATAATGTGCAAAAATCAAATTCGAGCTACATGCACACATGAAAGTGCACCTAAATGGAATGCAAAAACACATGTGTCTCACTGGGTGCATGTTTACTCCCCGTGCAACAGATTTCAAACAATGAGAATCTTGATTTTTAAATTCAGTACATCCAAAACTTATTTGAAGTTCATGAAACTTATCTTGTTGTCATATGGACACCAATACAAAGTTGCATTTAACATTTTTTGGTCAAATTTGAGACCAGTTTTGATGTAATCTTTATCTAATTACAAACGGGAGATTATTAATAATTGGGAACCAATATCCCAAATGGACTATTTATTCGAACCATGAGCGTTAGACCAACAATGGATACATGCCATGAATCAGTTAAGCAAAAAATAAAGCAGCATCATTAATCATCCAAATATAAAAACAATATATGTGCCGCCACGCGAATCGTGTACCTTGCGAGCAGGCGTGAGTTGACGGGACACATGCGAGCAGTCCACCACATAGGCAGACCGAGAGACATGCGTGTAGGTGTGTGAATTGACGGAGGCATGCTTGTTGTGTAGTGTCATCGGGAGGCGTGCGAGTAGTTGTGTGAAATGATGGTAGGCATGCCAGCAGTCCGGTGCGTAGGCTCACCGGGAGGCGAGCCAACGGTTTGACTGCCGCCCGCCTCTCTCCCACTACTCCATATTAAGAGCTCTCCCATATTAATGGTGCTCCCGAGTGGCCGCACCCCCCATCCTCGCCACACACACAATCCCCTCTCTGCATCCTCGACGCCGCTCTCAGTCATCAAAACCGTCAGTGTATGAGGATGCCGCCGAAGCCGTCAGAGTGAGTGGCGATGTCGGGGCTGCTAAAGCACCGGAGCACGACGTGGAGATGGAGATAGAGGTTGTCATCACCATAGGCATCGAGCTTCCATGGCCGGAGGCGGAGTTCCACACTGACTCTGGTGACGACTCGGGCGACAACTCCGACGACCACTCCGACGACGACTCCGACGACGACGGACAACTAGTTAGTCATCTATACCCATTTATGTGTCAAATAGATCCCAGGGTTTCTCTGGTTACTCCTGCCTCCCCCTATTTGGAATAGAAATCCTATGGTTATGTTCTCCCAATCCATGAAATCTGAGTAAGTTTCGTTAGATCTGTGTAGTGTATTGATTGTTTGAATGCTACAAGTGATAAGTGTTCATGCTAATAGGGTTAGTGTTCATCTGTGGAAATGATTTCTGCTAGTAATCCGACTAGGGTTAGTGTTTGTGCTAGTAATTCCTATCCAGGACTTGATAATTGATTTTGAATGACCTACATATGTTTGTGCCATTATTTTCTTCAAGATTGGTCTATACATAGACGAATGTGCTTAAAAATTGAACCATAATCTCTGGATATGTATAAGTAAATATCCATAAATTCCTAATCCTATGGCATGTAATCGTTGATTTGATGCCAATTTTTTGCAACTGCCAAATGTTTGCTAGAGATTAGTTTGTAACCATAAATTTGACGCCACATTTTTTTACTATTTGTATAGGTGCTGTCTGACGATGTGGACAGCAAAAATGAAGATGTCCAGAGGAGGTACAAGAGGTAAATCCCGAGGGAGCTTTATGCGGGAATGCATAACAGGCATATTAGGACCTGGGACGGCGGCTATCGATGCCCATTTTGCAACTGCAAGCTTCATGACGCGTATCAAAGTGTTCTGGCGCATGCAAGAGGATGGGTTGTTGGCTCCTTCAAGCATAACTATTCTCATAGGGTGGAGCACGGCGCGTACGCCGAGTACCTGGAGAAGCTTTAGGATCATGCCGGCATGTGAGATGAGATGTGGGATCGAACTATGTATGCTTGAGGATGCTTAATGGCGGTTGAACTATGCTTGTGTACGTGTACGCTTATTATCTATGTCTGAGTATGTTTAATCTATGTTTACTTATAACTAACTATGGGATATGGATGCAATCAGTTGGATTGATGGAATCTACTTCCGTCCTCGTTTATTGGCCCCCTTTGTAATTTGTGTTAAATGTTGACCAAAGATTTAACTGACAAAATGTTAGTGCAGGTCAGCAAAAATTATATCGTTGGATGCGTATTTGAACATAGTGTTCAATGATATAATATTTGGTGACATGCATAAACATTTCTTAGTCAAATGTTTGGTCGAAATTTGGTACAAATTACAGAGGGGACCAATTAACCAGGATGGAGGTAGTACGTCAATCACACACGGTTCCCAAAATTGGAACCGTGTGCAATGACTTTCATTTTGCCTGTTGCTTCAATCACACACGGTTCCCAAAATTGGAACAATGTGCAATGACTTTCGTTTTGCTTGTTGCGTCAATCACACACGGTTGGCTCTAGCAAACCGTTGCCTCTGAAATTCTTTGTGGGACAGAAAACCCTCACCATCCAATTCAAAAAAGAAAAAAGAAAACCCTCGCCATCCCCACGTCACAAAACCCCTCACCCCCGCCCGCCACCCCATGCCTACGGTCCCCATACACACCTGCACAAGCTCCTCCACATATATGCATGGCACCGCCTATCGCGGCGGTAACCACTTAGCTCGACGCCTGCCGCCGCCGCCAGGCTGCCGGCAAACCCCACTGCATTTCACCACTACAGCTTGCCGCCGCCTGTCGCCATCGACTTTCTCGACGCTGCTCGCGGTCGACCCAGCTCCGCTCGGTTGGGGAATCTGCCGTACTGAGGGGTTTTTCTCATGGACGATAAGGTAACTGATTTAATGAGATATTATCTCATCTCTCATCCCGGTTCATCTGCCTCCTTTAACCACCCGGCAGAAATCTCCATGAATTCATTTTTATTCGAGCTGATTTGAGGGTTTTCTTTCATTCATAGAGTGTACAGTGTGCCGACACATCAGGACCTTGCGATCTCCGTTAGAGATTCCATCTCATCATACCAGATGACTTGAGCATGTGCGTGATATGTTCAATCTCACCCTAAATCGGTTGACATGGCCTACTTTCCTGAAGATATTCTAAATACTGCTACATTTGAATAAAAGGTGTCACATGCACCATATACGTCAAAGGGGATTTCCCCCTCTTCTTTTTATATCAGGCAAATTAATGATGTATTGTTCTTTCAATTACTCTCATATTTCCATGACATCATGTTTACCCTATCTATTTAATTATAGATTTTTGTCCTTCGATTTCAACTATTGTATAGTTCTTTCAATTTGGGCCCATATTTGCATGTTACCATATTTTATTTAAAAATCCTACCATTTTCTGCAGTGCATCCCTTGCTATGCAATAGATTATGTAGTGCACAACTTTTCCCTTACATAGATCAAGGTTGCACGAATGTCATACTGCACACCAACCATGGATTTACAATCGTTGTTACTATAAGACTTGATGAACATGGTGACTCCTATTTTGGCGCTGGCTTTTGGAAAGAAATTTCTAAGTTTTATGTACTGAAAGATGGCACTAAAATTGGACTGCACATAAAAGGGCCTGGTCATGAGATATATGCTAACTTCCCCGACAAAATCATCTGTCCTGACTTTGTTCGAAGTAAGTTTTCTTTTCAACTATCTGCATGTTGACTTACCCAGCAATGTTAAATGAATTGTGTAGTATTTAAACAACCAATTGTTATTCCCTTTTCTTACTATATTCCTACCTAATAACTTCTAGTTACCAATACACTTTTCTATTACCCTGTTTTAACTAAATTTTCCCTATACTCTCATTTCTATCAGAAAGCACTGCTGATAAGGAGAATCCAGAGGTAGAGAATGGGGCTGCCAACAAGCAGAGGCGGGCGAGCTAGAACCGCAAGCGACTCCGGCAGGCATAGACTTCATCAGCAGCCTCCTCAATGATATGTTGACAGTCATCATCTCCCTCCTCCCAATCAAATGTGGGGCGCAGACAACTGTCCATTCCCGGCGGTGGCCCCCCTATGGAAATTCACCCCTCTTGACCTCATCGACACGCACGAGTTCTGCCATGGCTATCGCAAAAGCTTGGATGCATTATCCAAGATCCTCGGCAGTCACCCTGGCCCAACCAGAGGCCTTAGAATGGGCATGTTTCGTTCCAACGGCAGGGACCGAGCCAAGCTTGACGATTGGTTCGTATCCCCCGCCCAAGATCAGCTCGAGGAGCTCACTTTTTATGATGGGTATATGCACTCGCTACCAACGTCCGCGCTCCGCCTCGCACCCAGTTGCGAGTCGCCAAGTTCAGGAACTACCATCTCACCCCTTAATGACGCGCCCGCTCTTATTCTACCACGACTGAAGCACCTCAAGCTCGTCGCCGTCTGCCTCTCAAATGGTAACATGGAGCGCCTGCTCCGTGGCTGTACTGCACTGGAGTACCTTCGTCTTCAGGCGATCAATGGGTTGAGTACATTCCACATCACCTCAATGACTCTTCGGACTATTTATGTGTGTTGCTGGTTCGTCAGGAAGACATCATAAGATGTGTACCACGGTATGGTCATTAAGGACACACCTGCACTTGAGAGATTACTTGTAATTGATCAAGTAGGTCCAACAAGAATCAAAGTCATTTGTGCGCCGAAATTAACAGTGCAGGGCTACTCGTGTGACAAATACTCCGAACTTGTTATTGGATCCACACCCATTCAGGTACAACAGCCACCATCTACCTCTCCTTCTACAAATTAACATTATTTCTAATTTTGAATATTTGTGTTTGTCTATCATTCAGAAAATGATTCCGACAAGCCTGACCGCGAAACTGCGCACAGTGAAGGTCTTGGCACTAGAATCTATCGGCCCCAACCTAGAGCAAATTGTCACTTTCCTGAGATGCTTTCCATTCCTGGAGAATCTATATATCAAGGTGATGTTCCTTTCCTGTTAAATGTTAACTGATGCCTACTACGCAACCTTCTTCTTGTAGACGTTATTGGGCCTCCAAGTGAGGAGGTTTGTAGGACAATAGCAAATTTCCCTCAAGTGGATGACCTAAGGTTTATCAATCCGTGGGAGGCGTAGGATGAAGATGGTCTCTCTCAAACAACCCTGCAACCAAATAACAAAGAGTCTCTTGTGTCCCCAACACACCCAATACAATGGTAAATTGTATAGGTGCACTAGTTCGGCGAAGAGATGGTGATACAAGTGCAATATGCATGGTAGATATAGGTTTTTGTAATCTGAAAATATAAAAACAGCAAGGTAGCAATTGATAAAAGTGAGCGAAAGCGGTATTACAATGCTTCAAACCAAGGCCTAGGATTCATACTTTCACTAGTGCAAGTTCTCTCAACAATAATAACATAATTAGATCATATAAAAATCCCTCAACATGCAACAAAGAGTCACTCCAAAGTCACTAATAGTGGAGAACAAACTAAGAGATTATTGTAGGGTACGAAACCACCTCAAAGTTATTCTTTCCGATTAATCTATTGGGCTATTCCTATAAGTGTCACAAACAGCCCTAGAGTTCATAGTAAAATAACACCTTAAGATACACATCAACCAAAACCCTAATGTCACCTAGATACTCCAATGTCACCTCAAGTATCCACGGGTATGATCATATGATATGCATCACACAATCTCAGATTCATCTATTCAAACCAAGACAAAGAACTTAAAAGAGTGCCCCAAAGTTTCTACCAGAGAGTCAAGACGAAAACATGTGCCAACCCCTCTGCATAGATTCCCAAGGCCACGAAACCCGCAAGTTGATCACCAAAACATACATCAAGTAGATCACGTGAATATCCCATTGTCACCACAGATAAGCACATGCAAGACATACATCAAGTGTTCTCAAATCCTTAAAGACTCAATCCAATAAGATAACTTCAAAGGGAAAACTCAACCCATTACAAGATATTAGAGGGGGATAAACATCATAAGATCTAACTATAATAGCAAAGCTCGTGCTACATCAAGATCATGCCATGCCAAGAACAAGAGAGAGAGAGAGAGAGAGAGAGAGAGAGAGAGGGAGATCAAACACATAGCTATTGGTACATACCCTCATCCCCAAGGGTGAACTACTACCTCCTTGTCATGGAGAGCGCCGGGATGATGAAGATGGCCACTGGTGATGGATCACCCCTCCGGCAGGGTGCCGGAACAGGGTCTAGATTGGTTTTTCGTGGCTCTGGAGGCTTGCGGTGGCGGAACTCCTGATCTAGGTTTCTTTTCGTGGTTTCTGTATTTATAGGTATTTTTGGCATATGTTTCACGTCAGGGGGGGTCTCCGAGTTAGCCACGAGGTAGGGGCACAATCCCTGGGGGGGTTGGGCGCGCCCCCCATCCTCGTGGATGACTTGGGACTCTTTTGGCCCAACTCTTTTGCTTCAGGGGGCTTCTTCTGGTCCATAAAAAATCTCCATAAATTGGCACGTCAATTGGACTCTGTTTGGTATTCCTTTTCTGTAAAACTCAAAAACAAGGAAAAAAACAAAAACTGGCACTAGGCTCTAGGTTAATAGGTTAGTCCCAAAAAATCATATAAAATAGCAAATAAACGCATATAAAACTTCAAAGATGGATGATATAATAGCATGGAACAATAAAAAAATTATAGATACGTTGGAGACGTATCAAGCATCCCCGAGCTTAATTCCTGATCGTCCTCGAGTAGGTAAATGATAAAAATAGAATTTTTGATGTGGAATGCTACCTAACATATTTATCAATGTAATCTTCTTTATTGTGGCAAGAATATTCAGATCCATAAGATTCAAAACAAAAGTCTAATGTTGACATAAAAACGATAATACTTCAAGCATACTAACAAGGAAATTATGTCTTCTCAAAATAACATGGCCAAAGAAAGTTTATCCCTACAAAATCATATAGTCTGGCTATGCTCCATTGTCACACAAAACATTCAAATCATGCACAACCCCGGTTTCAGCCAAGCAATTGTTTCATACTTCAGTATTCTCAAACTTTTTCAACTTTCACGCAATACATGAGCGTGAGCCATGGACATAACACTATAGGTGGAATAGAATGGTGGTTGTGGAGAAGACAAAAAGAGGGAGATAGTCTCACATCAACTAGGCGTCTCAACGGGCTATGAAGATGCCCATTAATAGATATCAATGTGAGTGAGTAGGGATTGCCATGCAACAGATGCACTAGAGCTATAAGTGTATGAAAGCTCCAAAAGAAACTAAGTGGGTGTGCATCCAACTTGCTTGCTCATGAAGACCTAGGGCATTTGAGGAAACCCATCGTTGGAATATACAAGCCAAGTTCTATAATGAAAAAATCCCACTAGTATATGAAAGTGAAAATATAGGAGACTCTCTATCATGAACATCATGGTGCTACTTTGAAGCACAAGTGTGGTAAAAGAATAGTAGCATTGCCCCTTATCTCTTTTCTCTCATTTTTTTCTCTTTCTTGATAGGCTTCTTTGGCCTCTTTTTTAATTGGCTTCTTTGGCCTCTCTTTTTATTTCCTCACATGGGACAATGCTCTAATAATGATGATCATCACACTTCTATTTACTTACAACTCAAAAAATTACAAATCAATGCTTAGAACAAAATATGACTTTATGTGAATGCCTTCGGCAGTATACCGGGATGTGCAATGAATCAAGAGTGACATGTTGTTGGGCCTCCAAGTGCAGAGGTTTGTAGGACAGCAGCAAATTTCCCTCAAGTGGATGACCTAAGGTTTATCAATCCGTGGTAGGCGTAGGATGAAGTTGGTCTCTCTCAAACAACTCTGCAACCAAATAACAAAGAGTCTCTTGTGTCCCCAACACACCCAATACAATGGTAAATTTTATAGGTGCACTAGTTCGGCGAACATATGGTGAGACAAGTGCAATAAGGATGGTAGATATAGGTTTTTGTAATCTGAAAATATAAAAACAGCAAGGTAGAAATCGATAAAAGTGAGCGAAAATGGTATTGAAATACTTCAAAACAAGGCCCGGGGTTCATACTTTCACTAGTGCAAGTTCTCTCAACAATAATAACATAATTAGATCATATAAAAATCCCTCAACATGCAACAAACACATAGCTACTGCTACATACCGTCAGCCCCGAGGGTGAACTACTCCCTCCTTGTCATGGAGAGCGCCGGGATGATGAAGATGGCCACCAGTGACGGATTGCCCCTCCGACAGGGTGCCGGAATGGGGTCTAGATTGGTTTTTCATGGCTCTTGAGGCTTGCGATGGCGGAACTCCCATCTAGGTTTGTTTTCAGTGGTTTCTTTATTTATAGGAATTTTTGGCGTCCATTTCATGTCAGGGGGGTCTCCGAGTCAGCCACGAGGTAGGGGCACGCTCCCTGGGGGGTAGGGCATGCCTCCCACCCTCGTGGATGACTCGGGACTCTTTTGGCCAAACTCTTTTGCTTCGGGGGCTTCTTTTGGTCCATAAAAAATGTCCGTAAATTGGCAGGTCAATTGGAATCCGTTTGGTATTCCTTTTCTGTAGAACTGAAAAACAAGGAAAAAAATAGAAACTGGCACTAGGCTCTAGGTTAATAGGTTAGTCCCAAAAATCATATAAAATAGCATATAAATGCATATAAAACATCTAAGATGGATAATAGAATAGCACGGAACAGTCAAAAATTATAGATACGTTGGAGACGTATCTGTCACATCCCTAGTTCTGGTCTGCTCCGGGTTAGCTAGTCTTGTGTTGCATCATGTTTAAATTTCTCTTAAACCTGAAATGGGGAGCAAAAAACCAAAGCACCCCCCCTGAAAATACCAGGTTCAACTGAAAAACATTTCAATGTACCCAGAATGCCCTTCACAAAAGTTCATTATTTTTGAATTGGTCTAGAACCTCTCCCAAAAATGGTGCACATTTTTCTAGGCCATTCTGGATTTTTGAATTAAATCATATAGTATTTGCATTTGGGCATTTAAATGCTACATAATATTTGAAATTCTCAAATAAGCATAAACTAAAATGTTTGTTGTTGGTTATACTCCAAAAAGTGGCATTGAGCAGTTTCATGATTTTTGGATATGTTTAAGTATTTTTAATAAAGCCACGAAGATTACAGAGTAATAGAAAAACTTAAATAAAAGAGAGAGAGAGAGAGAGAGAGAGAGAGAGAAAGGAACTAACCTTGCAGCAGCCCACATGCCTGTGCGGCCTAGCACCGAAACAGACCGGCCCAGCCCACCACCGCTGTCGTGCTCCTGGCGCCAGTCGGCCAGGCGTGTGGCCGACGCGCGCGCGGGTGCAGAGCGCCACGCCACCAGCTCGCCTGCCTGCCTCTCTTGCCAGCGCGACGCCGCGTTGCTTCTCCTCGGCGCCACCCTGACCACTCTGGCCTATCCACTCCTCCTCTCCCCTCCTCTGCCCCCTCCCCGCAGCACACTCGAGCGCGCTCGTCGCGCCGCTCGCTGCTGCCACGGCCACTGTCACCGCCTCGCCTCACCATCGTGTCCCAGAGCTCCGTCGTGGTCTGATTCATCCAGAAGACCCAGCCCCGAGCATTCACACGCTCTGCACTGCCTTCACCGAGCTCCTCCCCGACTGTCGTTGCCAAAGATCCACTCTGCCGCCCCGTTCGCTCCGGTCCTCCTTCGAGCTCGCCGTCTGCACCGCTGAAACCGCCGTGAGCTTCTCCCTCGAACCACCCTCTCCGTTTTCTCGTTTGCACGCCGTAGCCGCCACGCCACTCGCACCCGTATGCGCCGCCGCCTACGCTCACCGCTGACGTGATCCCGGCGACCAAATGGTCCGGTTGTCGTGTCTAACACGCTCGCCGCTTCGCGTAGTTTCTGTAAGTGCTAACTGCGCATCGCCTAGGCAACCGAAGCCGCATTCCCGCGCATGCCCGAACGCCGGCCGCCACTGCCGAGCTCGTAGCCGTCGTCTCTGGCGGCCCTAGCTGTTGCTGCTTGCCGCAATGGGCGCGGGTGAGCTTCAGCTCCCCGTAGCCGCTCTCCGCCGTCCATTTGGACGCCGGAGGAACAAGCCCGAGCCCTCCGCCGCGCCTGCTGCCGCCGGTGGCTAAACGCCAGCGGGATTGACTCGTTTGACTAGGGGTTTGACCTCCCCTGGGTCAATGACAGGTGGGCCCAGAGCCCTGCTAATTTTAGCTTAGTGCTAACTAACTTCTAGTTAACCCACTAAGTCACTGACGTGTGGATCCGCCCCTGTTAATTATTAGTTAGGTTTAGTTAGTGCTAATTAACCTAGATTTGTACTCGGTTAGTTAGTTGTGTCACTGACCAGTGGACCCCACTGGTCAAGCTTGACCTGGACCGGCCCCGCTGACAGGCTGACGTCATAGTGATGGAGTGCTGATGCAATAACTCATTTTCTGGATTAATTTTAATTCAGGAAATTCAAGAAAATATCCAAAACTTCAAAAATTCATATTAATTCAACCGTAACTCAGAATGAAGTAATTTATATATGAAAAATGATCAGAAAAATCCAATCTATCCATCTGTACCATTTTCATGCATGTTAGAACAACTTATAGCTATTATTTAGGACAAATCATATAAATGGCATTTGAATATCCACATATGGAGTTTGAATTTGAATCCTGGGTTCAAACCAACTCCATTTAACTTGCTACTAGTTGCATTAGCTCAAACCATGGCATATTTCCATGTCACATTCATGCATCATATTGTGCATTGCATTGATTGTGTTCTTCCTTGTTTGCCGGTAATTGTCCCCTCTCAGTAGTCGTGTTCCGACGATGAGATCGATGACACCGATGAAGAGCTATTATTATCTTCAGAAGTGCCAGGCAAGCAAAAACCCCTTGTTCATTCCGATAAAATCCCACTCTCTCGCTCTTTCTCTCTTTTACTGCATTATGACAACAACGATTCAACTGTTACATGCTGCGGTAGTTGAACCCCTTTCCTCTGAATGACCTGTCATTGCCACAGTAAATAGATGAAACCCACTAGCATGAGTAGGAGTTGTTTGAGCCCTGATGTGCCTACTCATTCATGCTTGTTTCTCATGCCTGCTATTGCCTGGAGTTGTGTCAGGTCTGATTCATCGGGATGAATTGGAATGTGTTGAACATGTCCTACTGTTGAGAGCTAAGTGTGTGAACACGATTTGGTAAAGGTAGTGATGAGAGGCCATGTAGGAGTACATGGTGGGTTGTCTCATTGAAACTGTCCTCAGGAACTGAGTTCTTTGTTTGTGATCCATGAACAGTTACTACCACACATTGGGTTCCGGTAACTCGACCCCTCTCGACTTATTAATCAACTCGATCTCTGTCCAGGAGTTGCAACTAGTTTCTGGTGTTTGTAGGTAGTGTTAGTAGTCTACCAAGTGGCAACCGGTACAGGTGGGCTTGGGATAGACTAGGAATAGTGGCCCGGTGTGCCAAGTGGCACACGGATGGTGGGCTTGGGAACCCTACACGCATCGTTTGGGGCCATGAGCGGCACCTTGGCCGGATCTCCTTGCGGATGGAACCCGAATAGGCGATAAACCTGGACGAGAGACTTGTGTGGTTAGTCAGGTCGTGGCCGACACCCTCGTTGGGCTTCCGCTTGAAGGTTGTCGAGTACATGTCATGTAAACGGCGATAAGTGGTGAGAGCGTGTGTGAAGAAGTACACCCCTGCAGGGTTAGCATTATCTATTCGAATAGCCGTGTCCGCGGTAAAGGACTTCTGGGTTGCTTGTACAGTTCATAGACAAGTGAAAGTGGATACTCTAAAATATGCAAGATAAGTGTGAGTGCTATGGATGGCGTTCTCGTAGCGAGACGGGAGCGGATCCATAGTGGTGTATTGGTATGGTGAATATGTGGACTCGTGTGCGCCACCTGAAAAGAGTTACTTGCAGTCGTAGTTCAGGATAGCCACCGAGTCAAAGCTGGCTTGCTGCAGTTAAACTCCACCACCCCTTTGTTGATAATGGTGCATATGTAGTTAGTTCTGATGTAAGTCTTGCTGGTTACATTTGTACTCACGTTGCTTAATTCATGTTTTTGCAGAGAGACTTCAGTCTCACTAGTAGTACCGCTTGGACTTCGACGTTTAGCTTGTTACCTCAGCTACAATCTTGTGCCCTCAACATGATCTGGTAGATAGTCAGGCATCTCAGCCTTTTTCATTTGTAGATGTCTGTACTCAGACATGTTAAGCTTCTGCTTGTGCTTTGACTTGTATGCTCTGAATGTTGGGTCATGAGACTCATGTTTGTAATCTCTCGCTCCTCAGAGCCTATTGAATAAATACTTGGGTTGTAGAGTCATGTTGTGATGCCATGTTGTATTTGCACATATCGAGCATATTGTGTGTATGTTATTGAAATGCTTGGTATGTGTGGGATCTGACTACCTAGTTGTTTATCCTTGGTAGCCTCTCTTACCGGGAAATGTCTCCTAGTGCTTCCACTGAGCCTTGGTAGCTTGCTACTGCTCCGGAATAGTTAGGCTGGCCGGCATGTGTCCTTCTATGTTCCTGTGTCTGTCCCTTCGGGGAAATGTCATGCGGTGTCTACCGGAGTCCTGTTAGCCTGCTACAGCCCGGTTTACCGGAGTCCTGCTAGCCCAGTTGCCATAGCCCGCATTCACTCGCTGATGACCGACACGTTCGTTGCTGGGTCATGTATGCCTGTTCCTATAAGTTAGTGCCACTTTGGGTTCACGACTAGCCATGTTAGCCCGGGCTCCTTGTCATATGGATGCTAGTGACACTATCATATACATGTGTTAAAAGGCGCAAACGGTCCCGGGCCTGGTAAGGCGACACCCGTGGGAATACTGTGCGTGAGGCCGCAAAGTGATATGAGGATTTACATGCTAGATCAGTGTGCCATTGAGTTGGGGTCCTGACAGCTTTGGTACCAGAGCTTGACTGCCTGTAGGTTTACCAAGCCAAACTGGTCGAAGTTGAGTCTAGAAATTCTTAGTTATATAAGGGAATTGATTGTGGGATGGAACGTAAGGATCTTTTTACTCCTTATACCTTATGCCTTCTGATTCGAGTCATTTTATCTTTCCTACGGGGTTAAGGAACTAGGCTCTCTCTTCCTTCTATCAGGATCATGTGTTACTAATCCGTAGACTTATAGGATTGACGATTTCAAGCCTCAGTTTAGTTCCTACTATTTCTGTGTGTTGACAGTTGGTCTTGGAACCTTGATATTGTGATGTTGAGTGGCTATGCCACCATTTTACAGGATGTCTCAAATCTTTCGAGCTTTTACAGCCGTTATGTTGTCCGAGTCATCCCAGGTTTCTAAATAGTCTAATGCATTTGTAAATCCCTTCTTTCCGTTTCTGAAGTTCCTTTTTGCCAGATCAACCACACTAACTAGTGTGTTGAGGTACTGCCTCGGCATTTAGGTTGGACTTATTATTATGACCCTAGGTGTCTAGAGTATCACCTAGTAATCTGTCCATGTTATGTGTCATAGTGTGATGATTCTAGCCCATTATTCTCGAAAGCATCCCGTGATGCCACTTAGTTAGTAGGCATTCCACTCCTGGGTTTTTGAACCCGAAATTTCTCTACTCACTTCATGTTGTTAGTGTTTGCTAGTTCCTTTATGTTATTAGTAACCTTTGTGATAGTACTTGAGGTTCATGGTATATCCTTCTTCCAAATATCATGAACTACTTATGGTAGAAGTTCCTCACAGAACCGAAAGATCACAACCAGAGTGCTCTTGACGAGTTCTCGATTCTATGCTGTGACTCTGTCAGTCCTACCTTCTCTGCATGGGTTATCCGGAAGAAACCTGTTGAACTTGGTTCGGCATACTAATCTATGCATCCACAACTTAGAAAGTTATATGTTCCCTGAGTTGTCTCTCTTTAGTTGTATTTTGACCCCCGTCTACCAATTGATAGTCAGAAGTAGTTGTGCATTCATGTTTATCGATGCCTATTATCCGTGTGTTCCGTCAAGCCATTCTATTCCAGAATGACTAGGAGAAATGAACTCTAGTACCTCATCCATATCTAGGATTGGGTCAAAGTAGTCATACTCCGCAGATCAAAATACTAATCCAGTTTTTGTTCAGTTCCACCTTGGAGTGTTACCATCTTTATATTAAGAATATCATGGGATTGTGCACCATCCAATGAACTCTTGATACAGTGATACTTCTCACCATCATTATCCATTCCTCGGTCCCCGTGTTGTCGCAACCGGAATGCCGATAGATGAACTATGGTGTGTGAAATCAATACTCCTGGCAACCTCGTTTCTTGGTAGTTGAAGGACAATAATTTCATTCTTCTAAGATAGATTGTGCTACCTAGTCCTTATTTCCGGTGCACTCCTCGATCAATGAGTTAGGATTGTGTCAATCTCTTGCTCATTTGATCATATCGTTTGCCCCGAAAAGCAAGTTTGTTCTCGAGCTTAGTAACATATCGGTAGTTCGTGATTTGCTGAATATCTTCTCCGAAGTATCACCAGGTCGTCACCTGACCGCTATGTTGAGTTTGTGATCAAATTGGTTTATCCCTGTAAACCACCCTTTCTCGAAGAATCTGTGTCGGATACCCTAAGCTAGTTGGTTAAGCTAAACAACAACTTGGAGAGTTGGAAGATAAAAGCTTGTCCGACTCAGTTAATTCCAAAGGGATATCCTTGTGAGTGTGTGCAGGAGAAAGATGATATCTTCATTGATTGATCCTCATGGTCAATTGCTGGATCTATTGTCTTGTCAAAACTTTGATTTGAGTGTGGTCTATCATCGAATTAAAATCAGAACCAACGATATTCGTAATGTTGTCTTACTCGTGGATGTTTCGTCGAGCATACACCATTATATCTTCCGGGTCTGACCAATGCTATCACCTTGTTCACAAAATTGTGGAATTCCACTTATATGGAAACCTGGATAAATTGTTATCGAGCCCATCAGCAACATTTCTATCTTTTCCATGATTCGTGTTGAACATCCAGCTAGTATTGGAAACTTCTATAAGCATTATCTTCATTTCCCGTTCATGAAGCATATGTTGGATGGAAGAAGTGACTTCCTCGAATTCATGCATTTGGTGCAAGTTGCCGCCGTGAGTTCGAGAAATATTGTTTTTGTTTCCTTTGGTACCATCCCAAGTCAGTTATGCATGTGCGAATGTATTCTATAGTTTGGTAGATTAATTACCTCCACTACATATGTATTCCCTAGCACAACAAGCCACTGATTGAATTGTTCAAGGAAAAGAAGTTCTTGAGTGTTAACCCTTAAGGACCCAAAGGTATATGCACAAGACTTCGTTATTCCAATGATGGTTCCCAATCAGAACTCGGTAGTGTTTTATTATAAGACTACCACGTGGTCATGCTTGTCTGGGACAGCGTGTTCACATGTGTGTAGCGGAACCAACTCATGTTTTGGAGCTTGCTACCGCAGTCTGTTTCTCGAGAATCTCACAACGTTATCTCGTCGGTTTGTGTTGCAAACTTTCATTTTTTTTCTAGACTTGATGAGTCTAGAATGTCCTGACCCCAACCAGATCTGAATCTTAGGCAAATATCATGGTTGAGCGTTTCCCAAGAACTATAATAGTGGTCTCTCTATAACCCGGTAAATTGGATGTTGTGGCCAACACACCCAACCCGAAGACCTACTATTGTAGTATCTTGATTAAGAAAGTTGGCCACCTCCCCATAAGGATGTCGTAGGATTTACTCTAGTAGTTGTCCCTTATGGATTTTTGTGTTCCCGAAGTCCGACCTTTTACTTGATGTTCTAGATATCAAACCATATCTATGAATGGATTACGCTAGCACATCAAGGAGAACATTATAAGCAAAGTGCTAAATGTATCTCGGTCAATCATCAAGATTTTGTTTCCTTGGCCTCGCTAAGGTGAAATCTGAGAAGGTGTTATCTTCCTTGCATCTGCATCCTCCCCCAATATCCATCATGCTGGAATGTTGAGTTTCCAGGATCCTTGCCATGGATGTTGGTAAAATCTTGATGAATATGGAAATGCTCAAGTCCTTGAGAGCACGGGCAAGCAAAATCACCCCTTGTGTTGTCTTCAACAAGGTAATCCACATCGTCCATTCTAGTCTGGGTATGCCATTCCTTCGCACTCTGCCAAACGATCGTTTGTGAATTGCCTTAGGACGGTATAGAGAGTTTCAATGATATAGGTATCAAAAGTAATTCTTTCTGCCACTTAAGGGAATAATTCTATGTGTCACCTTCTCTAAGGTGCCCCGTTATGGAATCATGGCAATTATTTCATCGCTATCTTGAAACCATTCACCATCTCCTCAAGCATGGAATTGTTGCCTACCAAATCGAACCCCCGTCATCTGTTCTTCTATTCCTCCCGAAGTGTGTTCGAACATCTCAGCTCAAGAGGTGTTCTATGCCTCATTCCGTGAGTTGATCATCAGTTGCTCGACCCTTGAGAAGATCGGTTCTTCTAGAGTTTTCATTTCTTCTCGTGGTCATGTTGAATGGAGTTCTCAAAGCAAGATGTCAAGATAAAGACCTTGAGAAGACAGTTGGATCATGAAGTTTCTGAAACTTAGTGTCCCCTTTGTCTTCTTACCTTCCGTCCTGAATCTCGGGACGAGATTCTTGTTTAGTGGGGGTGAGTTGTCACATCCCTAGTTCTGGTCTGCTCTGGGTTAGCTAGTCTTGTGTTGCATCATGTTTAAATTTCTCGGGAGCAACAAACCCCAGCACCCCCCTGAAAACACCAGGTTCAACTGAAAAACATTTCAATGAACCCAGAATGCCCTTCACAAAAGTTCATCATTTTTGAATTGGTCTAGAACCTCTCCCAAAAATGGTGCACATTTTTCTAGGACATTCTGGATTTTTGAATTAAATAATATAGTATTTGCATTTGGCATTTAAATGCTAGATAATATTTTAAATGCTTAAATAATTATAAACTAAAATGTTTGCTGTTGGTTATACTCCAAACAGTGGCATTGAGCAGTTTCATGATTTTTGGATCTGTTTAAGTATTTTTAATAAAGCCACAAAGATTACAGAGTAATAGAAAAACTTAAATAAAAGAGAGAGAGAGAGAGAGAGAGAGAGAGAGAGAAAGGAACTAACCTGGCAGCAGCCCACCTGCCTGTGCGGCCTAGCACTGCAACAGACTGGCCCAGCCCACCACCGCTGTCGTCCTCCTGGCGCCAGTCAGCCAGGCGTGTGGCCGACGCGCGCGCGCGGGCAGAGCACCACGCCACCAGCTCGCCTGCCTGCCTCCCTTGCCAGCGCGACGCCGCATTGCTTCTCCTCGGCGCCACCCTGACTCATCTGGCCTATCCACTCCTCCTCTCCCCTCCTCTGCTCCCTCCCCATAGCACACCCGAGCGCGCTCGTCGCTGCCTCTCGCTGCTGCCACGGCCACCGTCACCGCCTCACCTCACCATCATGTCCCAGAGCTCCGCCGTGGTCTGATTCATCCAGAAGACCCAGCCCCGAGCATTCGCACGCTCTGCACTGCCTTCACCGAGCTCCTCCCCGACCACCATCGCCGGATATCCACTCTGCTGCCCCGTTTTTCATGGTCCTAAGGTTGACAGTAGAAAGGGGGGGTAAGTGTAGAGAGGCAAGATCTTAGCTATGGCAAAGATGTACACACGAGGTTTACGAGTTCAGGACCTTCTCGGAGGAAGTAACAGCCCTACGTCTCGGTGTCCGGAGGCGGTCGATTGTATTATGTGTGTAGTATTACAGGGGGTGCGAACCCTTATCCCAGAGGAGGGGTTAGCTTATATAGGTGCGCCAGGACTCCAGCCCACCTCCATTACAAGGGGCTTAATGTACATAAAGTAAGGGTGTTACTGGTAACGGCAGTCTTAAATACTCTTAATGCTCATGAAGACTAAGGAGTGAATGCCTGGCCGTTTCGTGCTCTTCCGACTCCTGGTCCTTGATATAGTCGAGTGACCCCCCATATGGTCGAGTGACGGTGGGGGATGATGGTCGAGTGATTAGGTCGTCGAGTGGATTCTTGGTCTCTTTATCTTCTGGGGTAGTGACCTTGGGTAGGACGTATCGGTCAGGCCTATGACCCTACCCCAGGTATGTATCCTCATCAGTAGCCCCTGAATGGATTAAGGTGTGAGTGCAAAGTAGGACAAAGTTGGACCTGTTCTGAGCTTTGTGCCTTCGCGAGTGTTTCCTGAACGTCTGTGTTGGTACTTCATTGTTGATTCGGTCGCCTTGATCCATTCACAGAACTGTCGATTAAACCAGTGACCTTATGCGTCGAGTGCTGTGTTGAAGCACGGGATCTTGGGTGCGATTGTCTGTGGTGAATCCCGGATTTCACGGGATACAAAATTTTGGGGAAGCGCGCGAGCCGGAGAGCACCGAAACGAGCGGTCCGGATAAGTAGCGATGCCTCGATCCCTGCGCTGCCTTTTTCGCCACGTACGCTGCGCGCAACTGTAGCAGGATTTGATGGGATTGCTCGGCCCCACGCGTCAGTCACTCGTAAGTGACCCTTTATAAGGCGACGGGCCGAGGCGCTTGCACTGTGCATGCCTACTTCTTCCTCTTCCTTCTCCATTTCTCCGTCGCATCCAGTGCCTCCGCTCCCGACACTGCTGCTCCCTCACCATGGTGAAGGACAAGACGGCGGCGCTAGAGCGTGCTAAGAAGGCGACGGGGGTGGCGAAGGGCAAGAAATAGGGCCGCGGATCATTGTCGCGCGCGGGCCTGCCGCCGGGCTGGATCCAAGGCGATTGGATCTAGTCTTCGGTCCAGCAGGAGGATCTGGCTGAACTAGAGGAGTCCGGGCTGATTGCCAAGGGAGCGGCGAGGCTGCCGGAGGGGGAGACTGAACCGCAACCTTGACCGGGTGAGTGTGTCCTGCTTGCCACTCACGTCGACCAGGGTTTCTCGCTCCCCCTGCACCCTTTTTCTCGTGGGTTTTTGAACTTCTTTGGTGCACAGCTCCACCACTTTTCCTCCAAAACCATCACGTACCAAGCCGCATTTGTGTCGATGTGCGAGAACTTCTTAGGGTGTCGACCACACTGGGGTCTCTTCAAACACATCTTCACCATTCATTCCCAGTCGGTAAAAAAGGCGAAGTCGAGTGACTCGAAAACCCATGTTATCCAGATGTGCGGGGGTCTAGGTATCCAAAAGAGGAATAGGAGCGCTTTCCATGCTGTGACCCTTCTTGAATCTGTTAGGGGTTGGCAGTCATCCTGGTTCTATTGCCAGGACGTTGTGGCTCCAGGTCAGTCGACCGGTCTTCCTCCTTTTTCATTCAAACGTGTCCAGACTCCTGCTCCACTGAAAGTTACTGCTGCTGAGACCATGGAGACGAGGATGTTGGTAGACCGAGTGGTCCAGCTCATCAATGATGGCGTTACTGGCTTGGACTTGTTGGAAGTGTTCCTCAGTCGGCGCATCCAGCCTCTCTAGGCCCGTGATCACCCAATGTGGTTGTATTCTGGACCGGATGACACCGCTCGAGTCCATCCAGAAGAAGTCGGTCGAAACCGTAGCCTTGTGGTTGAAGGTATCACGGGCAACCAAGACAACCCTAGAGGATCCAGGTGAGTCGTCCCTTTCGGTGATGGCAACCCACCCGACAAGGTACATTCTCCGTTCCGACTGTTTTCGGCTCACGTTCCGACTGTACTTGTTGTTGGCTGACTCTTGCTTCGGTCGATTTGCTTTGTAGGTATTCACTGAGATGCACTCAATGCCCAATGGCGAACGGGCTTTGGCGCAGGACCAGGAGGGGGAGGACAGTGCGGAGGAGAGTGGCGAGTGGGAGTCCCCGGGAGAAGAGGAGGAGGAGGAGAGCAAGGAGTCAGACGAGGAGGAAGAGGTCGATTCACCGCCGTGCTCTGAACGTTGATCCAAACAGCAACATGACCCATCTGGCGGGCGTGGGAAAAGCGTGGCTTCGAGTGCCACTACCCAGAAGCGCACTCGGACATCGACTCCGGAGCCGACGGAGAAGGTGGCCAAGTAGCCTAACGTTGCTCCTCCCAAGGCCCGGAAGACACTGCCATGGATCAAGATGGACGTCTCTGTCGCTTCGGGTGAGCATCTCGCTTGCGTTTTTGTAACTCGACTGAAGAATTTCTTGTTCTGACTAACTAACTCATGTGTCTTTCAAGCCCCACCTCTGCTGCCACTGACATGGACATTGACAAGGCGCCAGGAGACAAAGAAGCCACCTCACGAGTCGGTAAGTCTGATCGGCCAAGCTTCATTGAATCGTGTAGACTGTCAATAGATAGAGTTTCTGACATTTTCTCCTTTTCTGTAGTTCCGCAAGAAGTTGTTGTGCTACCTGATGATGAAGAAGAAGTTCCTCTACAGGAGAGTAAGAGGAGGAGTGGGAGTGTTGGCAGGAAGAGGCTTGAGGTTCAGATTCGTCAGTCGACGCCGGCGCTCGAGGCGGCGGTCGAACTCTCCAGAGAGGCTGTTCGGACCAGCGTCACATTCGCCAGCCCGCTGACGACTGGTCGTCTGGCGGGCTCGACTGCACCGACTCATGCTACTCCAGTGCAGCTCCACGCCTCCGACCCAGCAACTACCTCAGCTGCTCTACAGCCATCACTTTTTGTTGTGCATCAGACTCCGGATGACTCGCCGAGTGCTGCTAGGGAAGCTCTACGCCAAGTGAACCTTGTCATGGAGCAGGTGAAGGTGGTGCACGAGGCCAGCCAAGTGGCTTACAATGCCAGTACTGCCCTTCAGGCCAATGTTCAGGTCAGCAAGACTCCGACTGAACTTTCGAATGTTATCTCGTATCTGATCACCCACTGGGGTGTTTCATTGCTTGGAGCTTTGAAAATTTTCCATTGCACTCGACTTGAGTAGAAGCTTAGTAGACTGTCCGAATTCACGCTGGGCAGACCCTGCTGAGTATTGATCTGAACCAGTGGGGGCACGCTAAGTGCACCCACTGGGTGTAGTCCCCGAGATTCCGGTCGACTGCTGGCAGTCGACTGAGGTCTTAGAATGCATCTCTCTTTCTTTTTTTTCTTTTTTTGGGCAACTCTCGCTGAGTATTGATCTGATCCAGTGGGGGCATGCTAAGTGCACCCACTGGGTGTAGTCCCCGAGACTATTGTCTTAGAGTAATTCTTCTCCTTCACTGTCGCTTATATCTGTCGACTGACATGTCTGTCTTTATGTCTACAGAGGTCTTGTGATCTTGGAGCTCGGCTCACCGAATTAAAGAAGAAGCATATCAGCGTTGAACTTAACCTCGAACTTGTGAAGAAGAATCTGAAGACTGCTCAAGAAGAAACGTCCATCATGGGAGGTAATCACTCGGCCATTTTGTCTGCTTTGTAGCTTCACACTTCGCACTGGTTTTTCTTTCAGTCTCTTTGAACCGGGTGATTTCACACAAACAGATGTGCGCAGTGAAAATTGTCAACTTCGGTCTCGTCTGAAGAGTGTTGTTTCTTTAGAGAGGATGAAGGAAGCTTTGGAGCAGAAGGATATGGATCTGGCAGCTACTCAGAAGGAAGCACGCGAGAAGACGAAGCTTGCAGACCAGAAGCTGGCGTCAGTCGGCAAGTTGGAGGACGAGAATGTGAAATTCAAGACGGCCTTCTCGGACGCCAATCGTGAAGTCGAACAACTGAGGAAGGACAAGGAGAACCTGACCGCTGAAGTTGATGGTCTCAGGACCAAGACGGGCAAGCTAGAGTCTCATTCGGAACAACTTGCAGCGAAGCTTGTCCTGAAGCTTGAAGGTATGACTGTTCAGTTAGATAACTGTCGTCGACTGAGATTTGCAATACTGTCGACTCATTGTTTGTTGTGATGGAACAGAACTCTGTCAGGACTTTGAAGCTGAAACTGGACGGGCAAGACAGGTCTTGACCCTATCAACTGTCCCATGAAAGATGAAGTAGCGATGAACTTGCTCCGACTGGAATCACGCTTGGACGGTGCAGTCGACTATCTGGCTCAGCTAAAGGCAGTGATGGCCCGAGTGGACGCCGAACTCTGGCCTCAGGCATAACTTCCTCAAAGTCTCGAGTCGTTGATGATTCGAATCAACCAAATCCCTGACCGAGTGCAATAGTGGAAGAAGTCTTCTGCCCGCTGTGGCGCTGACGTCGCCTTGTCCCTGGTTCGCCTGCACTCCAAGGAGGCCAAAGAAGAGAAGCTGGCGGCCCTCAAGGTGGCGAATACTACGAAGCACTCTTTCCAAGACTTCATGGACACCTTCCTCGAGGCAACCACTCGCATTTCCGACAGCATCGATCTCGACAGCTTCTGCGATCCGGCCAGTCCTTCTCCCGGCGAGTGATTAAAAAAACATTATGCCTCACCTTTATTTGCCTCGGGATGCCGAGTGATTTTGTAACCATTAAAACTCCTCCGAGTCTGGTGCCCGAGTACTTTTAATCTGCGGTTAGGGAACTCTGGATTTATCTTTGAATATGTTGGGTTTATCTTCGAGTGAAGTCTGCTCTTTACTTGGGTCGGTTTTCTCATTACTTGCTGCAGGTGCTGAAGAAGGGTCAGCAGTTGACCTGTTGACGAGCCCTTGGTAGCATTGATCAGCTCATCAGCGAGGTACTCAGCAATGGTCTTGACGTTCCTGTCATCAGGGAGGGGCCAATCGTTGGGTGCACACAATCTTGTCCTTCTTCTTGACGGTGCAGCCCCCGGGTGGGGGGAGGGGTGGGGGTGACCCGTGGCCTCACTCACCACTCGGTGGGATTTTTCAAACTTAGGCGAGCATTGGGCTACAGCTAAGTCCCCCGAGTGGGAGGGTCGCTCACCACTCGGTAGGATTTTTCGAACTTAGGCGAGCACTGGGCTACAGCTAAGCCCCCCGAGTGGGAGGGTTGCCCACCACTCGGTAGGATTTTTCAAACTTAGGCGAGCACTGGGCTGCAACTAAGCCCCCGAGTGGGAGGGTCGCTCACCACTCGGTAGGATTTTTCAAACTTAGGCGAGCATTGGGCTGCAGCTAAGCCCCCGAGTGGGAGGTTCACTCACCACTCGGTAGGATTTTTCAAACTTAGGCGAGCACTGGGCTACAGCTAAGCCCCGAGTGGGAGTGTCCCTCACCACTCGGTAGGATTTTTCAAACTTAGGCGAGCACTGGGCTGCAGCTAAGACCCCGAGTGGGAGGGTCGCTCACCACTCGGTAGGATTTCTCAAACTGAGGCGAGCACTGGGCTGCAGCTAAGCCTCCGAGTGGGAGGGTCGCTCACCACTCAGTAGGATTTTTCGAACTTAGGCGAGCATTGGACTGCAGCTAAGCCCCTGAGTGAGACTGTCGCTCACCACTCGGTAGGATTTTTCGAACTTAGGCGAGCACTGCTCACCACAATCTCGTCCTTCTTCTTGACGGTGCAACCTCTGGCGGGATGCCATTTTGGAGGACTTTTTATTACTTAAGTGAGTATTGGACTGCAGCTAAGCCTCCGAGTGAGAGGCAGACTCACCACTCGGTAGGATTTTTTCAAACTTAGGCGAGCACTGGGCTGCAGTTAAGCCCCCGAGTGGGAGGCAGACTCACCACTCGATAGGGTTTTTCAAACTTAGGCGAGCACTGGGCTGCAGCTAAGCCCCCGAGTGGGAGGCAGACTCACCACTCAGTAGGATTTTTTTTTAAACTTAGGCGAGCACTGGGTTGCAGCTAAGCCCCCGAGTGGGAGGCAGACTCACCACTCGGTAGGATTTTACAAACTTAGGCGAGCACTGGGCTGCAGCTAAGCCCCCGAGTGGGAGGCGGACTCACCACTCGGTAGGATTTTTATAACTTAGGCGAGCACTGGGCTGCAGCTAAGCCCCCGAGTGGGAGGCGGACTCACCACTCGGTAGGATTTTTATAACTTCATCTGCGGCGAAACAGATTCACAGCTAAGGCAACACATACAAAAGAAATAAACAACAATCATTCGGAAGACTGTAAAATTATGTCTTTTGATAATCAAACTAAGAGGTACTTCTTATTACATCGGTCTAAGTACTTAAGAGTAAAAAGGGCGGAGCAGTTCCGCGTTCCAGGCGCGCGGTTCATCTTTGTTGTGCTCGACGTTGAAGAGACGGTATGCCCCATTGTGTAGCACCTTGGTAACGACGAAAGGGCCTTCCCAAGCGGGGGCGAGCTTGTGTGGCTTCTGTTGATCCACTCGGAGGACCAAGTCCCCTTCCTGGAATGCACGACCCCTTACGTTCCTGGCATGGAATCGACATAAGTCTTGCTGATAAATGGTCGACCGGATCAAGGTCATCTCTCTTTCCTCCTCCAGGAGGTCGACTGCATCTTGTCGAGCTTGCTCTGCTTCTTCTTCTGAGAAGATTTCGACTCGGGGAGCATTGTGGAGCAAATCTCTCGGCAAAACGGCTTCGGCTCCATAGACTAAAAAGAATGGACTCCATCCAGTCGACCGATTGGGGGTTGTGCTCAGCCCCGAAAGCACCGATGGGAGCTCATCGAACCAATCCCTTGCCGCGTGCTTGAGGTCGCGCATTAACCGGGGCTTCAGTCCTTTGAGAATCAATCCATTCGCTCACTCATCCTGCCCATTCGACTGGGGATGGGTGACCGAAGCGTAATCGACCCTCATGCCTTGGGAAGCACAAAAGACTCTGAACTCATCAGAGTCAAAGTTCGATCCGTTATCAGTGATGACGCTGTGCGGTACGCCATATCTGAATATCAACTCTCTAATGAAGATCACAACAGTGCTTGCTTCAAGGTTTTTAATAGGCTTGGCCTCGATCCACTTGGTAAACTTGTCGACTGCTACCAGTACATGGGTAAATCTGCTCCTGTCGGTCCTTAGAGGTCCAACCATGTCCAATCCCCAAACAGCAAAAGGCCAGACGAGTGGAATATTCTTCAGAGCTAATGCAGGTTTGTGGGACATGTTGGAATAAAACTGACAACCTTCACACTTGTCCACTATTTCCTTTACCATCTCGTTGGCGTGCGGCCAGTAAAACCCGGCTCGGTATGCTTTGGCCATGATGGTCCGAGAGGACGCATGGTGACCACAGGTCCCCGAGTGAATATCATTGAGGATCATTCGGCCTTCTTCTGGCGTGATGCACTTCTGGCAGACCCCAGTTACACTTTCTCTAAACAACTGTCCTTTTATCATAGTAAAGGCTTTAGACCATCGGACGATCTGTCGAGCCTCTTCTTCATCCTCTGAGAGTTCTTTCCTAAGAATGTATGCAATGTATGGCACTGTCCAATCGGGAATGATGACCAAAATCTCCATGACTAAGTCGACCACGGCTGGGATTTCAACTTTAGTCGGATCTGTGGCACTCTTGGGCTGCGGTGACTCTTCGGTGAAAGGATCTTCCTTAATTGAAGGTGAATGAATATGTTCCAGAAACACGTTTCGGGGAATGGCCTCTCTCTTTGAACCTATCTTGGCCAACTCATCTGCAGCTTGATTTTTCAGTCGAGGTATATGGTGGAGCTCCAAACCTTCAAACATCTTCTCCAGCTTTCTCACTGCATTGCAATAACCAGTCATGGCTGGGCTTCTGACATCCCATTCCTTCATCACTTGGTTAACCACCAAATCTGAGTCGCTGTAGACCATAAGGCGACGGACGCCAAGTGAAATGGCCATATGCAACCCGTATATAAGTGCTTCATATTCAGCTTTGTTATTGGAGGAATCAAAATGAATCTGGAGAACATAACTAATCCTGTCTCCGCGGGGGGATACCAAAACTACTCCAGCGCCTGAACCATTTAGCATCTTGGAGCCATCAAAGAACATAGTCCAATGCTCTGACTGAACTTGAGTCGGCAATTGCTGTTCAATCCACTCGGCAAGGAAATCTGCAATTGCTTGGTACTTGATAGCCTTCTTTTCCTCGAACTTGATATCTAATGGAAGGAGTTCAATCGCCCATTTTGCCACTCGACCAGTTGCGTCTCGTCATTCAGAATTTCAGATAGTGGCGCGTCGCTGACGACTGTAATGGAGTGGTCAGAGAAATAATGCACAACCTTCTTCATGGTCATGTATATTCCATAGACAAGCTTCTGATAATGTGGGTATTGTTGCTTGGATGGAGTCAAAACTTCAGAGAGATAATAGACTGGGCGTTGAACCTTGTAAGCTTTTCCTTCTTCTCGCTCGACCGTGAGTACTGTGCTGACAACTTGTCCAGTGGCTGCAATGTAAAGCAGTAAAGGCTCTTTGCTAATTGGCGCAGCGAGCACAGGCTGGGTGGAAAGCAGGGTTTTGAGCTCTGCAAACGCTGCATCAGCTTCATCAGTCCACTTGAACTTATCATACTTCTTCATCAGTCGGTAAAGAGGCAAGGCCTTTTCACCGAGACGAGAAATGAATCGACTCAGGGCGGCCAGACAACTAGTCAGCTTCTGAACATCATGCACTCACACGGGGCGTTTCATTCGGAGGATTGTATCAACCTTTTCTGGATTGGCGTCGATCCCT
This sequence comes from Triticum aestivum, assembly GCF_018294505.1. NCBI lineage: Eukaryota > Viridiplantae > Streptophyta > Magnoliopsida > Poales > Poaceae > Triticum > Triticum aestivum. The sequence continues at coordinate 679,765,530 of NC_057810.1, forward strand.
CATTCAGAAACGAGAAAACCGAGTAACTTTCCTCCTGGAACTCCGAATGTGCACTTTGACGTATTGAGCTTGATATCATACCTCCTCAGGTTGGCAAAGGTTTATGCAAGGTCGGTCAATAGGTCGGAACCTTTGCGAGACTTGATCACAATGTCATCCATGTAAGCTTCCACATTCAGACAGATTTGAGTAAGCATGCACTTCTGAATCATTCTCATGAATGTGGCTCCGGCATTTTTCAGACCAAAAGGCATGGTGACATAGCAACAGCACCCAAATGGGGTGATGAAGGCTGTTTTTATTTCATCGGGACCATACAGTCGGATCTGATGGTATCGGGAATACGCAACTAAGAAAGACAAGCGCTCACACCCCGCAGTCGTGTCAACAATCTGATTGATGCGAGGGAGAGGGAAGTGATCTTTTGGGCAGGCCCGGTTGATATGCTTGAAATCAATGCACATACGAAGTGAATCATCCTTCTTAGGAACCATGACTACATTGGCTAACCACTCGGAGTGGTAGATTTCACGGATGAACTCTTCTACCAACAGTCGAGCCACTTCTTCGCCAATTGCTTTCCTCTTCTGCACGGCAGACCGCTGAAGGTGCTCTTTGACGGGCTTTACTTTAGGGTCGGCACGCAAACGGTGCTCGGCCAGTCCCCTCGGTACACCTGGCATGTCAGAAGGTTTCCATGCAAAGACGTCCCAGTTTTCACGAAGGAACTGAACGAGCGCTTCTTCCTATTTGCTGTCGAGCATCGTTGATATATGAGTCCGTGCATCATTGGGATCCGTCGGGTGAATATGAACTGGCTTCGTCTCACCAGTCGACTGGAATGCGGAATCTATGGCAGGCTTGGCTCGAAGCAAATCACTTGGATCTGCATTCTTCTGATATTCTTGGAACTCGACTGCTGCCATCTGTGCATCGGCGATTTTGGAACCTTTCTGGAAACATTCCTCAGCCTTCTGCCAATTGCCAGTAACTGTGATCACACCTTTGGGGCCAGGCATCTTCAGTTTGAGGTACACATAACATGGTCGAGCCATAAAACGTGCATAGGCTGGCCTACCCAGAATGGCATGATAGGCACTTTGGAAATCCACAACCTCAAATGTCAACTTCTCCTTTCGTTAATGCTTGGAGTCAACGTAAACCATGTCAAGGGCGATCTGGCCGAGTGATTCGGCTTTCTTTCCAGGGATTACGCCATGAAAACTCATATTTCTCTCGCTAAGCTTGGACATTGGTATGCCCATCCCCTTCAAGGTCTCAGCGTAGAGGATGTTCAGACCACTGCCACCGTCCATCAGTACTTTGGTCAGTCGAGTGCCTCTAACCACGGGGTCGACCACTAGTGCTTGCCTTCCAGGGGTGGCCACACTAACAGGATGGTCAGACTGGTCGAACATAATGGCTGTCTGAGACCATCTCAGGTAGGTGGTCGTCGCCGCAGGAGCGACCATATTCACCTCCCTGTTGACGACCTTCAATCGGCTCTTGCTTTCAACGTCAGCAAATATCATCAGAGTGGAATTGACTTTGGGATAACCATCATCCTCCTCTTCATCTTCACCTTGGTCCGACTCCTTATCCTTCTCATTGGGTTGTTTCTCTCGGAACTGCTGGATTAGGAGTCGACACTGCCGAGTGGTATGCTTCGGGTAAATCAGATTACCTTCCTCCTCTTTCTTCGTGTGGATGTGACACGGCAAATCCAGCACATCATTCCCTTCTTGATCCTTCACCTTCTTAGGGGGCCAGGGGCCCTTAGGTTTTCCCTTAAACTTTCCTTGATTCACTTCCGCAATCTCTCCAGGTGCCGCTGGCTCGGCCTTACGCTTCTGTTTCCGACTGGAGTTACCTCCACCGGCCTCTTGGCCGACTAGTTTCCTCTTCCCGCTACGGAGTCGATCCTCTTCTTCCCCGTTAGTGTACCGGGTGGCTATCTCCATCATTCGAGCCAGAGTCATATCCCCAGTTCGACCGAATTTCAAGACCAACTCCCTGTATTTAACGACTTCCTTGAAAGCACGTACAGCTTGATGCTCTGAAACATTTTCCACGGTGTGATGCAAAGTGGACCATCTCTGGATGAACTCCCTCAAAGTCTCATTCGGCTTCTGCACACAATGCTGCAACTCGGGCAATCCTGCTGGTCGCTTGCATGTGCCCTCAAAAGTTCTCATGAACACTCGAGATAGCTCTTCCCAACTGTGAATGCTGCCCAGAGTCAACTGAGTCAGCCACGCTCGGGCCGACCCTTCCAACATAAGAGGGAGATGCTTCATCGCTATCTCGTTGTTACCGCATCCAATCTGCACAGCCACACGGTAATCTTCAAGCCAAGTTTCAGGCTTGGATTCCCCGGTGAACTTACTGACCCCGGACGACAACCTGAAGTTGGGAGGTATCACTGCTGCCCTGATGGCTCTGCTAAAACACTCGGGACCAGAAACATGCACTTGGCTGCCGCTTGGATGATCTTTGCCAGGGTCTTCTGTGTGTGCTCTGTTTCGGTCGACCAGGCCTTGAACGAGGATAGACCTCGTGTCGAAGCCCGGTTCCCTTGGGTCGACTGAAATCCTACACTCACCACTATGACAGCGCCTGTCATCGTTCCGCCGAGGCACATACGACGCACTCCTCGGAGGAGGCGTGGGTCCCCGATGACGATTGTCACGGTCGAGTGGATGATCTTACTGCCCACGGCCTTCACGCTGCGGAGGCAATCTTGGGCTGTGAGCCGACTGAACCGTGTCCGCTGCAACGGATCTGCTGTGAATCCTATTCCGCGACTGAGATATGGTTGTATTCTTCTCTCCTGTTGCCCTGAGCAGGACCCGGATCTGCATCAGCCCTTTGCCAGCTTCTGACTGGGAAGGTTGGATCGACTCTACTATTCGGGCCGCAGCTGTGAGATTCTGAATCAGAGTGCGGTATACCTTAGGTGGAGGCGGGAAAATCAGTCGTCGACTGGACTCATGGATCCGCTCCTGGGCGCGCTCGTCGAGAGCGTGCTGAAGGTTATCCAGTCGAGTGCGCTCAGCCAAGTTAGCTAGGCGCACCTCCTCCAAGGCCCAAGCCTCGGGGGGTTCTCCAACGATGGGCGTGTGGAGTGCATCCATGTTGCGGCAACGAAGTTCTTCCCTCTGCTGCGAAAGAGAGGGGCTTGGGTCAGTATTCATCATGGACGTGCGACGGATCGCCGCCCCCGTCCCCGTCGCCCTCGCGGCGGAAACCGGGCGGGCTGTGAGGCCCATCGACCATCAAGACTTAGGCCGCAGGATCGCTGCTATCGCACTCGGATGCGGTCTCCGCGGAGCCAATCGACAGATCGAATAGGCCATGGAGAGTTTCGTTGGGCTTGATTGCCGCGACTTGATGGGTGGTCGAATACCGAGCCACTATGTGTTTCACCCAGTGCTGAAGCCGCTATCGACTGGACCGCTTGTGGCGGCGAACGGTGGGGAGAGAAAACACCATCGGAGCCGACTGATACTGAGTCGACGGCTACCAGAGAAGGATGCCATGAACGCACGCGTGGAAGTGCGTCGCCCCTCGGACGGAGAGCGCCTCAGCGTCCCGGGGAGCTTCTTGAAGCCACACGGAGTCGTCGGCGACGAAAACGAGCGCGCCGAGACGGATCTCCTGGCCCTCAACCAATCCGCCGTCGGAAACCATGATGATGATGATCAGTAAAACTTGCAACTTCACCAACAAGTCGCTAAGACACCTGCCCCATGGTGGGCGCCAACTGTCGAGGTCCTAAGGCCGACAGTAGAAAGGGGGTAGGTGTGGAGAGGCAAGATCTTAGCTATGGCAAAGATGTACACATGAGGTTTACGAGTTCAGGCCCTTCTCGGAGGAAGTAACAGCCCTACGTCTCAGTGCCCGGAGGCGGTCGATTGTATTATGTGTGTAGTATTACAGGGGGTGCGAACCCTTATCCCAGAGGAGGGGGTAGCTTATATAGAGTGCGCCAGGACCCCAGCCCACCTCCATTACAAGGGGCTTAATGTACATAAAGTAAGGGCGTTACTGGTAACGGCAGTCTTAAATACTCTTAATGCTCATGAAGACTAAGGAGTGAAAGCCTGGCTGTTGCGTGCTCTTCCGACTCCTGGTCCTTGATATAGTCGAGTGAGCCCCCATATGGTCGAGTGACGGTGGGGGATGACGGTCGAGTGATTAGGTCGTCGAGTGGATTCTTGGTCTCTTTATCTTCTGGGGTAGTGACCTTGGGTAGGACGTATAGGTCAGGCCTATGACCCTACCCCAGGTCAGTATCCTCATCACCATTCGCTCCGGTCCTCCTTTGAGCTCACCGTATGCACCGCTGAAACCGCCTTGAGCTTCTCCCTCGAACCATCCTCTCTGTTTTCTCGTTTGCATGCCATAGCTGCCACGCCACTTGCACCTGTATGCGCCGCCGCCTACGCTCACCGCCGACATGATCCCGGCGACCAAATGGTCCGGCCGTCGTGTCTAACACGCTCTCCACCTTGCGTAGTTTCTGTAAGTGCTAACCGCGCATCGCCTAGGCCACCGCAGCCGCGTTCCCGCGCATGCCCGAACGCCGGCCGCCGCTGCCGAGCTCGTAGCCGTCGTCTCTGGCGTCCCTAGCTGCTGTTGCTTGCCGTAACGGGTGTGGGTGAGCTTCAGCTCCCCGTAGCCGCTCTTGGCCGTCCATTTGGACGCCGGAGGAGCAAGCCCGAGCCCTCCGCCGTGTCTGCTGCCGCCGGTGGCTAAACGCCGGCGGGATTGACTCGTTTGACCAGGGGTTTGACCTCCCCTGGGTCAATGACAGGTGGGCCCAGAGCCCTGCTAATTTTAGGTTAGTGCTAACTAACTTCTAGTTAACCCACTAAGTCACTGACGTGTGGACCCGCCCCTGTTAGTTATTAGTTAGGTTTAGTTAGTGCTAATTAACCTAGATTAGTACTTAACCTAACACTAACTAACTCGGTTAGTTAGTTGTGCCACTGACCAGTGGACCCCACTGGTCAGGTTTGACCTGGACCGGCCCCGTTGACCAGCTGATGTCACAATGACGCAGTGCTGATGCAATAACTCGTTTTCTGGATTAATTTTAATTCAGGAAATTCTAGAAAATATCCAAAACTTCAAAAATTCATATTAATTCAACCGTAACTCAGAATGAAGTAATTTCTATATGAAAAATGATCAGAAAAATCCAATCTATCCATCTGTACCATTTTCATGCATGTTAGAACAACTTGTAGATACTGTTTAGGACAAATCATATAAATGGCATTTGAATATCCACATATGGAGTTTGAATTTGAATCCTGGATTCAAACCAACTCCATTTAACTTGCTGCTAGTTGCATTAGCTCAAACCACGGCATATTGCCATGTCACATTCATACATCATATTGTGCATTGCATTGATTGTGTTCTTCCTTGTTTGCCGGTAATTGTCCCCTCTCAGTAGACGTGTTCCGACGATGAGATCGATGACACCGATGAAGAGCTATTATTATCTTCAGAAGTGCCAGGCAAGCAAAAACCCCTTGTTCATTCCGATACAATCCCACTCTCTCGCTCGTGCTCTCTTTTACTGCATTACGATAACAACGATTCAACTGGTACATGCTGCGGTAGTTGAACCCCTTTCCTCTGAATGACCTATCATTGCCACAGTAAATAGATGAAACCCACTAGCATGGGTAGGAGTTGTTTGAGCCCTGATGTGCCTACTCATTCATGCTTGTTTGTCATGCCTGCTATTGCTTGGAGTTCTGTCAGGTCTGATTCATCGGGATGAATTGGAATGTGGTGAACATGTCCTACTGTTGAGAGCTAAGTGTGTGAACACGATTTGGTAAAGGTAGCGATGAGAGGCCATGTAGGAGTACATGGTGGGTTGTCTCATTGAAACTGTCCTCAGGAACTGAGTTCTGTGTTTGTGATCCATGAACAGTTGCTACCACACATTGGGTTCCGGTAACTCGACCCCTCTCGACTTATTAATCAACTCGATCTCTGTCCAGGAGTTGCAACTAGTTTCTGGTGTTTGTAGGTAGTGTTAGTAGTCTACCAAGTGGCAACCGGTATAGGTGGGCTTGGGACAGACTAGGCACAGTGGCCCGGTGCACCAAGTGGCACCCAGATGGTGGGCTTGGGAACCCTGCACACATCATTGGGGTCGTGAGCGACACCCCGGCCGGATCTCCTTGCGGATGGAACCCGAATAGGAGATAAACCTGGATGAGAGACTTGTGTGGTTAGTCAGGTCATGGCTGACACCCTCGCTGAGCTTCCGCTTGAAGGTTGCCGAGTACATGTCGTGTAAACGGCGATAAGTGGTGAGAGCATGTGTGAAGAAGTACACCCCTGCAGGGGTAGCATTATCTATTCGAATAGCCGTGTCCGCGGTAAAGGACTTCTGGGTTGCTTGTACAGTTCATAGACAAGTGAGAGTGGATACTCTAAAATACGCAAGATAAGCGTGAGTGCTATGGATGGCGTTCTCGTAGGGAGACGGGAGCGGATCCATAGTGGTGTATTGGTATGGTGAATATGTGGACTCGTGTGCGCCACCTGAAAAGAGTTACTTGCGGTCCTTGTTCAGGATAGCCACCGAGTCAAAGTTGGCTTGCTGCAATTAAACTCCACCACCCCTTTGTTGATAATGGTGCATATGTAGTTAGTTCTGATGTAAGTCTTGCTGGATACATTTGTACTCACGTTGCTTAATTCATGTTTTTACAGAGAGACTTCAGTCTCACTAGTAGTAACGCTTGGACTTCGACGTTTAGCTTGTTACCTCAGCTACGATCTTGTGCCCTCAACATGATCTGGTAGATAGTCAGGCATCTCAGCCTTTTTCATTTGTAGATGTCTGTACTCAGACATGTTAAGCTTCTGCTTGTGCTTTGACTTGTATGCTCTGAATGTTGGGTCATGAAACTCATGTTTGTAATATCTCGCTCCTCGGAGCCTATTGAATAAATACTTGGGTTGTAGAGTCATGTTGTGATGCCATGTTGTATTTGCACATATCGAGCATATTGCGTGTATGTTATTAAAATGCTTGGTATGTGTCCATGGATAGTCAACGAGGCGGAATCAGATTTGGCCACGACTCGAAAAGTAGGGTTGGGCTCGGGCTCCACAGCTGCAGTCTTACCTCATGTGTGTTTCTCCGCAGCCGGGCCAGGCCTAAACTGCCCCGACCTCCGCAGCCCTACCAGGCCTCAACCGCCCCGACTCCGAGCCGCCCTCTCCGCCACGGCATGAGCCGCCTCACCGGTCTGCTGCAGGCCGCTGCCTCCGCGACCGAGCCACTGATCCGCTTGATGTTTTGATTTGCCTCGCGATCGAGGCTGTGAGTCCTGAAGCAACAAATGACCCACAGCACGGTTACTACCATTACTTCATGTCAATTGATCCAAGCAGTAGTACTTCCTGTCGTGACTCCCATGTGAAGACAAGTACATGATTATTAGTGGGGTATGATGACTATTGCTTACGTGGAGGGTTGAAGATTTCTACACTGGCTCGCTTCCGCCGTCGGGCCGTCAGCATCACTCCGCCGTCGGGCGTCGAGCCGCCCTTGCACTACCCTTGAGACGCCGTGCCTCGTGAGTAGGCCCTGCTCGCCTTGCTAGATCACACCCCCGCCTCAACCGTTCATCTGGGTGGCTTGCCTCAGCTGCCACTGTCCGAGTTGCGGCCCTCACTCAGACTGCCCGCTGCTTCCAAGGCACCTCCGCCCCTGCGGCCATCAAACTGTCATCGTGGCCTACTTCGCCTCGAACCAACGACGAGCGATACTGGCCTGCCCGCACGAGCGATACTGCTTTAGCATGCGTGCACGTATACTTGCAGAAATATGAGCTTTACCAGTCAGCAGTGGCATCACTCTCAGGTCACGTATCACCTTCACCATGGCTGTGCCTTGAGTTGCCTCCGCCGTGTCCGTGCCTGTGGGGCGCCGCCACAGTTTGCCTCTGCTTCCGCATTGCCTCCATCTTCAACCCGGCTTGCCGCCTGCCATTGCCATGGTCGTATTTGTTTTAACTCGTTTCCTCGATTGTTTACGCGCCGACCCGCTGACCACCGTTGTCGTCTTGCCGGCCTCGCTCCAGGCCCCTGGCCTCGCACCAAGTTCAGTCTCCATTTCACTGAATCACCAGCGTTTCTCTACCGGGACTGCCTCCAAGTTGCTGGCCGAATCCTCACTGCCTACTCCAAGCAGATCAGTCCAAAGCTATAAAAAAAGAAGGGAAAGGAGGGCGGTAGCCATTGGTTGTATCAGAAGGGACAAACATCACGTCTCATAATGGAAAGCAGCAGAAGATAAATAGCAGAAGATCAAAGCTACTGGCGTGGTGGGCCATGCATTACTTTGGACTTGTTAAAAAAAAGAGATTGTCTCCCCACGTGGAGGCCTCAATCATTCTAGGTATTTGAAGAAAGAGAGCCACTATTACTACACCTCTCAATATGGCACGACTTCCAAGATCAATTCTCTGCATCTGTGTTCGTCCGATAAAAAATATCTCTGTGATATCCCTCCTATCTGTTTTATCTATAATACAGTAATCTATCTATGAACAGTTACTCTGACATGTCATATTTTTATGCAGGACGACTATTAAAAAAAGGGGTGGTATTATACCATGGAGGCACATTTGGCTGTGCCACACAGCTTAATGGACACACGTATCGCGGTCCGGTTTACATCAACGCGCCGGCCAACTTGCCCGTCCGTACCGCCTTACAATGCCACGGACGGATCGCCCGTCCGTCCTCACGGTCGGTTCACGCGTCCACGCCGGTTTACAACACGGAGAACAATTTGCTCGTCCGCATCGGCTTATAATGCCACAGCCGACTCATTTGTCCAAGTTGTCTCTGATGCTGCGGTCGTCTTTGCTGACCGTCTCTCGCGGCCTGGTCTACATCAACATACCGGGCCGCACCTGTCTGCATGAGCTGCTTCTTGATTATGAGCAAGTCACTGCTTGGGTAGCCCGGTTTTCTTCCAACAAATTGGAGGCAAATTATCATCAGCCGTGGTCTGCGTTGAATGGCTCAATGGACATGTGCACAAATCGCTGCCACTACAGTTTGGTTAACTTCAAACAGCCAGTTGGAAGGAACCATTGGCCGAGTTGCTGACACGGCTCATACGGGATAATTTATAACCCGCCACAGTCACCTCAACCTTCTATGGATTCACATCGTGCTATCAACACCAATGATATACAACTGCTGCCGGTTTATAACACGGTCAAATATGGAGAATCTCAAGCCAACTCCTTGAGTCGCCTTGAGACTTGGGGGCTATAATGATACGACTCAGCAAATGTTGCCAATTTTCAGTGAATTTAAGAACCCCAGGATGTTGGAGGGAAAGATAACCCGGTCCCGGAGGCTACCACCGTATTGGTAAAAATTTAAAGGCCATCAGAAAATTTCCGGCTCAAATGAAGGATTCCGGTTCAAAATCGGGTTCAAGGAAAATCTATCTCCCACAAATCTTTGAAGCTCTCAAAATCCGGTTTAACATCCGGTTCAAGAAGAAATATCTCTCGCTAAGTTCGAGTTCTCAGAAAAATCACTTGGGGGCTTGGTCGTGTTCGAACCATAGCTACACCTCTTTATCGGCTTAAGGCCAACAGGAAATCACTTAGGGGCCAAAGAGAGTGTTGCAAAAGCACAACTCAAACATAGGCACCCATTGAGCACAGCTCACAAAGTTACTTGGGGGCTCTTTGCGCAAAGCAACAAAGAGTTTGAAAGGACCCTTGTAATTGGCTATCAAGCCACGACTTGGAAGCCTGGTGTATTCACCTAAAACCTCGGGTTAACCTGCCTTCATCAAGTAAGCCACTCCGTCCAGGTAATCCGCGGTTACCCGTCGAACATTTGACAAGTCAATCTGATACAGACCCTAAACTTGTCAAAGTTAAAACGACGATTGGTTAATGTGAGGTCCATCTTAAAAGGCTTTGTCAAATGGTTTAACTCAGCAGGCTGGCAGCCCATGAAAAGCCTCGAATTTGGGGCCTGGCAGCCTGTGAAAAGCCTCGACTACAAGTTTTTATATGTTTTTATTTGCCAAGTTTCTTCTCCTTTGATGAGATTTACGAGATTTTTGATAAACCGGCGTTCATTAAACTCGGCTTGACTCTCAACTACAAGTTGTCAATATCTGATCAGTCATAATCTGGAGATTATTAACCCGGTCTGGTTTTGACTATAATTCACCAGTATTATATATGATTAATCCGGTGTTTATCACAACCCGGTACGGTTTTATCATAAATCGGTACGGTTTTATCATAAACCGGTATGGTTTTATCATAAACCGGCAAAATATGGAAGGAATTATCAGTACTCAAGATTGGGGTTATCACCCTTACTACAAAAAGTTGGTAAACCGACAATGTGATTCACCCTTACTGGTATGATATATTTCATATTTCATTATTCTTAAGTGCAGCCTTGGTTATAAACCCGGGTTATATGTTAGGCATTATGACCCGTCCGGCGGTAAACCGCCAGGACACTTTAAACTTGTTGCATGCAGAAACAGGTTGAATAAAGCATGATTATAAATCACCGGCGTTTATCAACCCGGCCTGGCTTTCGACTATAAGTCGCCAGTATGATGGTAAATTATACAGTATTTATTAACCCGGACTAGCTCGGGATTATAAGTTGCCAGTATATATTTGGATTGCGCCATTGGAATCATGCGCTCATAAATCATTGGATTATATTATTCAAATCTTCAAATAGCCAACATGGCTGGATTTTTATTATGGTTATCAACAAATATTACGATTGAGGTTTTCAAAGTCGCTTTAGCGCGATGACTATTATTTTATCAATGGATATGATTCATTCAATAATGGAAGGAATAGTCCCGAGTCGCTGCAGGCTTACGACCCGACACTTGGGGGCTACATTATTCAAGTTAAGATTATATCAAATATGCAAGTCTCATGTCGTTGCAAGCATGAACCATGACACTTGGGGGCTACACATCACTGCTCAAATCTACATGATTATATTTACAAAGTCCCTGCTCATTATTGCATAATGACCCGACCCTTGGGGGCTACACTGGTTGAAGTTTTTTGAGCATCAGGCAATTTCAAGTCCCACGTTGCTGCAAGCATGACAACTCGGCACTTGGGGGCTACATATGTGGAATACTCAGTTCTTACTAGTGATTGAGATGAACAATCTGGATTTCTTCAAGGTTGCAACATTTATATTGACACAAGTCTTAAGCTATCACTATGATCTCCTCTTAAGACTTGGGGGCTACAGGTAATATGCATATAAAGGAGGAACATCTTCAAATTCTCAGTTTTGGGCAAATTAGGAAGATTACTTGTGTGACCCGGCGTTGGCAACAATTATAACCTGGCGTCTACAAACGGTCATGATCCGGGATCATCAGTTTTTTATAACCCGGCAATTTTAGCAATGATAAACGGGCAAGTTTTACATTTTCAAACCGGCGGATATTAGTTGAATATTTGAAGATCAATATTCTTGTCAAATTAGAGCATTGAAGGCCGGTTCAAATGGATTGTTTATTTACAAAATATCTTCTGCAAGCAAATTGATTATGAAGCTGGTCTATTGACTCAGATTTTTCAGAAGGAAGAAATGACAAGGATTTAAGGATGATCAAGTGCCGGTTTGTAAGAATATTTAAACCAGAGCACAACCCGACAAATTTGTTCTTGTGTTTATGTTGCAGATCAGTTTAACATGGATGAATCCAAATTAAATTGGGGGCTAATGTCGGGGATATACCCTGTGGTATAAACCGCCGGATGTATGACCCGGCTAGAGTTTGGCGATTCACTGGCGACCCGCTTGGACCTGGCGGTTTATGATTCATTGGTGATCCGGCAGGCGGTCAGAGGAGTGACAAGATCCGGTGTCCCAACGGGCGGTTCATGAAAAGCTGGCTCATGTTATGGTGGACCGGTTTAAGAGAAAAGGCATGAGGAATATTTACCTTATAAGGGGTTAAGACAAGGACTTGTATCCGGTTTGTATTAGAAGGTAGACTAGTCCAAATCCTAATAGGACTCCACATGTAACCCGCCCCTTCAACTTATATAAGGAGGGGCAGGGCTCCCCAAAGAGGGTCAAGTAAGAAGAAGCAAGAAACAACCTCTAGGGCTAGACACAACTAGAGAAGAGCCGGTTTACGGCGACTCCCTCATGAGCATAATGAGATCTAGCCACAAACAGCATGTAGGGCTATTACCGGATGATGTTTCCCGGGGCCCGAAGCTGTCTAAACCCTTATCTTTTGTTCCGTCTCTCGATTCCGCCCAACCCCTCTCAAGCTACCACATAGATGTGTTGGCCTCACGACTAAGTCCTCACACTAGGACATCTGACGTGTTAATTCCACGACAGAGTTGTAATTGTTCTATATTGACTTTACACATAGCAAAATTAATCACATTTTCTACCCCCTTTTATGGCTCAATCTATCAGCATATGATCCCAGTCTGAGTCGCATATCATCATTCTATTATAAAGAACGATTAACTATATAATAATATTGCTGAATATTAAGGTAAATGTTCTTTGTCACAACATTTTGTGATTGCCACTGTAAACATGCTTGCACTCAATTTGAATCACATTCGGAAAGGATAAACACATTAGTTATTTTATTTGGAAACATTGCCATGTAAAATCCTTTCATATGAGTGTCCTCTTGGCTCTAAGAAAAAAATACGGAAGGAAATAACCACATACCCCATGGAATAGTTTATGCCACAAAGACAAATTATATAATTTTCAAATTGATGTGTATTAGTGTTCACTTGTGGGTTCTTAGATATCTAGGAAGATAGATCTACATTGTATAGTTTAACGGATGTGTTGATATAGTGGTTTCTAGAGTATACATTTTTCTATCACATGTGTACGCAAGTAGGTAATTCTAGATATGTCTACAATGTTTTCTTCTTAAATGTCAAATTTATTGTTTGCTAGCTTTTATTATTGTCAAATATTTACAATTCTTGGGGCTTTCTTCTAGTTTGCTCAAGTGTGGAGGAGAATGGGTAATTCTAGAGATGTCTACAATGCTGCCTAATCCTGTTATTTTTAGACGGTTGCCCATTGGTGCACAAGCTTTTGTTGGATGATTCCTGGGATAGGTCATCCTTAGTGGCTTTGAAGAAACAAGTGCATGAAGTGATGCATTTTCTATATAATCTTCCATTCGTTAAGATAAAGAGCAAATTTTGTATGTCAAAAAGTATGCTGGATTGCTGGTAGGTGGGGTGCAACCCGGCTTGATGGAGTTTGTAAACATTGATTGTATGTTTCAAGTGTATTAATATAAGATGACCTTTTTAAAAAATCGTCAAATGCCTGAATTTTTTCCATTTTCCTTACAAATAAGTGTGATCGCAGTCAAGCCGACCGTGCTCCGAGTTGTGAACTAGAAGAGAGGTGTGAATTTTTTGATGGCGTCGAGGGTTGGCGCGTCATGACGAATGTGTGCTATGACAATTTGTGTTACTTTCCAATAGTAAAATATTAAAGAAAATATACTCTCAGACTCAATAAACAAAAAGTGAACCAAAAAACTGGCCCGCCCACTGAAAATTACACCAATGGCATCACTACTTCCCTCACTAGAGGGTTTTCTAAACTATGTTTATATTTTTTTTTTGCAATACCTGTTCATTTTGGATATGTGCTTCTGTTCAGAATTAGGACCACGATCTCTAGTATTGGACTTTCCTTAGTAGTTACTAAGACATGGTTACTTTCCATGTGCAGGTTGTCTAAAAAAGTCGACATGCGTAACAAGTTTAGCAAAACAGGAATTTGAAAAAATACGGAGTATATCAGCATCATCGGAAATGAAAAGACAATCATAAGACAAGATTTTGCAACTATCTCCCATAGCTGTTGCAAAGCATAGATAATGTGAGCACTATACATGTATGAAAGCCACAAATTGCATAACTGTACCCAAGTAGATTGATCATGACGGCAACGGCAAAGCTTCACCACCATAGGTTCATAGGCATGTTGTTGGGGTTCGGTGAGGAAGGCTTCTTCAATGGAACATTGATAATGTGAGCATTATACACATATGCAAGCCACAAATCACATACCCATGCCCAAGTAGATTGATCACGATGGTGGCGGCATGGATTCATTATCATAGTCATGGTGTTGAGATTCGGTGAGGGAGGCTTCTTATGTGATGGAGGTGGTCGCAAAAAAAAAAGACGATTGGATGGTTGCGTGGGATTAGTCGGCGACGATTAGCATTGGCTTGTAGATAACTCCCCGGATCTGCCTTGGGCGCAATGAAGTTGAGTCCCAATCCTGCACTAGATTGGAGTTGGACCCAAATACTATGCATCTCATCAAAAGCTAGAACATTTACCATTTGGGCTCCTCTTGGAAACTTTGTAAAATTTCTAACATGCAATAGTTTAGATGTGTATTTGGAAGTGCACAATGCACAACAAAGACAGACCATGCAAATACAATCGTAACCAGTGTTCTGGAGAAGAATATGAACATAAAAAATCTCTATAACATGCTACAACCATGTTCCTTCTACACGAATCATGGTTACCAAAACAAAACACCCTAGAGCTACAAGAAATTGGCGAGGGAGGGTTCTTCACTTGCATCCTCTGTCCCAAGCACCTTTTCCCCTTCATAATGCAACCCTTCCTGTCGAGCCCATAGTCCCACAAACCAGTGTCACAATGTCACCACCTAGATCCGTCATGCAATTGCATCAACGCTCCCATTTATACAACACACATTCATACATACAAATACCAAAGCTAGGATTCAAAAACATCCAAAGGAAACTATGCTGCACATGTATATACCTAGAGGATGATGGGGCAGGCCAGGGGTGACTGCACACTGATTGGAAGCCATTGGGGTCGATAGGAGGACAGCAGTGACGACAAGAAAGTGGGCGGCTATCCATCAGTACATCGAGCTATCTATGGGGAAGAGTTGGCTTTAACGGAAGATGGAGATGGTGAAGATGATAGAGAGAGGAAATTGTGTATGCAACATGCAGAGTACTTAATGCATTTGTTGCGTGGACGTGGCAATATCGGGAGAAATCAGAAGAAAAAAAATGCTTGGGACCAACACTACTAGGAAAAGGGCTATAAATGAAATGGATACTAATGGCGCACCTGACATGTGGTGCGCCACTACTATATAGCAGTGGCGCACCATGTGCTGGTGCGCCATTAGTGTGGAAGACACTAATGGCGCACCAGACACATGGTGCGCCACTAGTAACAATTTTTTTTATTTTTCCAAACGTACTAATGGCGCACCCAGGCACAATGCGCCATTACTAGTTCTAATTAGTAATGGCGCACCAGCCACATAGTGCGCCACTACTATATATTTTTTATTCTTTTTTGCAAAACTACTAATGGCGCACCGTGGCATAGTGCGCCATTAATAACTAGTAATGGCGCACTATGCCACGGTGCGCCATTAGTATATATATATTTTTTATTATTTTTTTGTAAAACTACTAATGGAACACCACCAGCAGGTGCGCCATTAGTAACCAGGGTTACTAATGGCGCATTTGTAGGTGGTGCGCCATTAGTAACCTGGGATCAACAAGATATTTTGGACAGCCACACCTACCCACTCAATTTCCCCACTTCATTCTCTCCACCTCCTTCTCCAAGCTTGTTTCGGCTGCCTCCTCCTCCTCACCTCATTTGCACCATAGATTCATCCAAATTAAGTGGTTAAATTACCTTTTTTTTGATAGGTAAGTAAGGGGAAGCTATCTTTATGTTGTTCTCCCTCCAACAACGTGCAAATGCACTTTTTATGGCCTAGCTAGATCTATGTATGTTCGTGGTGTTGCATATGTTTGTGGTGTTGCATATATGTTTGTGTTTGCAGGTACTGGTATTTGAAATGCGATAGTTGCCAATACTTTGCCGGAATGTTGATTCATTTCCGTTTCGGCGAGAATTTTGGCACTATGCATTCTTTTTGGTCCTATTTTTAGGGAAAGTCATGCCAAATTTTTTCTTAGTTCTAAAATATTGTTTTGCTCTACCCTGCAGGCGACCATGGTCCGCACGATGACCGAAGGCATCGTGAATAGGTTTTTGAGCTCCGCGAAGGCCGAGATGCTTCTAAAGAACGAGACAAAGATAAGATGTCCGTGTCGAAGATGCAAACTGAAGAGCCTTATTGCGGACCCAGATTCCGGGCAGGTGCGGGACCACCTGCTCTTGCGTGGTTTCATGGATGGCTATCGGTGGCAAGGTGATGAAGATGACTACGAAGTCGTCCATGGGGGCCGGGCAAGAAATGAGGAAGGGCAGCAAGACAACCACGGAGGCTCGGGCGGGCCAGAAGACGAAGAATCTCCAGGACATGATCACAGCGGTGATGCTGTACACAGTCATCATGTAGAAGATGCAGGACATGATGATGAGGAAGATGCTGGAGCAGACGAAGGGCATGATCATGAAGATGAAGATGCCGGCAGAGCAGACGACGATGGACCATCGATGGGCTGGGTGCAGGACCCTCATATTCAAGAGTTGCTTCTCAAGCAGGCGGATAACGCAAGAGCTGTCGCCCGAGAGAAAGCCAAGCTGGATCAACTGTACATAGACGTGGTTACTCCATTGTATGAAGGATGCAGGCCCGAGGATACCCGCCTGAAAGTAACGCTCATGGCTCTGGAGATGAAGGTAAAACACAAAATGACCGAAGCATGCTTCGACGAGAACATGACATTCTGGCGCGAACGTCTTCCCAAGGGGAACAAGTGCCCGACCAGTTTCGAGGAGGCGAAGAAAATCGTGTGTCCTCTGGATTTACCGCACGTGAAATACCATGTGTGCATGAACAATTACATCATTTATCGGGACGAGCACGCGGTGTCTACCATATGTCCGGTGTGCGGCGTCACTCGATACAAGAAGAGGAAGAAAGCTCCTCGAAAAGTGGTGTGGTACTTTCCGATCACTCCTCATCTGCAGCGGTATTTCGCGGACCCTAAGGTAGCAAAGCTCCTGCGTTGGCACGCGGATAGGGAGGAGAAGAAGCCAGAAGATGACGCAAATGATCCGGAGATAAATAAAAAAGACAAGATGCTGAGTCACCCTAGGGATGGGAGCCAGTGGCAAGCGTTGAACTTTGAACACCCAGAATTTGGGAAGGATCCAAGGAACATCGTGCTGGGCGCAAGCATCGATGGAGTCAATCCGTTTGGCAGCCAGAGAAGCACACATAGCACCTGGCCTGTGTTTGTGTGGATGTACAACCTTCCCCATGGTTGTGCATGAAGAGGAAGTACATTCACATGAGTATGCTAATTGAAGGGCCAAAACAACCAGGGAACGACATCAATCTGTATCTAGGGCTGCTGAAAGAGGAGCTAGACACGCTGTGGAAAACGCCAGCCAATACGTGGGACACCGCACAGAAAGAATGTTTCCCTATGAGAGTCACACTGCTCACGACGGTGCACGACTATCTCGGTTACAGATATGTCGCGGGGCAGGTGGTCCACGGATTTTCTGGATGCGTTAGGTGCATGGATGACACAACGTATCGCCCGCTAGATAGAGATCCCGGGTCTTCGAAAACCGTGTTCATGGGACATCGAAGGTGGCTTCGCGACGATGACCCGTGGAGGAAATGCAAGGATCTGTTAGATGGTGAAACCGAACCCCAAAGACGCCCGCGTACGAGGCGCGGCGAGGAAATAGACGAGCTGTTGAAAAATTGGAAAGATTGCCCACTGCCGGGAAAGAAGCAAAAGGCGCCAGAGCCGGGAAAGAAGCGAAAGGAGCTAGAGCCGCTGCTGAAGGTATGGAAAACGAGGTTTGTTTTCTGGGACTTGCCGTACTGGAAGATCCACCGTGTGCCTCACAGCCTTGATGTCATGCATATCACGAAGAATGTGTGCGAGAGTCTGCTTGGTACCCTGCTCAACATGCCAGAGAGGACCAAAGATGGGCCGAAAGCAAGGGAAGACTTGAAATCAATGGGCATCAGGGAGGAGCTTCACGCTAACGATGATGATGAAGAGGCGAAGCAGGACACGGAAAGTCATCGCAAAGGCAAAAAGGCCAAGAAGACCGGAAATGACTACCCTCCCGCGTGCTTCACTCTAAGTCAGGAGGAGATCGATCAGTTTTTTACCTGCCTCGTAGGAGTAAAACTTCCTTACGGTTACGCGGGGAAGATAAGTAGATACCTAGACCCAGCGAAGCAGAAGTTCAGCGTGATGAAGTCTCACGACTGTCATGTGCTGATGACGCAGATACTTCCAGTTGCAATCCGTGGGATCATGGACGCGCACGTCCGTGAAATGCTACTTGGCCTATGCAACTTTTTCGACGTCATCTCTCGAAAGTCGGTTGGCGTGAGGCAACTCAGAAGGCTACAGGAAGAGATCATGGTGATACTATGCGAGCTTGATATGTACTTCCCGCTCGCATTCTTCGACATTATGGTGCATCTGCTGGTCCATATCGTGGAGGATATCATCCAACTTGGGCCGACGTTCCTGCATAGCATGATGTCGTTCGAAAGGATGAATGGTGTCATCAAAGGATACGTTCGCAACATGTCACGTCCAGAGGGAAGCATAGCCAGGGGCTTTCTGACCGAAGAGTGTATCTCCTACTGCACGAATTATCTAGGCATCGAGAACCCCGTTGGTCTTCCCGTCAATACGCACCTCGGCAGGCTCGCTGGATGGGGTCACCGTGAGGGTCGCCGTGAAATGCATGTCGACTTCGAGGGTCGACTCACCGACTTTTAGCATGACTTTTAGCATGACTTTGCTAAAAATCGGACATATGGGGTACTTGCTACTAATGCATGGGTCGGGGTATCTTAGTACTTAATTAAGTAGGATCAACTGCCCCTTTATTCTTGCTGCATTAAACCATAAGTGGCAATAGAGCCAAGTGATTAGGCCCAACTTAGACTCGACAAACCCTAAATGATAAAACCTTGGCTTTTAGGGTGCCTCGGTGTCGATGAGAACCTAAATGATGTACGCTTAGGCTTTTAGGGTGCCTTGGCACCGACAAACCCTAAATGATAAAGGCTTAGCTTTTAGGATGCCTCAGTGTCGACAAACCCTAAATGATGAGACCATGATCTTGTTCCTTGACAATAACCAACTTTTTTACGAAACTTTTTCCTATTTAGAGCGAAACATGGCCCACAACGATGAGGCCGGCGGTTCGGGCGGCAAGCAATTCTGGGAGCTATCCCAGGAGATGGAGGAAGAACCTCACCGCTATGAGGACGCCGCGGAAGACACCGATCCTGACTACACAACCCCTAGTGGCGTCGGGGATGACACCACTGATGGTGCCGCCGAGGATGCCACCACTGATGATGGCGGCACACCCACAGATGGCAGCCAACCGAAGAGGCAATGGAAGGACCGGCGCCCGAGCGTGCTCGGCACCGTCAAGGAGGAATTTACTGAAGTGAACTCCGATGGGCATCCGACGGCGCCCAAAGAAGTAGTCAAGGGGTACTCGGTTCAGCTCAGGTGCATTCTCCGGAGCACCGTCTTGATCAACACCGAGAACCTAAGGCATAAGGACCGAGGGAATTTGTGCAGCCTCCTCTTCACGAAGCTGCACGAACGATACAAGTTCCCCACTGACTTTGCAAACACACGCCTCTCAAGGAATAAAGTGAACAGTGTCTCCCTCACGAGGATGAGCACGGCCCTGTCTACTTGGAGAAGCACGGTGAAGGCAATGATTGAAAAAGGTGATAGTTATGAGAAGATCAAGGCGAAATATTCTTTGATCAGCGAAGATGACTACAAGGAGTTCAAGATCAAGTGCGAGAGCAGCACAACCTCCGAATCAAGTCAGTGGGGGAAAGAAATGCAGCAGTTGAACTTAGGGGTCCACCAACTCGGTCCCGGCGGTTACAGAGTGGCGGAGCTGTTGGGGAATGTAGTAATTTCAAAAAAATTCCTATGCACACGCAAGATCATGGTGATGCATAGCAACGAGAGGGGATAGTGTGTCCATGTACCCTCGTAGACCGTAAGCGGAAGCGTTATGACAACGCGGTTGATGTAGTCGTACGTCTTCACGATCCGACCGATCCAAGCACCGAACGTACGGTACCTCTGAGTTTAGCACACGCTCAGCTCGATGACGATCCCCGGACTCCGATCCAGCAGGGTGTCGGGGATGAGTTCCGTCAGCACGACGGCGTGGTGACGATGATGATGTTCTACCGACGCAGGGCTTCGCCTAAGCACCGCAACAATATGACCGAGGTGGAATATGGTGGAAGGGGACACCGCACACGGCTAAGGAACGATCACGAAGATCAACTTGTGTGTTATGGGGTGCCCCCTGCCCCCGTATATAAAGGAGGGAGGGGGGCGGTGCGGCCGGACCCTAGGGGTGCGCCTGGAGGAGTCCTACTCCCACCGGGAGTAGGACTCCCCCCTCTTGCCTTGTGGGAGAAGGAAAGGGGGAAGGGGAAAGAGGAAAGGGGGGCGCCCCCCCCCCTTACTTGTCCTATTCGGACTAGGGGGAAGGGGGCACGCGGCCTGCCCTGGCCGGCCCTCCTCTTCTCCCTTAGGCCCCGTGTAGGCCCATTAACCCCCGGGGGGGTCCGGTAACCCCCCGATACTCCGGTAAAATCCCGATTTCACCCGGAACGATTCCGATATCCAAATATAGGCTTCCAATGTATCAATCTTTATGTCTCGACCATTTCGAGACTCCTCGTCATGTCCGTGATCATATCCGGGACTCCGAACAACTTTCGGTACATGAAAACATATAAACTCATAATGAAACTATCATCGTAACTTTAAGCGTGCGGACCCTACGGGTTCGAGAACTATGTAGACATGACCTAGAACTGTTTCCGGTCAATAACCAATAGGGGAACCTGGATGCTCATATTGGCTCCCACATATTCTACAAAGATCTTTATCGGTCAGACCGCATAACAACATACATTGTTCCCTTTGTCATCGGTATGTTACTTGCCCGAGATTCGATCGTTGGTATCTCAATACCTAGTTTAATCTCGTTACCGGCAAGTCTATTTACTCGTTCCGTAATACATCATCTCACAACTAACTCATTAGTTGCAATGCTTGCAAGGCTTAAGTGATGTGCATTATCGAGAGGGCCCAGAGATACTTCTCCGACAATCGGAGTGACAAATCCTAATCTCGAAATACGCCAACCCAACAAGTACCTTCGGAGACACCTGTAGAGCACCTTTATAATCACCCAGTTACGTTGTGACGTTTGGTAGCACACAAAGTGTTCCTCCGGTAAACAGGAGTTGCATAATCTCATAGTCATAGGAACATGTATAAGTCATGAAGAAAGCAATAGCAGAAAACTAAACGATCAAGTGCTAAGCTAACGGAATGGGTCAAGTAAATCACATCATTCTCCTAATGATGTGATCCCGTTAATCAAATGACAACACATGTCTATGGTCAGGAAACATAACCATCTTTGATCAACGAGCTAGTCAAGTAGAGGCATACTAGTGACACTCTGTTTATCTATGTACTCACACAAGTATTATGTTTCCGGTTAATACAATTGTAGCATGAATAATAAACATTTATCATGAGATAAGGAAATAAACAATAACTTTATTATTGCCTCTAGGGCATATTTCCTTCAGTCTCCCACTCGCACTAGAGTCAATAATCTAGATTACACAGTAATGATTCTAACACCCATGGAGTCTTGGTGTTGATCATGTTTTGCTCGTGGAAGAGGCTTAGTCAACGGGTCTGCGACATTCAGATCCGTATGTATCTTGCAAATTTCTATGTCTCCCACCTGGACTAGATCCCGGATGGAATTGAAGCGTCTCTTGATGTGCTTGGTTCTTTTGTGGAATCTAGATTCCTTCGCTAAGGCAATTGCTCCAGTGTTGTCACAAAAGATTTTCATTGGACC
Source organism: Triticum aestivum (assembly GCF_018294505.1). Lineage (NCBI taxonomy): Eukaryota > Viridiplantae > Streptophyta > Magnoliopsida > Poales > Poaceae > Triticum > Triticum aestivum. The sequence continues at coordinate 679,787,543 of NC_057810.1, forward strand.
CGATGCACTAGGTATGACACCTAGATCGGATATGAACTCCTTCATCCAGACTCCTTCATTTGTTGCTTCCGAAGCAGCTATGTACTCCGCTTCACACATAGATCCCGCCATGACGCTTTGTTTAGAACTGCACCAACTGACAGCTCCACCGTTCAATGTAAATACGTATCCGGTTTGCGATTTAGAATCATCCGGATCAGTGTCAAAGCTTGCATCAACGTAACAATTTACGATGAGCTCTTTGTCACCTCCATATACGAGAAACATATCCTTAGTCATTTTCAGGTATTTCAGGATGTTCTTGACCGCTGTCCAGTGATCCACTCCTGGATTACTTGGGTACCTCCCTGCTAGACTTATAGCAAGGCACACATCAGGTCTGGTACACAGCATTGCATACATGATAGAGCCTATGGCTGAAGCATAGGGAACATCTTTCATCTTCTCTCTATCTTCTGCAGTGGTCGGGCTTTGAGTCTTACTCAACTTCACACCTTGTAACACAGGCAAGAACCCTTTCTTTGCTTGATCCATTTTGAACTTCTTCAAAACTTTGTCAAGGTATGTGGTTTGTGAAAGTCCAATTAAGCGTCTTGATCTATCTCTATAGATCTTAATGCCCAATATGTAAGAAGCTTCACTGAGGTCTTTCATTGAAAAACTCTTATTCAAGTATCCTTTTATGCTATTCAGAAATTCTATATCATTTCCAATTAGCAATATGTCATCTACATATAGTATCAGAAATGCTACAGAGCTCCCACTCACTTTCTTGTAAATACAGGCTTCTCCAAAAGTCTGTATAAAACCAAATGCTTTTATCACACTATCAAAGAATTTATTCCAACTCCGAGAGGCTTGCACCAGTCCATAAATGGATCGCTGGAGCTTGCATACTTTGTTAGCTCCCTTTGGATCGACAAAACCTTCCAGTTGCATCATATACAACTCTTCTTCCAGAAAACCATTCAGGAATGCCGTTTTGACATCCATCTGCCATATTTCATAATCATAAAATGCGGCAACTGCTAACATGATTCGGACAGACTTAAGCATCACTACGGGTGAGAAGGTCTCATCATAGTCAACCCCTTGAACTTGTCAAAAACCTTTTGCGACAAGTCGAGCTTTGTAGATAGTAACATTACCGTCAGCGTCAGTCTTCTTCTTGAAGATCCATTTATTTTCAATTGCTTGCCGATCGTTGGGCAAGTCAACCAAAGTCCACACTTTGTTCTCATACATGGATCCCATCTCAGATTTCATGGCCTCAAGCCATTTTTCGGAATCTGGGCTCACCATCGCTTCTTCATAGTTCGTAGGTTCATCATGGTCTAGTAACATGACTTCCAGAACAGGATTACCGTACCACTTTGGTGCGGATTTTATTCTGGTTGATCTACGAGGTTCAGTAACAACTTGATCTGAAGTTCCATGATCATCATCATTAACTTCCTCACTAATTGGTGTAGGTGTCACAGGAATAGATTTCTATGATGAGCTACTTTCCAATAAGGGAGCAGGTACAGTTACCTCATCTAGTTCTACTTTCCTCCCACTCACTTCTTTCGATAGAAACTCCTTCTCCAGAAAGTTTCCGAACTTAGCTACAAATGTTTTGCTTTCGGATCTGTGATAGAAGGTGTACCCAACGGTCTCCTTTGGGTATCCTATGAAGACACATTTCTCCGATTTGGGTTCGAGCTTATCAGGTTGAAGCTTTTTCACATAAGCATCGCAGCCCCAAACTTTCAGAAACGACAACTTTGGTTTCTTGCTAAACCACAGTTCATAAGGCGTCGTCTCAACGAATTTTGATGGTGCCCTATTTAACGTGAATGCGGCCGTCTCTAAAGCATAACCCCAAAATGATAGCGGTAAATCTGTAAGAGACATCATAGATTGCACCATATCTAGTAAAGTACGATTATGACGTTCGGACACACCATTACACTGTGGTGTTCTGGGTGCCGTTAGTTGCGAAACTATTCCGCATTATTTCAAATGTAGACCAAACTCATAACTCAAATATTCTCCTCCACGATCTGATCGTAGAAACTTTATTTTCTTGTTACAATGATTTTCAACTTCACTCTAAAATTCCTTGAACCTTTCAAATGTTTTAGACTTATGCTTCATTAAGTAGATATAACCATATCTGCTCAAATCATCTGTGAAGGTGAGAAAAATAACGATATCCACCACGAGCCTCAACATTCATCGGACCACATACATCTGTATGTATGATCTCCAATAAATCAGTTTCTCTCTCCATAGTACCGGAGAACGGTGTTTTAGTCATCTTGCCCATGAGGCACGGTTCGCAAGTACCAAGTGATTCATAATCAAGTGGTTCCAAAAGTCCATCAGTATGGAGTTTCTTCATGCGCTTTGCACCAATATGACCTAAACGGCAGTGCCACAAATAAATTGCACTATCATTATCAACTCTGCATCTTTTGGCTTCAACATTACGAATATGTGTATCACTACTATCGAGATTCAATAAAAATAGACCACTCTTCAAGGGTGCATGACCATAAAAGATATTACTCATATAAATAGAACAACCATTATTCTCTGATTTAAATGAATAACCGTCTTGCATCAAACAAGATCTAGATATAATGTTCATGCTTAACGCTGGCACCAAATAACAATTATTTAGGTCTAAAACTAATCCCGAAGGTGGAGGTAGAGGTAGCGTGCCGACCGCGATCACATCGACTCTGGAACCATTTCCCATGCGCATCGTCACCTCGTCCTTAGCTAATCTTCGCTTAATCCGTAGTCCCTGTTTGCAAATATTAGCAACAGAACTAGTATCAAATACCCAGGTGCTATTGTGAGCATTAGTAAGGTACACATCAATAACATGTATATCACATATACCTTTGTTCACCTTGCCATCCTTCTTATCCGCCAAATACTTGGGGCAGTTCCGCTTCCAGTTACCAGACTGCTTGCAGTAGAAGCACTCAATTTTAGGCTTAGGTCCAGACTTGGGTTTCTTCTCCTGAGCAGCAACTTGTTTGTTGTTCTTCTTGAAGTTTCCCTTCTTCTTCCCTTTGCCCTTTTTCTTGAAACTAGTGATCTTGTTAACCATCAACACTTGATGCTCCTTCTTGATTCCTACCTCCGCAGCTTTTAGCATTGCGAAGAGCTCGGGAATAGTCTTTTCCATCCCTTGCATATTATAGTTCATCACAAAGCTCTTGTAGCTTGGTGGCAGTGATTGGAGAATTTTGTCAATGACGCTATCATCTGGAAGATTAACTCCCAGTTGAATGAAGTGATTATTATACCCAGACATTTTGAGTATATGCTTAATGACAGAACTGTTCTCCTCCATCTTGCAGCTATAGAACTTATTGGAGACTTCATATCTCTCAATCCGGGCATTTGCTTGAAATATTAACTTCAACTCCTGGAACATCTCATATGCTCCATGACGTTCAAAACGTCGTTGAAGACCCGGTTCTAAGCCGTAAAGCATGGCACACTGAAATATAGAGTAGTCATCAGCTTTGCTCTGCCAAACATTCACAACATCTGGCGTTGCTCCAGCAGCAGGCCTGGCACCCAGCGGTGCTTCCAGGACGTAATTCTTCTGTGCAGCAATGAGGATAATCCTCAAGTTATGGACCCAGTACATGTAATTGCTACCATCATCTTTCAACTTTGCTTTCTCAAGGAACGCATTAAAATTTAACGGAACAACAGCACGGGCCATCTATCTACAATCAACATAGACAAGCAAGATACTATCAGGTACTAAGATCATGATAAATTTAAGTTCAATTAATCATATTACTTAAGAACTCCCACTTAGATAGACATCCCTCTAATCCTCTAAGTGATTACGTGATCCATATCAACTACACCATGTCCGATCATCACGTGAGATGGAGTAGTTTCAACGGTGAACATCAATATGTTGATAATATCTACTATATGATTCACGCTCGACCTTTCGGTCTCCGTGTTCCGAGGCCATATCTGTTATATGCTAGGCTCGTCGAGTTTAACCTGAGTATTCCGCTTGTGCAACTGTTTTGCACATGTTGTATTTGAACGTAGAACCTATCACACCCGATCATCACGTGGTGTCTCAGCATGAAGAACTTTCGCAACGGTGCATACTCAGGGAGAACACTTCTTGATAATTTTAGTGAGAGATCATCTTAAAATGCTACCGTCAATCAAAGCAAGATAAGATGCATAAAGGATAAACATCACATGCAATCAATATAAGTGATATGATATGGCCATCATCATCTTGTGCTTGTGATCTCCATCTCCGAAGCACCTCCATGATCACCATCGTCACCGGCGTGACACCTTGATCTCCATCGTAGCATCATTGTCGTTTACGCCGTCTATTGCTTCTACGACTATCGCTACCGCTTAGTGATAAAGTAAAGCAATTACAGGGCGTTTGCATTTCATACAATAAAGCGACAACCATATGGCTCCTGCCAGTTGCCGATAACTTCGGTTACAAAACATGATCATCTCATACAATAAAATATAGCATCACGTCTTGACCATATCACATCACAACATGCCCTGCAAAAACAAGTTAGACGTCCTCTACTTTGTAGTTGCAAGTTTTACGTGGCTGCTACGGGCTTAGCAAGAACCGTTCTTACCTACGCATCAAAACCACAACGATAGTTTGTCAAGTTGGTGTTGTTTTAACCTTCGCAAGGACCGAGCGTAGCCACACTCGGTTCAACTAAAGTGAGAGAGACAGACACCCGCCAGTCACCTTTAAGCACGAGTGCTCGTAACGGTGAAACCAGTCTCGCGTAAGCGTACGTGTAATGTCGGTCCGGGCCGCTTCTTCTCACAATACCGCTGAACCAAAGTATGACATGCTGGTAAGCAGTATGACTTATATCGCCCACAACTCATTTGTGTTCTACTCGTGCATATGACATCTACGCATAAAACCTGGCTCTGATACCACTGTTGGGGAATGTAGTAATTTCAAAAAATTTCCTATGCACACGCAAGATCATGGTGATGGATAGCAACGAGAGGGGAGAGTGTGTCCACGTACCCTCGTAGACTGTAAGCGGAAGCGTTATGACAACGCGGTTGATGTAGTCGTACGTCTTCACGATCCGACCGATCCAAGCACCGAACGTACGGTACCTCCGAGTTCAGCACACGTTTAGCTCGATGACGATCCCCGGACTCTGATCTAGCAGGGTGTCGGGGATGAGTTCCGTCAGCACGAAGGCGTGGTGACGATGATGATGTTCTACCGACGCAGGGCTTCGCCTAAGCACCGCAACAATATGACCGAGGTGGAATATGGTGGAAGGCGGCACCGCACACGGCTAACGAACGATCACGAAGATCAACTTGTGTCTTATGGGGTGCCCCCTGCCCCCATATATAAAGGAGGGAGGGGGGAGGTGCGTCCGGCCCCTAGGGGTGCGCCTGGAGGAGTCCTACTCCCACCGGGAGTAGGACTCCCCCCTCTTGCCTTGTGGGAGAAGGAAAGGGGTAAGGGGAAAGAGGAAAGGGGGGCACCGCCCCCCCCCCTTCCATGTCCTATTCAGACTAGGGGGGAGGGGGCGCGCGGCCTGCCCTGGCCGGCCCTCCTCTTCTCCCTTAGGGCCCATGTAGGCCCATTAACCCCCGGGAGGGTTCCGGTAACCCCCCGGTACTCCGGTAAAATCCCGATTTCACCCAGAACGATTCCGATATCCAAATATAGGCTTCCAATATATCAATCTTTATGTCTCGACCATTTCGAGACTCCTCGTCATGTTCGTGATCATATCCGGGACTCCGAACAACTTTTGGTACATCAAAACATATAAACTCATAATGAAACTGTCATCGTAACTTTAAGCGTGCGGACCCTACGGGTTCGAGAACTATGTAGACATGACCAAGAACTGTTTCCAGTCAATAACTAATAGCGGAACCTGGATGCTCATATTGGCTCCCACATATTCTACAAAGATCTTTATCGGTCAGACCGCATAACAACATACGTTGTTCCCTTTGTCATCGGTATGTTACTTGCCCGAGATTCGATCATCCGTATCTCAATACCTAGTTTAATCTCGTTACCGGCAAGTCTCTTTACTCGTTCCGTAATACATCATCTCACAACTGACTCATTAGTTGCAATGCTTGCAAGGCTTAAGTGATGTGCATTACCGAGAGGGCCCGGAGATACCTCTCCGACAATCGGAGTGACAAATCCTAATCTCGAAATACGCCAACCCAACAAGTACCTTCGGAGACACCTGTAGAGCACCTTTATAATCACCCAGTTACATTGTGACGTTTGGTAGCACACAAAGTGTTCCTCCGGTAAACGGGAGTTGCATAATCTCATAGTCATAGGAACATGTATAAGTCATGAAGAAAGCAATAGCAGAAAACTAAACGATCAAGTGCTAAGCTAACAGAATGGGTCAAGTCAATCATATCATTCTCCTTATGATGTGATCCCGTTAATCAAATGACAACACATGTCTATGGTCAGGAAACATAACCATCTTTGATCAACGAGCTAGTCAAGTAGAGGCATACTAGTGACACTCTGTTTGTCTATGTACTCACACAAGTATTATGTTTCCGGTTCATACAATTTTAGCATGAATAATAAACATTTATCATGAGATAAGGAAATAAATAATAACTTTATTATTGCCTCTAGGGCATATTTCCTTCAGGAGCCTATATGGGACAAGGAGGACGCGGAGCGTGCCAAGCAAGGCCTACCGCCCCGCTTCGAGAAATACCGTGACAAGCAGACCAGGAACTTTCTCAGGACCCGGTACAAGGAGGACCCGGTAACAAAGGAGCTTACCACGGATCCGAGGACCAGGGCGCTTGAGCTTGTTTTGGTAAGGAATACACCCCCGCGTAATTAGCTCCATATGGTTGCATTCTAATTAATCTCCAATATTTCTAAATGGTTCACGTTCCTTCCGCAGGACACTGAAAGCAGTAGCGCGGGGTCGTCTCAGAGCTCCCCTTTCGACACCCCTTTAAATAGGGCGTTAAACGTAATGAAAAACAAGGATAAGCTCAGTAAGCCGTCGTCAGCTGGTCGTGTGGCCAGCAAAGGCTTGTCCACAAAATGGTCATCATACTATACCGCTGGTGGGCGAAAGGAGAAAAATACCAGCTCGGAAAGCCAGTTGTGCGAGGTTGAAGCACTCAAGGCACAAGTGGCGCGGATTCCGAAGATTATCCAAGAGCAAGTGCAACAACAACTAGGAACGACGCTCACCGCCATGGTGCCTACATTGATTTAGGGGCTGACGACGTGGATTGCGGGCAGCCAACAGGGGCCTCCCCCGGTTCCCAGCTTCACGGCCAGCAACTCGCACAACGCGCAGGCGGCGCCATTGGTGTCTCAGGCGGTGCCATTGGTGTCTCCGGCGGAGGCGGTATTCATGTCTCCGACTCCGGCACGGGCATTGGAGCTTAATGCACCCGGGTGTATGCCAGCAGGCACCTCGCCAGCAAGCGGCCCCTCCGTCAGTTGCACGCCCGCCGTTGGTGGTGCCTCGACATTAGCCGAGCTCGATGGCATCACGGTAACTAAGCCTCTCGGCCGATGACTTCATCTCCTTGCCTTTGACTGGGCATCCCTGACGCCCTACATGTTTTTGCAGGGCGCCGCCGACGTTCCTTGCACTCTCCTGCACTTCATGGGCGGCGAGTTGGTCGATGTCGCCAAGGGAAGAATCGTTCAACTGGGCAACCCCGTGTTCCACGGTAATCCGATGCCACCCACAGTGTATAGGGTTGAACTAGTTCGGGTGCTGCCAGGCTGCGACGAGTTGTTACCTCCGATTCGACCCGCTGGGGCCGACGAAGAAGATGAGATGACCCTCAGCGCCTGCGTAAACTAGCCCCTGCTTTGGCCGAAGAGCCAGATTCATTTGGGGGCGGGGGACACCACCCCACAGACAAGACCGCCAGTCATGCCGGTGCCAAGCCATGGCAAGAACGCCGCAACGCTACCGGACATGCTGGACATCCCGATGGCACAGGATCCGGACGACGACGACAACGACGATGGTACATTTACCAACATCGATAAGTACTTTGCTGAACATGGGTACGGTGACGAGTTCTGCGGGCCTCCTTCTCAAGAACCCAACCAAGACGACCGCGATCTAGCTGGTATGGCGGAGAAACCCAATTGCAACAGGTGTCGTCTGGCATTCAGTTCTCAGGAGACGCCTCCAGCTGCCGCCTTCACCGAGCCTCAGATAGCTGAGGTGCGAAATATTATCAGCCCCAACACGCTCAAGAAGGCGGTCTGTGAGCAGAACTCGGTCCCATTACAACAGATCAAGAAGAAGGGACGGAAACGAAAGACTAACAAGGGCGCCGGTGCGAGCCAGCCGGCACCGAGTACGATCCGTGCTCAGGACGGGCCACATTCACCTAAGGATATCTTGAGGAGGGTGCATGTGGCGGGTAGGGCGATGCTACCGACAAATATGCTCAATGCTGCAACCAGTGCTATGTGGAGTCTGCATGACAGTGTTCTTACTTTGGAGAAGCGGCGTCTCTCCCAGAATGATGTGGCATACCCGGTTTCTTGGCCAAGGTGCCAGAGGGCAAGGGCTTTGTGGATGGCGCCATCGGGGTTACGATCGTCCTGCGGTTTGATGACATCTTTGCTATGTTTAACCTTCATCCGCTGCACTACACCTTCGTTCGGCTGTTTTCGCTGAGTATGGAGATGCGGATCATTCGAGACAAGACCCTGGACATCGTGATAGTCGACCCCTTCTACATGCGTGCCAAGATCTTGGGCAGCGCTGGGGACCGGCAAGTCGCGAGTTCACACCTCGAAGGCGTCATACTGGCAAACCCAGATAGGGATAACTTCCTCGTGCCTTACTTTCCCGAGTAAGTCATCCCCTCACCGCCCCGTAACATATGATTTCTTAGATTTCGATCCTTCTTTTTTTTCTAACATTCCGTGTTTTGTGCGGTGACACACATTGCACACTCATCCTCTTAAGCCCGAAATATTCCATGGCCACGTATTTCGACCCGGACCGTGACTCCAAGATAGACTACACAAATATCAAGAAAGTTCTTGATGATGCTCTCCCCGGCTACGCCACATCTGGAGGCGCCTTTAAGAGGCCAGTTTGTAGGTACGGCAGGCACGTGTTCACCCACAATACGACGTTCCCCTGCGTCAAGCAGCCGCCTGGCGGTCAGAATGATGCCTACTACGCCCTCCATCACATGCGGGCGATCGTACGGGACCATAATCACCTTCTGCTACCAAATAATGTCAAAGATTGGGCCGCAAGCTTGGCGGCAATCCAGGACGTGGACCTCCGACAAGAATTCTTTCGCATCCAGTCGGAGTTTGCAGAAATCATCCATCAAGATGTCCTTTGTACCTCGGGGCAGTTCTACCTCAGAGATCAACCGTCCAACAGTGAGATAGACACAACGCTACAAATGCAGGCTGACAATGCCCGCGACTTCATGGCCATCACGAAAGACGGCGGCTTCATCCACGCTCTGGTCCCATGAGTCGAGTCGAAAGTAGTGATGCTATTTATAGTTCTGAAACATTGATTAGCTCATGTTGTAATTAAAATTTAATGAACTTGTATGTCTCTTTGGTTTGGACAGTCGTTCAACTTAGATGTAATCGATGCTATTTATTAGTAGGACCATGAATCGTGCTATTAATGTCTTACTTTTCTCTTCCGATCCTTTTGTTGCATACTTATATATTTCTTATGTATTGTCTGTTGTTTGGCTTGTGCATAGAGATGCCGTCGTATGTCGTGTACAAGGGTAAGGTTCCCGAAGTTTACGATGACTGGGAGGAGTGTCGGAGACAGGTTCACCGTTTCAGCGATAACAGTTACAAAGGGTACACCACTAGGGCGGAGGTGGAATCTAGATACGCCCGCTATCTAGCGGGAGAGAGGAGGGAGCGTTGGAGGAACCGAATGAAGACCAGTTTCATCGCGACGATGCTCATCATGATGACCGCAGCTCTCTTCTATGTGATGGTAGTTTAGATGATCGATATCGACTTGTAATGTGAAGACAAACTCGCTACTCGCGGTCTCGAGACTTGTAATGTTCTATCTTTGTTCGGTCTTTTGAATTCGGAGACTAATATGATGAATTGTATTCGGAGACTAATCTTCTATTGTATTCGATGAATCTGTTGTTGCTGTGTGGTGCTGTCTATATTCTGTCCAATAATATATTTTGTAACCAGTGCAAAAATCAGAAAAGTAAAAAAAACTAATATTAATACTAATGGCGCATCACCCCACAGTGCGCCATTAGTATGCCAAAGGATACTAATGGCGCATCACCCCACAGTGCGCCATTAGTATGCCAAAGCACATGGGTAAATATGCCCCCCTGTAAGGCATACTAATGACGCATGTTGCTCTATACTAATGACGCACGGCGTGGTGTGCCATTAGTATACCAGATACTAATGGCGCACCATACTAGTGGCGTGGTACTAGTGGCGCACCAGTAGTGCGCCATTAGTAGGCAAAATTGATGCACCACTAGTAGGCCTTTTTCTAGTAGTGCAAACTAAAAGAAGAAAAAAAATATGCAAAGTAAATAAAAACAGAGAAAGTACTATGGTTCCGAGTCAGTAGCTAGTGAGAGACTAAGAAATGAGATAATTCCTTATTTAATACTGTCTTAAATTTTGTTTTTCCTATTTGACACCGATTGTTTTTCTTCCTTATATAATACTGATTCTAAAGTTTATGCCCTTTATGATATTTTCGTACAATTTAAGCCTTAACATTATTGTTAAATGACATCTGAAAAGATCTTTTTGCCCCTCATGTAGTATGTGACCAAAATTTTAATACATAGATGCTAATGTTGAAAAATATAAGTCATGTCCAGCCCGCCCAACCCTGCAGCCTGGTAGGCGGCTACGTTGTTAACTAGCGTGCAACTCCATCTTCTTTTTTTGCAAGGGACATTCAACTCCATAGTGTACACACGCGACACACTTACTTTGCTCAGGATGATCGTGCATGGTGCCTTTTTTTTTTTGAGACATTGGTGCATGGTGCCTTTTTCTTTGAGACATTGGTGCATGGTGCCACATCATTTAAATCTGTCTGTGCAAAATGTGGGTTTGGCTTATTGTTCTAACAATAAGCCAAACCCACATAGCATGCAGCATCTCTCACATGCAAACACAAGACAGCGGCAAATAAGCACAGACGTCATATATTCATTGAAGAAAAACAGTGTTACAGGACACATACACGACCAGAACACACCAGAAACACAGCTGGGCCATCGCTTTTGCATATGTCACCTCTGAACAAAACACAGTAGGAAGCTCCTCGGAGGTCTCCGCCGAAGCAGGCACACGGCGCACCACCCATCCTGTCCGCTTCCGCAGCAGCTGCTCAAGATCGCCGCAAAACGGAGAGGCTCCCTCGCAACAAATGTGCTTTATAGACCGCAAATAGTCCCAACGTGGTCGAGTGCCAGATCTTTCTTGATCTGGAGATTGTCCAGATGGTCGGTTCATATTATATGAGGGGCAAATCTGTCTTTTTACATGCAATTTAACCGTGTTAGACGGAAAAACGGATGAAAGTGTCATAAATGACACAAAATTTAGACTTGGGTTAGACAAGGAGGAAAAAGTTTTTTAGTGTTATAAATAGAATAAACAAAATTTAAGACAGTCTTAAATATGAAATTCTTTCCTACTGGTTTGTGCATCATGTAAGTTGCTCGTGTGTCCGGTTGTGGCAGGCTTAAAATACTGGGCCAACTGGAAACATGGATTGGATTTCAGCTCCCCTCGTCTTGCATGCGCCTTCGTCTTTCCAGAGTCATGCATGGCTAGCTCGTGATGCATTGCTCTATTTGCCAATTATCACGTGAATGAAAATTTTGGAAGCTCCTATTCAACGCTGTTAGCGCCGCATAACCCAACCGGTCCATGAAGGGGAGCACACATAATAATGGAATTAAAATCGCGAAAACCGCCCAAAGAATGAGCTTCCGCGACGAATCGAACTCGCGCCCTACACTCCTACATGTGTTAGCCTAATCACTGGAATACCTCGTTGCAAGTGAGTGAAAGCAGCGCTGATACTTTAAGAACAATTACGACCGCTCATATGTGATTTTCTTTTAAAAAAATGAAAGTTCACATATTTCAGAAAACGTTCATGAACATGCAAAAAAAAAGTTGTCCTGTTAAAAATTCATTGATTTTGAAAACAGTTCATCAATTTTGGAAAAGAGTTCATAAAAATTTGAAAAAAGTACATTAAAATTCCTTAAAAATTAAGCAATATGAAAAAAAGTTCATGATTTTTTCTAAAAAGTGATCGGTTTTGGAAAAAAGTTCACAAAACTGAAAAAAACACATCGATTCTGGAAAAAAGTTCATCAAATTGTTTTTTAAAAAACATCAACTTGAAAAAGTCCGTCAAATTTGAAAATAGTTCATAGATTTTGAGAAAAAGTTCATCGATTCTTTTTAGAAAAATTATTAAATTTGAAAAAAGTTAGTTGCCAGATCTTATGGCTTTCACCTCTAGCCTACCCCAACTTGTTTCAGACTAAAGGCATTGTTGTTCGTTTGTTTGAATTTGAAAATATTTCATGTATTTTCAAAAACAATTCATGAATTCAGAAAAGGTTCTTCAATTTTGGAAAAAAGTTCAACGTTCTTTTTTTTAAAGTTCATGGGTTTAAAAAAGTTCATCAATTTTAATAAAAAAATTCATGCATTTCAAAATGGAAAATAAAAAGGAACAAGAAAAAAGTAAAAAAAATAAAAGAGAATAAAAAAGAACAGAATAAAAAGAAGTAACCGAACACATTCAGGTGCATTGGCTGAATGGGTACTGTAGTTAGCACATGAGGAGGAGGTCCTGGGTTAGAGAACGGGCGTGTGCGCCCGTCTGCAAAATATGCTGTAACGGGCATCTTAAGAGACGTATAGGAAATGCCGAAAAATTTCCCCTATCTTCACCTCTCTCACAAAGCCGAACATATAAACTTGAGCCACAAGCCCGCAACTAGGCTGGACTCATACACAATTTAGCCCGCCAAAAGCCCAGAAGATTTGTACTTAACCAGCAGAGTATTAACCTTGTCTCAAAAAAAAGGCAAAGTATTAACCTTTGCTCAAAAAATAAAATAAAGAGTAGAGTATTAACCTTATTTTGGTCCCCCGAAACAAAATTAGGGAGTGGCTACAAATAGTGTAAAAAAAAGGGAGTGGCTACAAATAGCGAAACTGGAGGTTTCATGCCTTTGCACGGAGCAGAACACCGTTCCAGTCATCCATAAGCGTCATTAGAGCATCTCCAACAGCCGCGCTAAAGCGCCGCACGCAAAAAATCTGTTAGCGCGCGCGCTGCGGCTGGTTTTGCGCGTCCGCCTGCGCTGGCTCCAGCAGCCGCGCTGAAATGCAGCGCGCGCGTCGCTCCAGCAGCGCGCTAAAATGCAGCGCACGCGACTCGCCGGGCATTTTGCATATATGGATATTTTGGACAAAAATGAACATGTAAAATTTGACACAAACAAGTTGATGAATAAAAGTTCATGCCCACAAGTTCATCAAAATCATGCCCACAAGTTCATCCAACCAAGTTCAAATGCAAACTAAAAGTTTAAGACATGAAAGACACATCAAGCTTCATCTTCATCTTTCTCTTCTTCGTCTTCGTCCTCTTCCGAAGACGAATCTTCCGCCTCTGAAGATGAACCTTCCTCCCTATCCTCATCACGCACCGCATCATGTGAAGCTCCAACGGTATTGGCAAGATCTTCAACGGTATCTTCATGGGAATGTGTGTGAGAAGCCATGGCGGCCGGAGGTGCACCCATGGCGGCCGAAGGTGCACCCATGCCTCCCATGAGAGAAGCAAAACTCATGCCTCCCATGGAGGCCATAGCGTCGGAGGGTGCTCCAAAGCCACCCATGCTCCCATAGCGGCCGGAGGTGCACCCATGCCTCCCATGGCGGCCATAGCGTCGGAGGGTGATCCAAAGCCACCCATGCCTCCCATGCCTCCAAAGCCACCAATGCCTCCCATGGCGCCGAGGCCACCGCCTCCCATGGCGCCGAGGCCACCCATGGCGCCGAGGCCACCGCCTCCCATGGCGCCGAAGCCACCCATGCCTCCCATGGCGCCGAGGCCATCGCCACCCATTGCACGAATCAAGGCTCTTTTTCGGATCAAGACTTCTTGTTGGGCAAGATTGACATACTCCTTTTGCGCCGCATTGAGGTTAGATGTGTCCATGAAGAACAAGTGCTTCTCCCATTCCAACAACTTAGCTCGCTCCTCGTTGCTCATTTTCCTCTCCTCCAAAGTCACCTTTCTCTCCTCGGCCGCCACCCTTCTCTCCTCGGCCGCCAACCTCCTCTCCTCGGCCACGGCATCTTGGTTCCTTGCCATTTTCCTCACCTCATTCGCTTCGACCCTTGCCTTCACAATAGCTTCCATAGCATTTTTGAGCTCATCATCTCCTTTCTTCTTATTCTTTTCGGTTTTGTCTTTCTTGCACCCATCCGGTCGTTTTGGCTTCGAGTATGAAACCGAGTTGGGTGTGGGGCTTCTCTTGCCGTCATCACTTGATGCATACTCCTCCTCCTCATCATCATTCATCTCAATTGCTCGCTTCCGTTTGTTGCTCAAATGCAAATCCTCCAAACCATCACGCTTCTTCCATTTCTCATCATCCTTTAACACTTCATAGCAATGAGGCAAGGTAAAGATCCTGCCTTTCTTGATCTTCCCCTTCTTGGTTGTCCTTGTCTCTACTTTGAACAAGTTTTGTGCAATGTTGTACTACAAGAAAAACAAAACAAGTTAGCACTTCGGTCACCAAAAACAAGTATGATGAACATATATGAGATGCCACTTACTCGATCATCCTCATTTGTGCCACTTGGGTTAATCTTGTCCACCGACTTTTGCGCGGCCGCCCACTTTTGACAATCCGAGTTGATTGTCGACCATCGGGACCGAAGTGATCTCTCGGAGCGGTAAATTCCACTCTTGTTGTGAGCATTAAAGTGTTCTGTCATTCGCCCTCAATACGCGTCTCTACTTTGATCACCTCCAATGGATGGATCCTTCGACACATGCAAATAAGTGTAGCATAGTAACTTGTCATCGGTGGTGGAGTAATTGCCTTCTCTTCCTCTCGGCGCCTCGACAATTCCCTCACCCTCCTCGTCCACCTCAAACTCATGGTCTTCGAAATGGATGTCATTGGTTTGAGACCAATGCGAATTGTTGGACCCAACACCCATAGTGGACATGTATGCATCATCGTTGAGACAACAATTTTTTTGAACAATGCAAATAAGCTATCTCTATGTAAAATGATGATGCATTGAACAAATAAGAAGAAAAAATACTTGGAAATTTTTTCACCTTGGGGGCATTTCGTCGAACACGTGGTGCGCGTCGGCGGCCAGCTCAACGAGTGAGCTCGCCGGCGCTTCGGTAGCCGCGGCGGCCGTCGAACGCCCTGCAAGCTTTTTCCCCCTCGCCATGCCGGAGCCGTCCGCCGCCTTGTTCTTCTTCGCGGATGTTTTGCCCTTCTTCGCCCGCGCCGCATTGGGTACCTTCTTCGACGGTGCGGCGGCGGCACGGGATGGCGCCGGCGCGACGCCACCCGGCGCCGGCGCCGTAGTCATCCGCGGCAGCAAGAAGAGGCTGCGCGCGAGGCCGATGCTCGGCGGAGCTCCGGCGGTGGCGACGCCAGCGCTCGCCGCGCTAGGGTTTTCGGCGGCGGCGGCGGCGGGGGGGGGGGGTCGCGGATGTACAGCGGGGTGAGCGGGCGCCGGTGTGCGCGTCCATGGCGGGGGGCAAGGCGCCGGCGCCGGCGCGCGTGGGGCGTAGGACGAGGAGAGGGAGAGAGTGCGGGCGCGAGCGCTCGAGTGTGCCGCGCGCTGTAGCTGGCGCTTCAAATACACCGCGCGGATAAGTGTTTTTGACCGCGCGCCCAACCTATTATCGCGCGCGTGCCGTTTTTGCGCGCCCGCTGGAGCGAGCCGCCGCGTTGCACGCGCGCTAAAAAGGCCTATTTTACGGCGCGGCGCTAGTTTAGTGCGGCTGTTGGAGATGCTCTTAGAAGCGGCACAAGAAATGAAAAGACAATCCTATGACATGATTTTGCAGCCGTCACCCACGCGCAAGTACGCGACGTTGCATATCATGGGCAAGTGAGCACCAGACCGGCATACTGCTTTGGTACACCTAGTAAATTGACGATGGCGGTGGCGGCGACCCGGGCTTCACCATCGTCTTCCAGCCGTTGGGGTCCGGCGAGGGTGGCTTCTTCAACGGGGCCCTCTGGCCTAAGCGCCGTCCAGCTCCCACACCTTGCTCCCTCCTCTCACGTGGCGTCCACTGTGCCGGCCGGCTACCCCATGCACCCGCGTCGGCGTCGCCACCCAGTAGCAGCACTGCGAATCCATTCACACACACACACTGCCACATAAGCTGGGATTTGGATCTTGCAGAGGAAATTATGTCGTTGCATACATATGCATTATGCATACCTGGAGGAGAACGCGGCGCCGGCGGCGAGTACGTGGCCAGCAGAACCAGGAGACCGGCGGCAACGAGGACCGCGTGGACGGCCGTCCGGCGACGCATCGGTCGAGCTGTAGGTGGATCCGAGTCCACCGTACTCTGTAGATCTGATATCGGTACAGCTCCGGTCATTAGCCACTGAGACAGTGAGACTCTGCAGATGTGAGCTAGCTGTTCACTGTAGGATTTGCGGCGTTCTTAAATTGTCGACTCAGGACTCTGAATTTTGTCTCTTCTCTTCCGTGTGTTGACCTCGAGGTCCGCACGGCCGTTTGTCCTGTCCTGGATCCCGCGAGTGCGGTATTTCTTAGCAGTAGTTGAACACGAGTACAAGAGGATTCTTAATTAGGTCATCTTCCACGCCGAATCGTTAAACCTTCCGTAACCATCCGCATCGCGCTGTCCAGACCGTGAAAGCCACTCAACATTGTTCTATATCGGTCCGCCGAGCGGTTCGGATGTGATTTCTCCTGCAAACGAAGCTTTGGGGGACTCCAGACATGTGAAACGTCGCTCTTCCCCTGGCCCACCCAAAAAAAAGGCGGAGCCCGGACTTTTGTAGCATCCCGCATTGTTTTCACCCAAAAATCCCTTACTCTCTTCTTCCATTCTCCGCCGCTCTCCGTCCAATTCCCGTTCATTTCTTCCACCCTCTCCTTCCTTCCGCCGCCGACGCATAGAAACGGTGGAGAACCTGTTGGAGATGGAGCTAGCTAATAAGTTCAAACAGTTGATACAGGCGACGGAGAATAAGATCAAACTCGAAGAGAGGAAGGTGGCGCTTGAGGAGAAGAAGGCCATGCTCGAGGAAAAGAAGGCTGAGCTCGAGGAGAAGAAGGTCGCGCTCAAGGAAAAGAGGGTGAAGATCGCCGCCAATCGAAGGATGACAAGATGTTGACCTTGAATATCGACTCTTTGGATGCTGGCGTTAGAATTATCGTGCAATCCGTCCACAACCAGATGTTGGAGCGTCAGAAAGATGACTTGGCGGTGGCGGAAGATGAGGATGTGGCGGAGGCGGAGGCTGACGCGGAGCTGCCTACGCGACGGCGGCAGCACCTCCTTGATCGAGGAGCGGCTTGCTAGGATTGCTGGTCTGGCAGGGCAGAAATGCACGGACTGCTGAACTAATGTTTTTTTGGATTCAGACATGTAAAAACTAATTATATTTGCCTCCTTTTGGTTGTGATCCGGCATGTTGTGTGGATCCGTGTACATTTAAATTTAAATTTACCGACGGACATATATATAGACTACGGTTGGATGGTGACCTTTCGCATTCGTCTCTGCTGACATATGCGAAAGAAAATTTAGGGATTAGGAGATGCCCTTAAACATGAAAGATTACAGTGCTATCTTTTTTGCCGACTGACATGTGAATGGCATTTCTTAGTCACCTTCACGTCTCACGTGGAGGCGCATATGCAAGCTCATGGAACTCACTTTTGTCGGTTATCATATTTGTCCTATATAGACCGGAGATAAGTGAGCATCATATATACGAGTAATTGTGCAATATAGTATTTCTTATAGCATCTCCATCCGTTGCGCCCCCAGGATGCCTTCATCCGGCCTTTTGGGTTCATCCGATGATTTTTTTTGCATTGGGTGAATATGTTTCTAGCCGTCGACCCCACAAACACGTAGTCTTTGTTATTTTTCAAATACAGTGTCAAGTCATTCCAACAAACACCTTCTGGATGTACCACCATGCCAGATTCGAGCATGTCGGCGACGATTCCAGGCCACCCCGTCCTTCCTCCTCCGCCATAGCTGTCGGTGGCGCCGGCGTTCTGCTCTTCGTGGAGGATGGCACGCCGAGCAGCACGAGCGCCACGACCCCCGGCCGTGCGCGCACCTGCGAACAGAATGCCATGCGCCTCGCGCACGCCGCGATGTACAGCCCGTGGTGCCGTCGCTCTTGCTCCGTTCACTCGACCGGGGGCACGAAGACGTCGACGCCACCCTCCTCCTCCTCGTCCGGCACTTCCTCGTCGTCCTCCCCGTCCTCCACCTCGCGGATGCGGCGCGCAGCGTGGCCATGCCCACGTCTAGCAGATCGGGAGGTCGGGAGGCGCGGCCTCGGGGAGGGGAGACGGCGAGAGGGAGGCCGCCACGAGAGGCGACGAACAGGCAGGAGCGGGAGGAGGTGGCGGCGGTGGAGGGCCATGGCGACGAGCGCCGTCCAGAGCAGGAGGCAACCCAGGCTGTCCGCGAGAGCTGCAGCTCCCATGGCGCCAGGAGCTCGAACCCCTGCCTCACGCCCTCCTCCTCGTCCTCCTTCGTCGCCTGGAGTCGCCGGGAGCCCACGCCAAGTTCGCCGTCGCCGCTCCTCTGCTTCTGTTGCATCGAGCAGCAGCAGTTCAGGCAGAGGACGTCGCCTCTGCCCCCACCCAGTCTGGACTCCCCTCCTGCCGGCCTTCAACGCCGTCCGCGCCTCCTCCATCTCGAATCTCGTCGTCTCCGCCGCCCGTCCATGCCCAGCGCCCCGCCGCTTCAAATCCCAGCGCCGCCTTCCCATGCCTCGTCGGGCTCCCCGTGTCCAGGCCGTCCTGGTCGAGCCCGCGGAGGCACGACAACGCGCCCAGGTCTTCTCACCGGCGTCGAACGTGACGGAGCTGACGGGGACGGAGTGGAGGAGGCTAGCCGCGGCGAGCACGTCGATGGTGGCTGACTGCCGCTCCTGCTTCGCCCGTCTCCACTGTGTTCGGTGGAAAAAGAGGAGAGAGCAGAGAGAAAGAGGGGAGAGTCGCCGATAGTGGGCCGAAAAGGAAAAAGGATAGCGCCGATGCCTCCCAGCTGCCCCAGGTTACTGGGTCTCGCCCGCGATCGCCGGCTGTGTTTTGACTAAATCCAGCGCAAAATGAGATCTTGGGGTCCGACTGGCTCATTGTTTTAGCGCCAGGGTGAAAAAAGTGGTCCTGGGGCTTAGAGGGGGGACGGCTAGAGATGCTCTTAGCAGTAGTTGAATACGAGTTCAACTCTACCCTATGTACAAGAGGATTCTTATTTAGGTCATCTCCCACGCCGATCGTCAAACCTTCCGCAACCATCCGCATCGCGCTGTCCGGACCGTGAAAGTCATTGAACGTTGTTCTGTATCGGTCCCCGGAGCGGTTCGGACGCGATTTCTCCTGCAAACGAAGAAAAATGTGGGGGGCTTTGCTGGATTCCAGACACGCGAAACGTCGCTCTTCCCCCTGGCCCACCCAAAAGAAAGGCGGAGCCCGGACTTTTGTAGCATCCCGCATTGTTTTCGTACAAAAATCCCCCACTCTTTTCTTCCATTCTCCGTCGCTCTCCGTCCAATTCCCGCTCATTCCCCCCCCCCCCCCCCTTCCTTCCGCCGCCGACGCATGAAAATGTCGGAGAACCTATAGGAGATGGAGCTACCGAATAGGTTCAAACAGTTGATAGAGGCGACGGAGAAGAAGATCAAGTTCGAAGAGAGGAGGACCATGATCGAAGAGAGGAAGACGACGCTGGTGGAGTAGAAGGCCATGCTCGAGGAAAAGAAGGTCGCGCTCGAAGAAAAGAGGGTGAAGATCGTCGCCAATGTGGAGGATGCCAAGATGTTGACCTTGAATATCGACTCTTTGGATGCCGATACTAGAATTATCGTGCAATCCGTCCGCTACCAGATGTTGGAGTGTCAGAAAGATGAGTAGCTTGCTAGGATTGCTGGTCCGGCGGGGCAGAAATGCACAGACTGCTAGACTGATGTTCTTTTGAATTCGAACATGTAAAAACTATGTATATTTGACTCTTTTTAGTTATGATCGGGGATGCTATCGGTCGCGGATGTGATTCGGCATGTTGTGAGGATCAATGTGAATTTGAATTTACTGATGGACATATATATACTACGTTTGGATGGCAGCCTCCCGCATCCGTGTCCGTGGGCTGGTCGCTGTCCCAGGACGCATGCAGGAGAAAAATTTACGGGTTGCCGTCGGACTTAAGCATCGAAGATTACAGTGCTACCTTTTTTGCCAACTGACATGTGAATGACATTTTTTTAGTCACCTTCACGTCTCACATGGAGGCGCATATCCAAAGCTCATGGAACTTATTTTCGTCTGTTACCATATTTGTCCTGTGTAGACTGGAAATAAGAGCATCACATATACGAGTAGTTGTGCAATATAGAATTGCGTCGAACTTTGTTTGACCGCTGGCCAAAAGTGCTTTCGTACACGGCAGCTAGCCGTTCCTTATGCTGTGGACTGTGGTGCATATCCACGCAACATCCAAAAAAAAAAATTATTTCCGCCATTTACCTCAGAAGTCCAAATCTATATAGAGAAGTGAACAATACATTTTAAGACTCTGAAGCATGACAACTTATTTCACACCAGCAAGATTATTCTTGTAACACATTAGTAAGAGACCAGAGGTGCACGGAAGCCACCATGGCATATGCTCGTACCCAGACTCCCAATACCTATTAATTGATCGACGGCGGTGGCGGCGGCGTCAGGGGAATCACCACCCCCGAGTTCTCGTTAGGGATTGGCGAGGGAGGGTCCTTCAGTGGTATCCTCTGTCCCAAGCGCCTAGCAGCTCCCATCCCTGACACCTTTCCCCCTTGACTATGAAGCCCGCCCGTTTGACCCCACGCACCAGCACCGCCACCTAGCATCATCACCATAATCACATCAACGGACCCAATTATACATACAAAGAACGAAGCGCGGATTCGGATACATCCAAAGAGAACTATATATACCTGGAGCATGACGCGGTGGGTCATGTGCGGCGGCCACACATGGATAGGAAGTTAGCAGGGGCGGGAGAAGGAGGACGATGACGATGACGAGAAAACAGGTGGCTCCCCGTTGGTACATCTTGCCGTCTTGGGGGGGAGAGAGTTGGCTCGATGGGAGATCGAAAAGGTAAAGAGGAAAGAGAGGGGATACACAATTGAAGGAGTATTTAATGCATCGGTGGTGTGTAAAGCTGAAAATCGAGGGGCAATATTGAAAGAAATCAGGAAAAAGGCTTTGTGGCAAACTAAAAAGGAAAAAGAACTACACACAAACAAAATGAAAAACTGTGCTCGAGTCAGTAGCGTAACGAGACAATGAGTGAGAGCTTTGCTTTGTGTGTGGTGTGAGCTGTTCGTTGTCTGATTGTGACACTCTTATATCCCCAGCCAACCGCTAACGTGGGCTGGATTTCGGCTCTGCTCATCTTGCGTGTGTTGGTGATACATGGCTAGCTGTACTAGTTGCTTCCTAGTTCCACCCTCGTGACACATTGCTCTCTTTACCAATGGCCACGTGATTGTACACTCCCTTCGCCTTCACATCTCTCACAAGGCGAAATGGATCAAACTTGCAAACCCACGACTAGGTTAGATCGAGATGCAATTTAGCCTGCCAAAGGCCCATAACCTTTGTCACTTAATAAGTTGATGTATTATTATATATTAATCATTTTTTGCCTCAAAAGAAAAATTAGGGGGTGGCACATAGCCAAACTAAAAAAATCCAATTGCCCATAACCTTTGTCATTTAATAAGTCGATGTATTATTATTATTTAAAAAGAAAACGCACTACATCATTTCCCTCACTTGCCAAACCAAATACTCCATCAGTTCTATAATATCAGGTGTATTTACTTTTTGAAAAGTCAAATTTCTTTAACTTTCACCAAGTTCATAGCCGAAAATATCGACATCCACAATGCTAAATAAATAAAGAAGGGCATCCCGGTGCATGTAGCTCCCGCTTGCGCAGAGTCCGGGGAAGGGTCCTATCGACATCAACATCTACAATACTAAATAAATAATACGAAAATTCATTTCATGATGAATCCGACACTACCAACTTGACATATTTCTCTACAAATTTTGTCAAACTTAAAAAAGAGGTTTGACTTTAAAAAAATGAATACACCTTATATTTCAAAAACTATACACCTTATATTTTAAAACAGAGGGAGTAAGAGATTTATGAAAACTCAACAACACCAACGGCACAGCACGCGACAACCCTTCTAGTATGTACTAATGAATGCAAAATTAACAACTGGGTCATATTAACATGTCAGCTCCTTTGATTACGGATTTGAGAAATGAAAAATTATCAAGCCAACTACCGTAGTTGTCTCCACCTAACCCTGGACTGCTAGGGTAAACTCTCCCCTCCAGGTTTCATCAGCGAGCCCATGGATTCGCTTCCCTCCGCCTGCTGCTTCGGCGGTCGGTGGCGGGGAGGGGCATCATGGTGCCTCCGCTCCGATTAGTAGTTTAGTAGAGTTTATATTTCTTGCAGGTGCGGCGCTTCTTCGAGTTTGTCTTCCGGGCTCTGACGCTCCTCGAGTTTGTCCATCTCGACATAGTCTGCGGAGCTTCGGGGTAGGTTCCTGTCATCCCCTTTGGGCGATGAGGTTAGGGTTTCTTGTCATGTGGCGAGATTTGGTGTCAGATGCTTCAGATTTATACAAGGGTTCAACGACGATGATTGCAGCTCCAGAACGCACTGGTCCTTAGAGACACGTTCACGAAGACTTCCCAACTGTCATCAACAAGGTCAAGCACCTTTAACAAGAGATCTGATTTTTTTCATAAACAAAACAACTACCCTAGTTGTACTTTATAGAATGGAGATAAGTGAGCATGAGAGCATCATACGAGTAGTTGTACTATATGGAACTGACTCCAACTTATTTGACACTAGCGAAAGTGCTTTCGTACACGGCAGCAAGCCGTCCTTTATCCTCTGGTGCATATCCCACGCAACACCCTGAAAAAGGCAGGAGATATTGATCGATCGAAGGACGCCAGCATCGCGTGCCCGCGCATGCATGCCCTCGGACCCCAGGCGCCCTATTGGTTGGTCGACGGCGGCGGTGGCGGCGTGGGCGTGTACACCCCCTGGCTGGCCTGGGGTCTCGGCGAGGGAGGCCTCCACACCGGCGTCCTATGCCCCAAGCGCCTGCCAGCTCCCACTGCCAGCTCCTTCCCCTCACTCGCCGCGCTCCGGCCGCAAGCACCCGCGTCGCCACCTAGCAGCAGCACTGCAATCACATCGAGGCACCCGATTCATTTCATACACACAACAAGGCTAGGATTCGAAGCACCCAAAGGATATTTGATCGCATATATATATATATATATATATATATATATATATATATATATATATATATATATATATATATATATATAGGGAAAATCCATCCTACCACCCGGTGGTAGTTACCCCACATGTCTCATATACTACCATGTGGTACTATATATACTATTTTATTATTTTAAATATGTTTATGTACTATATCTAAGATATTCAAAGCAAGTTACATGAAAAAATTGCATATGAGCCCATAGTTTTTGTTATATTTGTAAAATATGTACGCATTTGTACGTAAAAATGAGCATACTCAAAAAATGGTACATACTACCTAAAAATTAATATATATACTACCTAATCATTGTTATATACTACATACGACACGTACATACTCTCGGTTCCGACAGATACTACATACAACATACAAAACGCAAGTGTTGATAACTACCACTGCTCTGGAGGAGGAGGGGCTGGCGGCAGGCGATATGCGGCGACCGCGCATGGATAGGAGGTCAGAAGGGGAAGGAGGAGGAGGACGGCGGCGGCGAGAAAGCAGGTGGTTGTCCGTGTGTACACCGTGCCGTCTAGCGGGATCACAGAGCACTGGGCATGCACTGATGCTCCTACTATGGTTCCCTTGAATAGCGACTTCAAACGAAAAGTTTGTGGAGTTGAGAGTTGGAGGAGTTCAGAACAAGCCCTAAATAGCGACTGGTGAGACAGAGAGAGAAGCTCTCTGAGACTCTCTACATGGCGTGAGCCGTTCGGCGGTCTTTGGATCTTCGGCAGGAATTTGGATTGGGATTTGCCCCTGCCGTCTTGTCTCTTGCGTACGTGTGTTGATCTCGAAGACTTCATGGCTGCTTGTCCTGCCCGCCGATATGTGGTCGTGAGTAACTGAGTATGCGATGCATATGCATGGCTAAATGGCACTACGCTATATGCACGCATTACGGCGCCGCCGTTCATCAGTCATAAGTTAAGTTCTCTTACGGGCTTATAGTTAGAGGTGAGTACTTTTGCACCGAAAATTGGAGAACCAAACTAAACTGGGTTAACCGATATTTATGGTTTATTCAGTTCATGTTTTTTTTTGCGGGGGCAGTTAATGGTGTTCGTTCGGTTGTGTTCACGTCTATTGTCAGTTTTCGTTTTACATAACCGAGTTGGCCGTCAGAGCTTGTACACCGGAATGGATCTTCATTTTTCGAACTTCCCTACTTGCTGGGACATGTAGGCAAGGGCCATGTATGATGCACTTCCCCTGAGAGAACAGCTTGTGTGCCCGAGTTCTAAAGGGAAGATATTTCCCAAATGAGGGGTTCCTAACTGCGGGCTGTCCAAAAAGTGCATCTAAAACATGGAAGGCTATAATTGTAGGGAGAGAGATGCTCAAGAAAGGACTAATTTGACGAGTTGGAGATGGATCAACAACCGAAGTGTGGCATGACCATTGGATAGAGGGCTCCACGTCCATGACTCCAATGGGTGCGCTCAAGCCGAATTCTATTCAGCTTGTGGCTGACCTGATTGATCCGGAGACAAACCAATGGGACGTAGATGGCATCCGAAGTCTGTTTTTTCCCCCGGATGCGGATGCGATCTTGGCCATGCCTAGATCGAGAGCAGGAGGTACAGACATATGGGCATGGGCTTGGGAGAAGTCGGGCATTTTCACCGTCCGGTCAGCCTACCGGCAAACGATGCAAGCAAAGCTTCAGCTGTCGGCAATGGTAGGATCGTCTTCTGGCGATGAAGGAGTATGGCGTGCGTTGTGGAAGCTGAATGTGCTTCCTAAGATTCGAGTTTTCTGGTGGCGAGTGCTTAAAGGTTTCCTACCAAATTATGGTGAGCTTCAACGACGCCATATCAAGCAGACGCCGAACTGTCCCATGTGTGGACATGACAATGAAACTCTGTTTCATTCACTGATGGAGTGCGACCATGCGGTATGGTTCTGGGAGGCTGCGGAGCGTTTCTTCGATATACGTATCCCAAGGCTACACCCGATGACATGGTCCAGGGATCTGATCGATCATGAGCTGTTTAAGTAAGAGGATGCTGCTATTATGATTACGGTGATGTGGGCGGTGTGGCACTCAAGAAATAGATATACACATGGTGAACAAGTGTATCAGCCGTCGCAATCGATGATCATCATAGAAGAGATAGTGCGAGCGCTGGAGTTCCCTGTTAGTGTGAAGAACCAGCCTGTTTGTCCGCCTCGGTGGCTGCCACCGGATGAGGGTTGGGTCAAGATCAATACGGATGGAGCTACACACTCGGCACGGGTGCGAGGAGGAACGGGTTTTGTTGCCCGTGATCACCATGGTTTCTTTCTTAGAGCGGGAGGCTCAAGGTATGAGGGGATAATTGATCCATTGACACTTGAACTCCTTGCATGCAGAGATGGGCTGTCCATGGCATGTGATATGGGGCTACATCGAGTTGAAGTCCAAACAGATTGCCAGGAGATTATACGGCTGTGGGAGTCACCGCAGAAATCGTCATGTTATCATCTCTTGAAAGAGATTAGAGTTTTGAGTACTTTTTTCCAGGGATTTAAGCTACGGTTTGCCAACCGGCGGTGTAATACGGTGGCTCACCGGGTAGCTAGACTTTCTTTAGAACTTTCTTCTTCTCAGATTATGTATGAGACAATCCCTGGGTGGCTGGCTGATTCTTTACGGCCAGACATGCTAGTGCCAAATGAATAAAGAGCCAACTGGCGTTTTAGCTTCAAAAAAAAAAGAGTTGGCCGTCAGACCATGTACACCGGAATGGATCTTCATTTTTCGAACTTCCCTACTTGCTGGGACATGTAGGCAAGGGCCATGTATGATGCACTTCCCCTGAGAGAACCCAATTCAAATTGTGATTTGTTTTTCAACTCGTGAACATTTTTTGAGTCGGTGAGCATTTTTTAAAATTTGGGAACATTTTTGGAAAATCACGAACATTTGTTTGGAATGCGTGAACATTTTTAAAATTGATGAACATGATTTAAATTGGCAAACATTTTTTGAACCAATGAACATTTTTTAAATCAGCGAACATTTTTCAAAATTTGGGAACAGTTTTTGAATCACAAACTTTTTCCATTTTTGTGAACATTTTACAAAATTTTCATTAACATTATTTGAACTCGCAATTTTATTCAAATTGATGAACATTTTTCAAAATCATGACCATTTTTTGAATATGCGAACATTCTTTATAAACTGCTAACTCCTCAATTTTTTTCTTTTTGAGGAGTTAAATCGGACCTAGCTGAAGCCTGGCGCGTTAGCTGACGCTTATATTTGAGCGGCCGCATCCGAGTCTCAGGATAATTTTGGCCCTTCCTTATGCATCAGCCCTCGCCCTCGCTTGCACCACAGTCCAAACCGCAAGCACCGATTCCCCTTCCCACACCTATCTTCCGATGAACCGCGGCCGCCCATGTCACCTCGAATGCCCAGACCAGCCATCGGAAGTTACCATCACAGAATCGACGTAGCGGGCCACTGTCCAATCGATGTTGCGACCGAAACAAGGCTGCGCAGCCGCCCTGAGCACGCATCGGAGCCCCAAGCTTCAAATCCATGTCCAACTTGCTGATCTTACCATCACTGAAGAAGAAGTACCACGGCATGTGACAACTGTTGTGGGGGGCTTGGGTGCCAGAGATTAACGATAGGGACACGGGGAAGCGGCACTGGATCTCGGCTCGTTCCAATAGGCGGAGCAGGTGGCTTGCGTGTACGACATGACGGTGGTCCGCGTCCACAGCTCCCGAGTGAAGATAAAATTTCCCCTCAGTAGCGGCACCATCTTGGATTTCATCGTCATCCATTCCTGAGTGGTCTCCCGTGACGAAGTGCGGGAGAATTGGGAGACCTTCAAGCTGATCGAGGTTGCTCGCACCGACAAGGCCTACATGGCCGACCTCCGAGCGGGTCACTCGGAGCTTGTTGCCAAGGAGTTCCAATTCTACGAGCTCTAAACAAATATTGTCGATGAGGGCAGGCCTTCCAATGGGGTGGGGGGTCGGCGATGAGGCAGGACCGAAAGTGATCGCAACCTCCGTATAGTGACTCTGACGGCATGGATTGTGAGAATCTCATGGCCGAAGAAGACTAAGTTATTCAGTATTTAGTATTTTTGATGGAACCTCGTCAGAGGGCAGGTTGCTCCCGCAATTTCATATAATAGGAAACAATACATAGTGACACAATTTATAAGGGAAAATATAGAGTGCTCCTGCAATTTAGTTTTTAATATGCTAGTAGTAGTTTATTTTGTTCGAATGGAGTAATTTAAGTTCATGTTATGCAATGTATTGAATTTTCCTACATTTGTGTTTCAATCGAGTAGTTTGAATTTGCGTTTGAAATGAATTCATTTGAAAAAAGATTTAGAGAGTTCAATTTAAGAGTTCAGGATGGAAACAGTTTTATTTAACTTTTCAAATATAAGGAGTTAAGGTTAAGAGGTCATTTGAGGGGCTAAATTTTAATGGACTGGTTAGAGATGCACTTAGATTATTATATCACACATGCATGGCCCGCCTAAACAAAATGTGCACCCGACGATGGATAGCTAACGTTTGGGAGTTGGGACTATATATGCTGGTAACAAAACATTCAGGTACGAGAGCATGCCCAAAACGTCCCATCACCGTGACTGCACAAGCAGCTAGGAAAGGCTTGATCACGCGAGCTCAGACCAAAATGTTGTGATTCCCATGAAACCGCCTTACATGCCGTGAAAATTGAGTATCACGATGATATGATACCGTACTATATTAAATGACATACTATTATGCCATGACTGACAATAAATTAGACCACTATGATATCAAGCGTGAAAAAGCTTTGTAAGCAATGAAAATATCTTGCATTGATTTTTTTTACCATGCTTTTTAGTTTTTACGAATGTCGTCTTGTGATTAAACTTTGCAAGCAACAAAAAAATTGCCAATGTTTGCTATAAAAAAATCAGAATTGTATGAATTTTGTTTCATTTTTTATTTTACTGCCCACTCGGTTCACATGAGCTTGAGCTCAGTTTAACCTCGCCCATTTATTTTATCTTTCTTAGTAAGGACCATCTTTTGTTTTAGTTTTTTGAGAAAGATCCAATTCTATTATAGAAGCTCATCAGAAGTTCAAAACACCTCAATCATAATAAAAATAAAATCGACGTCATTAGACCACTGAACAACTAATACCGTCGCCAGATTGAGTGGCCGAAGTGCCGCTATCACCGCTCCCCTATCGTAGCCAGCTTGACCTTGTTGATGACAATCAAGAATTCTTCATGCATGTGCCCTTAAGGACCAATGCCCGAAAGCCGCAGTTGTCATCTTTAAACCTTTAATATATCCAAACCAACTGACACCAAATCTCGCCGTCACACACGCAGGACGAGAAATCCTAACTCGCCGCCCTAAAGAGATGGCTTGAATCTACGTCGGAGCTCCGTCAACTACGTCAAGATGTACGAAGTCGAGGAGGATCAGATCCCGGAGGGCAACCTCAATGAAGAAGTGCCACCGTCTTCCCAAGCATCGCAACTGCAAGGACTAAAAAAATCTAACCTGAACTACTAGCCAGAGCAGAGGCGTCGTGATTCACCTTCCGGCCCCGTCACCGACCCCGGAGCGGTAGGAAGAGGGGAGGTGAATGCATAGGCTCGTCGGTGAAGTCTAGAGGGGAGATTTTGCCCTAACGCCGAAGGAAAGAGGAGAAAACGTTTCGAAAAGAAGAATGGGACCATCTCTTAGCTACAAGAAGACCAGCCTTATTTTTCCTGTTTCCGTTCTTTCAACTTAGTACTAATCTTAGATGACAATACTAAGATAACATCATTATACACATCCAAATCAGTTTCCTGCACCTTCAAATTATTATTGATAAACATGTACAAAACGTAAACAACATATGAAGATGATTTTCCACTGACACTTTCAACAAAATCGTAAACACCAGTCAAGCTTCAAAATATCAGATATCGGGTTCGCATCGGTTTGGCTTCGACATATTGGGTGCTAGATATCGGGTGATATATTGTACGATATGTAGATATGTCGGATAAAACATGTCTAGGTTTTTTTCATTATTCTTGTTCAAAACATGTCTTTTTAGGAAAATAAAATGTATGTTGTCAATGCTTTAACATAACACTTTCAGATTCATAGTTCATTAACTTGGTAATTGAGAAACTATGAAGGAAAGATTCACAAAATACTTACTTTATGATGAAAAACAATATGATACATATGCATTTGTACAAACATTGTGCATGACTTTGATAGTATATGATGAAGTTGTAAATGCATAATCTTATTTCACTACTTTCGAATAAAGAATTATTGTCATCTACGTATCGGTCTATATCGGTGAACATATCCGCCAAGATATCGGCCATATTGGTCGATATTTCATCCCATATCAGATGACATGTTTGAGAATGATATTTACAAAATGATATGTTATGTTTATATGTACCGGTAGAGCCCCAAAAGTGATTGACACTAGTGGACAACAGTGGATACCCCCCCCCCCCCCGGCATGATAAACACTTCCACATAAAATCCCTGAATTATCTTCTAGGTACCGGTCCGGAGCCTTTTGTCTAACTATTCACACACTCAATTACATACTACAACTTGTGCAAAATCAAACAAATGTGCTATTTGTGCACATGTTCAATGCAGTCTCAACCACTCTATTGGTGAATATCAACGTTCTCCCCTCTGAGTAACTTCTCGCAATGGGTTCACATCCATCACGAATAGATGCATCCATAATGAATGACATGTAGATGATTATCGATGCACATTTCAAGGCCATGACAAAGGAGTTTGCGACACATAAGAGAAAGCAAGAGAAGAGATATGTGATGGCTAATACTGAAATGCCTACACATGGAACAACAAATGAGCATGTTAGTTCTATTTTCCTAGAAATCGCTGCCATGTGGGTGGTGTGCTTATGCCCAAATGACCCTACATCCAGTGCAATTGCTTTCCAAGCATTGTGGAGGGCTAATATAGCGCCCCCCCCCACACACATACAAATCAAACATGAAAGGACAATAAAATAAGTAGAAGTTTTACTATCCATTGAGCATTGGCACAAAGGAGAAAAGTGAATGCATGCTCTATGGATCCAAGGACCACAACACCAGTAAATGCAGGATGAAGGGGCAATGACCAGTTGAAGAATGAAAGGAAATATCGTCCTCCTGCCCCCTTGGAGTAAACTAGGCTATGTTCTAGTTATTTATGGATCTACAAAAAATGTGAGAAACAATTGAACTTTACGTTATTGAGTTCTGTTTATTGCTGAATTGCAAGGGTGAGTGAGTGAACATGTACAAAAACGCACATCACATGATGTATGTAAAATAAAACCATGGAGTGGGTACCTCAAATCTCATTGAACGCATGCATTATTTCTTTATAATTCATTTGATCTAATAACAACAACTAAGACATTTTCATTACACTTAGCAAAATTGATTACCCTTTGTAATTCGTTATAACTTATTCTGTCAATACACGGTTAATGTCAGCAGATAACTCCATTACACTTAGCAAAATTAATAACATTTTTTACTTATTTATAACCTATTTTCTGTGTATGGAGTTGTAACTACTCTATATTGATTTTACACATAGCAAAATTAAACGCATTTTCTACCCTTTTATACCTTAGTTTATCGGAATACGATTCTAAGGTGTATATCATTCTATTATAGAGCAAGATTAACCATGTAACAATATTGTTAAATGTTAAGGCAAAGTGTTCTTTTTACACAATTTAGCATAACTGCGAATATGCTTGCACTCGATTTGAATCACATTCTGTAAGGATAAACACATTATTTATTTTATTTTTGTAAACATTGCCCTCTATAACCTTTTGTATGAGGATCCAGTAGGAAGTAGAAAAAAATAAAAAAAGAGAAAATAATCACATGCCCCCAGGGAATGGTTTATATCACTTAAACGAATTATAGTTTTATACTGATATGTGTTAGTGTCCACTTGAGGGTTCTTAAATATCTTGGCAGAGATATTTCCATTGTATAGTCTAACAAATATCTTGATAGTGGATGCTCGAGTATATAATTTTCTATTACATGTGTAAGTAGCCAACAATAGAGATATTTACAATGATTTGTTCTCAAATAGTTGGAATTGCTTGTTTACTAGTTCTATTATCGTCGAATGACTATCTTAGTTTCCATTTTTGGGGCAAATAAGCATGATTGCAATCAATCCCATCATGCTCCAGTGTGATTGTGCAGATATTATTGCAAAATTTGAAAATTTTCAAGCATGAAGGTAAGTGTTTACTATAGCGAACAAAATAACATGACCCCATGGTCGGCGCTGGGCCTAGACGGGAGTAGCGACCGCCTAGGACGGATGCCTGTGTGGAGGGTAGGCAAGGATGACATATATACATTCGCCAATCATTGATAGCCATTATATGCATGTGTCCATCTAGCCGGAGGATTGAGACCAGGAGGAAAAAGTACGCAAGTTAATAGTCTAGTAGGGAAAGGAAAGGATCAAAGCAAACGTTTCTACGTAGGAGGAGGTGTGATTGATTATGGAACGAGTGCATGCTAGTTCACATTTTGTGGACTCCATCGACCATCTTCGTCGATTCATCTCGTCGCTCCATGATTCCAAATGTCGATGCCCTCACCGCCTTCTGCCAGGCCCCAGACTCCTCACATCATGTCTACGACCACGACTCTTTGAGGTACGCGCTCATCACCCTCTTGGCCTCTCACACCACACGTCTACGATCGCGCAAGTACATCTAAATATCTGCGATCCATCTACTTACCATATATGATTCACCGGAGCACGTTAAATGTTAGGGTCATAATTTCAAAAGTTGTAATTCAAAGTAATTGCTTTCTTTCAGAACTTATTTAGGCGTTGGAATGTTATCTAAAGTTCTAATACCAAGCTATTTCATTCTTCGGGTTGTACATCAGATATATGTATTGTTCACATTCTACTAAAAGATGGAAGATTTTACTTGAGGCT
The DNA here is from genome assembly GCF_018294505.1 of Triticum aestivum. NCBI lineage: Eukaryota > Viridiplantae > Streptophyta > Magnoliopsida > Poales > Poaceae > Triticum > Triticum aestivum. The sequence continues at coordinate 679,820,285 of NC_057810.1, forward strand.
TCCAAATTAAAGTGACTCTTAAACCTTTGTCCAATCTTATTGGGAGATTTGAATAAACAATGTGCAAACCTACTAGGTACCAAACTCCCCAAATAAGACCAGCTTTGAAGAAATTGAAGGAGCCTTATGTGTTATAAGAAAATATTGAATGGCTTGCCTATGTGCTGCACTGGGATGGATATCTTGGACAACTTCCATCTTGATATTTTCCTTCATGACTTTGCATCAAGAAACACCCGAAGAAGTTTTTTTAAGCACTAAAGAATTGTTGTCGATGGAGTCATTGAAAAATTAGTTCTTATTTAACGTAATCACTAGATCCATTTGCTATTTTAGTCTTGTTGTCGTAATATGGCATTCCTCAACAGTGATCATTAGACATTTCAAACTGAACTCGGTTGCTCAAAGTGAACTTTTAATACATGTTGCAAGTGAACATAGACATACATTGTGTATCACCCCCCCCCCCCCCCCCCCCCCCTCCCCCATACACACATACAAGCACATAGCCTCAGGGCTCATGTGATTGATTTTTCCTTAGGACCCTACAAAAGGTAGAGGTTCAGATGTGTGCACCAAGAGGAAAAATGAAGTTTCTTATGGTTTAGCTAAACCCAAGGCCAAGGGAGGCGTTTAGCACCCGCGTGTTGCAAGGTGCAATACCGACCTACGTGTCAAACCAGTGATTGCAACGAACATTTTACTTCGTAATTATTATACACCATTTTTAAATAGCAAATTTTTATGTTCTTGTAACACATGCATCTGTGTTCCAATAACATAGACATGCACCAGAATTTGCACATTATATATGTTTTCTCTTGGTTTGATATGAACACAATTTGTATGAGATTGGCAACTGGATCTCAGAAATACCCAAGCCCCTATTTCTAACCAAGTTTCTTTCACCACGTTGACCCACTTGTTATGATAGACATGGGTGACCAACCGCCAGTCGCCACGTGCATTTGTTTGGGACATGGTGGGGTAGGATTGTGAGTGTTCTTGGGATTTTTTGTAAAATTTTGTTAACTTCCCTGAATTTAACGGGTACACAAAGGGTGAACGTTGCCATTTTCCAGCAACTTCTCGGGTCAAACCTTCTCTTTGTCCGGCGGTGGATCTTCCTGATGTGGTTGTGTACGTGGTACTGTGTGATGCGTGAGGGGACTACATGGCATGGTAGCAGTGCATGCATGCAGCCGTTTGCGTAGGTACCAAGGCGTGATGTGACCACGTGGTTTTATCTCCATTGCTCTAGAAGAATCCGGTTAAATCATGTGCCGCCCATTCGCCGTTCTACAAGCCCATAAAAGCCTCTCTCGGTGTTGGCCTCTGTCATCCTCCCCCACTTCCTCTCCCATCTTGTGCGGCCGCTCCATTCTTTGCTCCCCGATCTAGAGGTGAGAAAGGCCGCCGGGTACGTGATGACGGCGAGCGTGAACACCGGCAAAGGCGGAGGCCCTGGTTGTCGCTGGAGTGCGGCTCGCGGACTCGCCGGCCTACCACGTGGTCTTCACCATGGTCGGCGCGTCGTCATCGGCTGCGCTCTGTCGGCGCGCGGATCGTCCGCAAGAAGTTGTGCGGTGGGATGTGCGTGCCGGGGGCTGGGAGGCCTGCCCCGCCGTCTTGCTAGGCTTGCAGCCGCAGGGCTGGCCGGCAGTCCCGTCATGCCACCCACCTTGTGTACCACTGCATGCTTGACATCACCTTCGGGGAGGCCCCGGCGCCCCGCACCCTTGCCCGCGCAGTGCCTCGACGCTCTTCCCGCCCGGCAGCGAGGCAACCCGACTTCCGCCTTTCTTGGCGTCGCCATAGCCGTGCAGAGCGTCCTATGCGTGGCGAGCTCACGGCCAGCACTATGAAGTCCTGCCTGGACGACGCTCTTGAATGTGTGTCTTGTGTGTGATGCCGAAAGAAGAAGCTATTCTTTGTGTGCTGGATCGTACGTCACTATTATAGTAGATAAACCACCATTAGTCCCGCTTGGTAAGGGCCTTTTGTCCCGATTCAGGGATTAAAGGGTGGTTACTAATGCCCTAGTCCTTTAGTCCCAGTTCAGTCCAGAACCGGGACAGAAGGGCCTCCACGTGGTCGGTGCGCCGAGCCCACGCAGGAGGGCCTTCGACACTAATGGCGCACCAGAAACATGGTGCACCACTATTATTTTTTTTATTTTTTCATACATATTAATGGCGATTCAGGTTGAAGTGCGCCATTATTAGTTCTAACTAGTAATGGCGTACGAGGCAGATCGTGTGCCATTATTGTATTTTTTTTATTCTTTTTTTTGAACTACTAATGGCGCACTCTGGCCAGGTGCGCCATTACTAGTTTAGACTAGTAATGGCGCACTATGATCAGATGCGCCATTAGTGTGTGTGTGTGTGTGTATATATATATATATATTACTTTTCTGCAATACTACTAATGGCGCACCACCTGTAGGTGCGTCATTAGTAACCAGGGTTACTAATGGCGCATTTGCTGCTGGTGCGCCATCAGTAACCTAGGACCCCAACAAGATATTTTGGACAGCCCCACACCTACCCACTCACTTTCCCCACTTCATTCCCTCCACCTCTTTCTTCAAGCTTTCGGCTGCCTCCTCCTCCTCACCTCATATCCACCATAGATTCATCAAAATTAAGTGGTAAAATTACCTTTTTTTTGATAGGTAAGTAAGGGGAAAGCTATCTTCATGATGTAGATCTACTTTTTTTTTCCTAGCTCGCTCCAACAACGTGCACATGCACTTTTTGTGGCATAGCTAGATCTATGTATGTTTGTGGTGTTGCTTCTGTTTGTGGTGTTGCATATATGTTTGTGTTTGCAGGTACCGGTATTTGAAATGCGATAGTTGCCAATATTTTGCCGGAATGTTGATTCATTTCCGTTTCGGCAAGAATTTTGGCACTATGCATTCTTTTTGGTCATATTTTTAGGGAAGGTCATGCCAAATTTTTTCTTGGTTCTAAAATATTATTTTGCTCTACCCCGCAGGCGACCATGGTCCGCACGATGGCTGAAGGCATCGTGAATAGGTTTTTGAGCTCCGCGAAGGCTGAGATGCTTCAAAAGAACAAGACGGAGATAAGATGTCCGTGTCGAAGATGCAAGCTGAAGAGCCTTATTGCGGACCCGGATTCCGGGCAGGTGCGGGACCACCTGCTCTTGCGTGGTTTCATGGATGGCTATCGGTGACAAGGTGATGAAGATGCCTATGAAGTCGTCCATGGGGGCCGGGCAAGAAATGAGGAAGGGCAACAAGACAAGTACCACCGCGGCGAGGGCGGGCGAGAAGACGAAGAATCTCCAGGACACGATCACGGCGGTGATGCTGTACACAGTCATCATGTAGAAGATGTCGTACATGATGATGATGAAGATCAAGACGAAGGGCATGATCATGAAGATGAAGATGCCGGAGCAGACGATGATGGAGGCTGGGTACAGGACCCTCATATTCAAGAGCTTCTTCTCAAGCAAACGGATAACGCAAGAGCTGCTGCCCGAGAGAAAGTCAAGCTGGATTAACTGGAGATAGACGCGGTTACTCCATTGTATGAAGGATGCAGGCCCGAGGATACCCGCCTGAAAGTAACGCTCATGGCTTTGGAGATGAAGGTAAAACACAAAATGACCGACGCATGCTTCGACGAGAACATGTCATTCTGGCACGAACGTCTTCCCAAGGGGAACAAGTGCCCGACCAGTTTCGAGGAGGCAAAGAAAATCGTGTGTCCTCTAGACTTACCGCACGTGAAATACCATGTGTTCATGAACAATTGCATCATTTATCGGGACGAGCATGCGGAGTCTACCATATGTCCGGTGTGCGGCGTCACTCGATACAAGAAGAGGAAGAAAGCTCCTTGAAAATCGGTGTGGTACTTTCCGATCACTCCTCGTCTGCAGCGGTATTTCGTGGACCCTAAGGTAGCAAAGCTCCTGCGTTGGCACGCGGATAGGGAGGATAATAAGCGGGAAGATGACGGAAATGATCCGGAGATAAATAAAAAAGACAAAATGCTGAGTCACCCTAAGGATGCGAGCCAGTGGCAAGCATTGAACTTCGAATACCCAGAATTTGGGAAGGATCCAAGGAACATTATGCTGGGAGTGAGCACCGATGGAGTCAATCCGTTTGGCAGCCAGAGAAGCACACATAGCACCTGGCCTGTGTTTGTGTGGATGTACAATCTTCCCCCCTGGTTGTGCATGAAGAGGAAGTACATTCACATGAGTATGCTAATTGAAGGGTCGAAACAACTAGGGAACGACATCAATCTGTATCTGGGGCTGCTGAAGGAGGAGCTAGACACGCTGTGGAAAACGCCAGCCAATACGTGGGACGCCGCAGAGAAAGAATATTTCCCTATGAGAGCCGCACTGCTCACGACGGTGCACGACTATCTCGGTTACGGATATCTCGCGGGGCAGGTAGTCCACGGATTTTCTGGATGCGTAAGGTGCATGGATGACACAACATATCGCCAGCTAGATAGAGATCCCGGGTCTTCGAAAACCGTGTTCATGGGACATCGAAGGTGGCTTCGCGACGATGACCCGTGGAGGAAACGCAAGGATCTGTTCGATGGTGAAACCGAACCCCGAAAACGCCCGTGTACGAGGAGCGGCGAGGAAATAGACGAGCTGTTGAAAAATTGGAAAGACTGCCCACTGCCGGGAAAGAAGCAAAAGGCGCCAGAGCCGGGAAAAAAGCGAAAGGCGCCAGAGCCGCTGCTGAAGGTATGGAAAACAAGGTCTGTTTTCTGGGACTTGCCGTACTGGAAGATCCACCGTGTGCCTCACAACCTTGATGTCATGCATATCACGAAGAACGTGTGCGAGAGTCTGCTCGGTACCCTGCTCAACATGCCAGAGAGGACCAAAGATGGGCCGAAAGCAAGGGCAGACTTGAAATCAATGGGCATCAGGAAGGAGCTTCACGCTAATGATGATGATGATGATGATGATGATGAGGCGAAGCAGGACACAGAAAGTCGTCGCAAAGGCAAAAAGGCCAAGAAGACTGGAAATGACTACCCTCCCACGTGCTTCACTCTAAGTCAGGAGGAGATCGAGCAGTTTTTCACCTGCCTCCTAGGAGTAAAACTTCCTTATGGTTACGCGGGGAAGATAAGAAGATACCTAGACCCAGCGAAGCAGAAGTTCAGCGGGATGAAGCCTCATGACTGTCACATGCTGATGACGTAGATACTTCTAGTTGCAATCCGTGGGATCATGGACGCGCACGTCCGTGAAACGCTATTTGGCCTATGCAACTTTTTTGACGTCATCTCTCGGAAGTCGATTGGCGTGAGGCAACTCAGAAGGCTACAGGAAGAGATCGTGGTGATACTATGCGAGCTTGAGATGTACTTCCCGCCCGCATTCTTCGACGTTATGGTACATCTGCTGGTCCATATCGTGGAGGATATCATCCAACTCGGGCCGACGTTCCTGCACAGCATGATGCCGTTGGAAAGGATGAATGGTGTCATCAATGATACGTTCGCAACATGTCACGTCCAGAGGGAAGTATAGCCAGGGGCTTTCTGACCGAAGAGTGCATCTCCTACTGCATGAATTATCTAGGCATCGAGAACCCCGTTGGTCTGCCCATCAATAGGCACCTAGGCAGGCTCGCTGGATGGGGTCACCGTGAGGGTCGCCGCGAAATGCATGTCGACTTCGAGGGTCGACTCGCCGACTTTGAAAGAGCAAACCTAGTCGCGCTACAACACATAGACGTGGTCGATCCTTGGGTGGTAGAGCACAAAACCTTTATTGAGAAGACGTACAATGACCGAGGCCAACAGAGGACGGACGGAAATATAATCAAAGAGCACAACTCAATTTTCACGCGTTGGTTCAAGCAGACGCTTCTGTCGTACCCTTTACATGAGGATTCTTCCGCGGAAGAACAACTCATATTCGCCTTGTCACAGGGCGCCGAGCACAACCTGATGACCTATGAGGCGTACGAATCAATGGCTACACATTCTACACCGAGGACAAGGACATGAAGAGCGATGGTTATCAGAACTCCGGGGTAACGATGGAATCCTACACCGGCAACAACAAGGACAGATACTACGGAAGGATCGAGGAGATCTGGGAGCTGAGCTACGCTGGAGAGAAGGTCCCGATGTTCCGTGTCAGATGGGCCAAGAGCGTCCTAAAAGAAGACCGGTATTTCACCACCATGGTTATACCCGAAGCCAAATCCAAGACCGCGGGCGCAAACGTCACCGCGAAAAATGAGCCATGGGTACCGGCTTCCCAAGTGGACCAATGCTTCTTCATTACCAACCCGTCAAAGCCCAGTCGTGTTGTTGTGAGGAGAGGCAAAAGGAAGATCATTGGAATGGATGGAGTAGCCAATGAGCAAGACTTCGACAAGTACGGCGACCCGAAGATCGAACATGACGACGACGATGAAGTAGCAGCACACGCCACAAGAAGAAGCAGGACAACCCTACCTAAAGGACGTCCGTTCCACAGAAGAACTCCATTTGCGAAAAAGAAGGGCAAGAAGATTGTGAATAGATAGCTAGCTAAGATCGATTGTATTTAAATCGTAGTCTTCATTTGTCGATTGTATTTCATGGGCACTTTTTGATATCATGAATATTTTCATATTTCATGGACTCTTTTTGATCTCGATCTCGATCCCACCCGCACCCTCCCCCGCTAGCTCCACCGCCGCCGATGACCCACCGCAACCCTCCCCCGCTAGCTCCACCGCTGCCGACGACCCACCGCAACGCTCCCCCGCTAGCTCCACCACCGCCGACGACCCACCGCAACCCTCCCCCGCTCCACCGCCGCCGACGAGCACCCCCCGCACCCTCACCCGCTCCACCACCGCCGACGAGCACCCCCCGCACCCTCCCCCGCTCCACCGCCGTCGACGAGCACCCCCCGTTTCATATTCATATTCATTTAAAAAAAATAAAAAATAAAAAAGTGTAGACTACAATTGTTGTTAAACAACAATTATTACTGTTTTTATAAAAAAATATTACTGTTTCATATTCATATTCATTTTCTAAAAAATTATTACATGCAACAAAAAATAAAAATAAATTACTTATGGCGCACCTCTGGCTGGTGCGCCATTGCTATATGTAATTTTTTTTACTAATGGCGCACCTCTGACTGGTGCGCCATTGCTATGTAAAAAAAATTACTAATGGCGCACCGACCGCGGATGCGCCATTAGTAAGATTCCCCCTAGCTAATTCCCTCCCTCTCGCCAGATCCCCTTCGTCCCTCTCCCTCGCCAGATCCACTTCCCCCTGCTGCCCCGACCCACGCGCCGCCGCCCCCGCGCCTCCGTCTCCGTCGCCGCCCCCAGTCAGCCCCTGCCCTGCCCCCCATCGCCGTCCGCTCCCAATCCACCCCCTCCCTCGCCTTCACCGCACCCACCCACCCCCTCCCTCGCCTTCCCAGCCCTCGAGCTCCACCATGCGAGGCGACAGGCAAGGCGGCGGGCAGATTCTGCTTCAACACCGGGCCGGCGAGCCGCGGAACCAGGGCGCGACGGCGCTCGACCCCTCCACCCCCCTCCACCTCTTCTTCCTCGGGTCGCCGCTGTCTTCCTCAACTCCGGCCACCTCTGTTGCTACTAAGCTGTCGCAGGGCCTCCTTGCGCCTCCCCGGTGAGCTCCGCCTCCTCTCCCCTCTTCCTTCTCGCAAACACTCTGTTTGTCCAGCAAATCGGCGATAATCCTGTTGATTCCGGCTGTAGTATTTCAATCCAACAGTAGCGCCGAACGGCAGTGGCATCATTCTGGGGTATAGTTAGGGCCATGATGGCACAAGCATTTAAACAACTGATACAATATTACAAAAAACAATGCACAATGATTTGCTAGTAGTTAAGCAAAGAGCAACTTTTCCCCAAGAAAACGAAGAGAATTAGTTTGTAAATACCACTGACAAATGGAACACGCCGATCAGTTATCACTGCAATTTCCAACATATATATGACATTTGCTGTTTGAGTTGTTAGTTTTTCCCATTTCTCGTTCAGTCAATTCAGCCAAATGCTAAACCTTTATACAGAGAGATGGAAACAGATCCTTCCTGTGTAGTATAATTTTTTACTAGGTTGCCAGAAGAGGGGGGCTTATAGGTAAAACTACCAGGAATTGTTATGCACAAATTGCTAGTGGTTGCTTGGCCACTCACTACAACTAATTTCACATAACCAAAATGATAAAAAGGGAGATGATGGCAACCAGTTTAGAAAACATTGTACTAGTGAGTGGTAACTAGTTTGAAGAAAATTGTAAATAAGATTCCAGCAAATTAGTGATCTAATTGTGATAATCCTGCTCACATCCCCACTTGCAGCAGAGGCAGGCAATGCCTCTATATGCTCTGTTTTACTGCCTAGCTAGAGCACAAACCTAGCCCCAGTTGTGTATTCCCAATTGCTAGTGGTCTAACTGATGTTTCCCTAGTTGGGTGAGACTGACTTGGCTCTTTCTTGGAGGAGACAGATCAAACAAGTGTTGTCAGTTTTTGTTTGAACTTCAAAGAGTGTTGTGACTTGGCTCTTAATCAAAAGACTGTTGTCAGTTTTTGTTTGAACTTTGTTTGACTGGAGGAAATTACTCTTAAATGCTAGTCCTATTCTGGTGGAGATTTTTCTTGTCCTGAGTTACACTGAAGATATTTTTCTGATAATATTATAAAAACTGCCGGGTGTGTGTTCAACTTGTATCTTCTAGCTTAAGTTTAACTTGTCCTGAGTTACACTCAAGTTATAATGTGTTTAACTTGTAGCTTCTAGCTTAAGTGAGTAGCCAGTACTGTAGTCAGTAGCTTAACTTGTTTAAGTACTGCTAGTTAGTTGTACTGATATTATTGGCTTGTATAGATGTCAGCATGCTCCCTTTCTACTCATTTTGGAGAACATGTTCTTCACTTCTAAGAGTTGTTTTATTGACATGGCACATTTGCAATGGAGTTTTATATATCTTTAGCCACTGTTCATTAATAGCAAGTCGACAACAACATCAGTAAAATTCAGTTAACAACAACATCAGTAAAATTCAGTTAATTAACCGAAGAAGAGAAGAGAGAAAGTAGAGAGCAAGAGGAGTACTTGCATTAACTGAAACGTTTTACTTTAAACTTGCAAAATTGCAGTACTCCCTAAAACTACTGCAAGCAAGAACTACTGTTGGAGGGCACTACTGTAGGGATATTCTCTGGTCTACTGAAACTTGCACTACTGCAATTTACTCCAGTGATACTATAGTTCTTTGCAAATTCTCTGCTCTACTCCACTGCATGCACTGCAATACACTACTCCACTGCATGTTTAATCAGTTAACAGAAAAAGGTACAGAACAAGCAAATGTAAGAAAAGAAGAGAGCTTGTACTGCCAGTACATCATCAGGCAGTTCACCAGAGATTTTCAAGTTAGAAATACTCCCAGGGGTAGATGAAGAGAGAATATCATGAAGGAACAATTTAGTTTTAATTAATGGAAAAGTTGCATTTACTTGTAGTGAAAGGAACAATTTCAGGTAATTATAAATATTCAATAGCAGCAGAGGCAAGCAGTAGCAGTAGCAGTAGATGCCAACTTTTGATATGCATGCATGCATTCTTTGCTTGTTTATATTCATTCTTGTAAACTGAACATGCTCATCTATCTATCTATCTATCTATCTATCTACCTGCTTAAGTATGTATGTATGCATTGTATTTTTATTTCCTTTGGAAAGTAAAGTTTATTTCCTGGCTGGCTGGCATGATGGCTCATGGATCCCTCAGCTGCAGCTACAGTTGGAGCTCAATCTGATCTCATCTGAAATGAATCTATAAATACAGAGTGTAGTTAGTTACAGAGTAGCAGAAATAGTTGCTGGATGCAGTTACTTGCATGGGCCTGGCTGATGAAGAAAAACTTTATATATATTCATACTGATGTTGACTCTATAAATCATACTTATTTGACATGTTTTATGTGTTGATCCATCAATTGATCACATTGAGAAAGACCATCGTGTCTCCGACCATTTTGCAAAGGTCATGTCTCCGACCATCGTGTCGTGATGAATTTGCAGGTACCCCGAGAGGCCCTTGAGTTTGCCGGAATGTTGATTAACTTCCGTTCCGGCAAATTCGGGTACTCCATATGTCCTATTTTCAGCAAAGGTCATGCTGAAATTTTCCGTGAATTTTAGCATGACTTTGCTAAAAATAGGACAGATGGGGTTTTTGCGACTAATGCATGGGCCGGGGTATCTTAGTACTTAGTTAAGTAGGATCAACTGCCCCTCCATTCTTGCTGCATTAAACCATAGGTGGCAATAGAGCCAAGTGATTAGGCCCAACTTAGAATTCTCCTTAGCATCGATAAACCCTAGATGATAAACCCAACATAGGTGGCAATAGAGCCAAGTGATTAGTGCCAAGTGATTAGGCCCAACCTAGGGTGCCTCGGCTTAGGCTTTTAGGGTGCCTCGGCGTCGACAAACCCTAAATGATAAAAGCTTAGCTTTTAGGATGCCTCGGTGTCGACAAACCCTAAATGATGAGACCATGATCTTGTTCCTTGACAATAACCAACTTTTTGACCAAACTATTTTCCTATTTAGAGCGAAACATGGCCAACAACGATGAGGCCGGCGGTTCGGGCGGCAAGCAATTCTGGGAGCTGTCCCAGGAGATGGAGGAACAACCTCACCGCTATGAGGACGCCGCGGAAGACACCGATCCTGACTACACAACCCCTAATGGCGTCGGGGATGACACCACTGATGGTGCCGCCGAGGATGCCACCACTGATGATGGCGGCGCACACACAGATGGCAGCCAACCGAAGAAGCAAAGGAAGGATCGGCGCCCGAATGCGCTTAGCACCCTCAAGGAGGAATTTACTCAAGTGGACTCCGACGGGCATCCAACGGAGCCCAAACATATAGTCAAGGGGTACTCTCTTCAGCATGGGTGCATTCTCCGGAGCACCGTCTCGATCAACACCGAGAACCTTAGGCATAAGGACCGAGGGAATTTGCGCAACCTCCTCTTCACGAAGCTGCACGAACGATACAAGTTCCCCGCCGATTTTGAAAACACACGCCTCTCAGGGAATAAAGTGAATAGTGCCGCCCTCACGAGGATGAGCACGACCCTGTCTACTTGGAGAAGCATGGTGAAGAGAATGATTGATAAAGGTGATAGTTATGAGAAGATCAAGGAGAAATATTCTTCGATCAGCGAAGATGACTACGAGGAGTTCTAGATCAAGTGCGAGAGCAGCGCAACCTCCGAATCAAGTCAGTGGGGGAAAGAAATGCGGGAGTTGAACTTAGGGGAACACAAACTCGGTCCCGGCGGTTACAGAGTGGCGGAGCCTATATGGGACAAGGAGGACGCGGAGCGTGCCGAGCAAGGCCTACCGCCCCGATTCGAGAAATACAGCGGTGACAAGCAGACCAGGAACTTTGTCAGGGCCCGGTACAAGGAGGACCGGATAACAAAGGAGCTTACCACGGATCTGAAGACCAGGGCGCTTGAGCTTCTTCTGGTAAGGAATACACCCCCGCGTAATTAGCTCCATATGGTTGCACTCTAATTAATCCCCAATATTTCTAAATGGTTCACGTTCCTTCCGCAGGAAACTGAAAGCAGTAGCGCGGGGTCGTCTCAGAGCTCCCCTTTCGACACCCCTTTAAATAGGGCGTTGAACGTAATGAAAAACAAGGATAAGCTCACTAAGCCGACGTCAGCTGGTCGTGTGGCCGGCAAAGGCTTGTCCACAAAATGGGGGTCATACTATACCGCTGGTGTGCGGAAGGAGAAAAAGACCAGCTCGGAAAGCCAGAGGCGCGAGGTTGAAGCACTCAAGGCACAAGTGGCGCGGATTCCGGAGCTTGTCCAAGAGCAAGTGGAACAACAACTGGGAACGAAGCTCAACGCCATGGTGCCTACGTTGATTCATGGGCTGACGACGTGGATTGCGGGCGGCCAACAGGGGCCTCCCCCGGTTCCCAGCTTCACGGCCAGCAACTCGCACAGCGCGCAGGCGGCGCCATTGGTGTCTCCGGCGGCGCCATTGGTGTCTCCGGCGGCGGCGCCATTGGTGTCTCCGGCGGAGGCGGTATTCGTGTCTCCGGCGCCGGCACGGGCATTGGAGCTTAATGCACCCGGGTGTACGCCGGCCGGCACCTCGCCAGCAAGCGCCCCCTCCGTCAGTTGCACGCCCGCCGTTGGCGGTGCCTCGACATTAGCCGAGCTCGACGGCATCACGGTAACTAAGCCTCTCGGCCGATGACTTCATCTCCTTGCCTTTGACTGGGCATCCCTGACGCCCTGTACATGTTTTCGCAGGGCGCCGCCGACGTTCCTTGCACTCTTCTGCACTTCGTGGGCGCCGAGTTGGTCGATGTCGCCAAGGGCAGAATCGTTCAACCGGGCAACCGCATGTTCCACGGTAATCCGATGGCACCCACAATGTATAGGGTTGAAGTGGTTCGGGTGCTGCCAGGCTGCGACGAGCTGTTACCTCCGATTCGACCCGCTGGGGCCGATGAAGAAGATGAGATGACCCTCAGCGCCTGCGTAAACTGGCCCCTGCTTTGGCCGAAGAGCCAGATTCGTTTGGGGGCGGGGGACACCACCCCACAGACAAGACCGCCAGTCGTGCCGGCGCCAAGCCATGGCAAGAACGCCGCAACGCTACCGGACCTGCCGGACATCCCTATGGCACAGGATCCGGACAGCCCTATGGCACAGGATCCGGACGGCGACGACAACGACGACGGTACATTTACCAAAGTTGATAAGTACTTTGCCGAACATGGGTACACTGACGAGTTCTGCGGGCCTCTTTCTCAAGAACCCAACCAAGACGACCGCGATCTAGCTGGTACGACGGAGAAATCCAATTGCAACAGGCGTCGTCTGGCGTTCAGTTCTCAGGACACGCCTCCAGCTCCCGCCTTCACCGAGCCTCAGATAGCTGAGGTGCGAAATATTATCAGCCCCAACACGCTCAAGAAGGCGGTCTGTGAGCAGAACTCGGTCCCATTACAGGAGATCAAGAAGAAGGGACGGAAGCGAAAGACTAACAAGGGCGCCGGTGCGAGCCAGCCGGCACCGAGTTCGATCCGTGCTCAGGACGGGCCACCTTCACCTAAGGATATCTCGAGGAGGGTGCATGTGGCGGGTAGGGCGATGCTACCGCCAAATATGCTGAATGCTGCAACCGGTGCTATGCGGAGTCTGCACGACAGTGTTCTTTCTTTGGAGAAGCGGCGTCTCAGAGAGAAGGATGTGGCATACCCGGTTTTCGTGGCCAAGGTGCCAGAGGGCAAGGGCTTTGTGGATGGCGACATCGGGGGTACGATCGTCCTGCGGTTTGATGACATCTTTGCTATGTTTAACCTTCATCCGCTGCACTACACCTTCGTTCGGCTGTTTTCGCTGAGTATGGAGATGCGGATCATTAGAGACAACACCCCGGACATCGTGATAGTCGACCCCTTCTACATGCGTGCCAAGCACTTGAGCAGCGCTGGGGACCGCCAAGTTGCGAGTTCACACCTCGAAGGCGTCATTCTGGCAAACCCAGATAAGGATAACTTCCTTGTGGCTTACTTTCCCAAGGAAGTCATCCACTAACCGCCCCGTAACATATGAGTTCTTAGATTTCGATCGTTCTTTTTTTTCTAACATTCCGTGTTCTGTGGAGTGACACACATTGCACACTCATCCTCTTAAGCCCGAAATATTCCATGGCCACGTATTTCGACCCGAACCGTAACTCCAAGATAGACTACACAAATGTCAAGAAAGTTCTTGATGATGTTCTCCCCGGCTACGCCAAATCTGGAGGCACCTTCACCAGGGCAGTTCGTAAGTACGGCAAGCACACCTTCTCACACAATACAAATTTCTGCTGCGTCAAGCAGCCGCCTCGTGGTCAGAAGTATGCCTACTACGCCCTCCATCACATGTGGGCGATCGTAAGGGACCATCATCAACTTCTGCTACCAGATAGTCTCAAAGATTGGGCCGCGAGGTTGTCGGCAACCCAGGACGCGGACCTCAGACAAGAATTCTTTCGCATCCAGTCGGAGTTTGCGGACATCATCCATCAAGATGTCCTTCATACCTCGGGGCAGTTCTACCTCAGATATCAACCGTCCAACAATGAGATAGATGGAACGCTACAAATGCAGGGTGACAACGACCGCGATTTCATGACCATCACGACAGACGACGGCTTCATCCACGCTCCTGTCCGATGAGTCGAGTCGAAAGTAGTGATGTGTAGTTCTGAAACATTGATTGGCTCATGTTGTAATTAAACTTTAATGAATTCGTATGTCTCTTTGGTTTGGACAGTCATTCAACTTAGATGTAATCGATGCTATTTATTAGTAGGCTCATGAATCGTGCTATTAATGTCTTGCTTTTCTCTTCTGATCCTTTTGTTGCATACTTACATATTGCTTATGTATTTTCTGTTGTCTGTTGTTTGGCTTGTGCATAGAGATGTCGTCGTATGTCGTGTACAAGGGTAAGGTTCCCGGAGTCTACGACGACTGGGAGGAGTGTCGGAGACAGGTTCACCGTTTCAGCGCTAACAGTTACAAACGGTACACCGCTAGGGCAGAGGCCGAATCTAGATACGCCCGCTATCTAGTGGGAGAGAGGATGGAGCGTTGGAGGAACCGGATGAAGACCAGTTTGATCGCGATGATGCTCATCGGATGACCGCAGCTCTCTTTTATGTTATGGTAGTTTAGATGATCGGTATCGACTTGTAATGTGAAGACAAACTCGATACTCGCGGTCTTGAGACTTGTAATGTTTTATCTTTGTTCGGTCTTTTGAATTCGGAGACTAATATGATGAATTGTATTCGGAGACTAATCTTCTATTGTATTCGATGAATCTGATGTTGCTGTGTGCTGCTGTCTATATTCTGTCCAATAATATATTTTGTAACCTGTGCAAAAATCAGAAAAGCAAAAAAAAACCAAATATTCATACTAATGGCGCATCAAGGCAGAGTGCGCCATTAGTATGCCAAAGGATACTAATGGCGCATCAAGGCAGAGTGCGCCATTAGTATGACAAAGCACATGGTTACATATGGCCCCCCGGGAGGCATACTAATGGCGCATGGTGTTACATACTAATGACGCACTGCTTGGTGCGCCATTAGTATACCAGATACTAATGGCGCACCAGTGGTGCGCCATTAGTTAAAAATACTAGTGGTGTGCTACTAATGGCGCACCGGTAGTGCGCCATTAGTAGGCAAAACTAGTGCTCCATTAGTAGGCATTTTCCTAGTAGTGCACACTTGGCCCATGCAGCCCTCTGGGGACGGTGGTCCCACCTGGTGGACCCCCGGGACCCTCACGGTGGTCCCGGTACATTACCGATAGCACCCGAAACTTTTCCGGTGACCAAAACAGGACTTCCCACATATAAATCTTTACCTCCGGGCCATTCCGGAACTCCTCGTGACGTCCGGGATCTCATATGGGACTCCGGACAACATTCGGTAACCACGTATATCTATTCCCTATAACCCTAGCGTCATCGAACCTTAAGTGTGTAGACCCTACGGGTTCGGGAACCATGCAGACATGACCGAGATAACTCTCCGGCCAATAACCAACAGCGGGATCTGGATACCCATGTTGGATCCCACATGTTCCACGATGATCTCATCGGATGAACCACGATGTCAAGGATTCAATGAATCCCGTATACAATTCCCTTTGTCTACCGGTATAGTACTTGCCTGAGATTCGATCGTCGGTATCCCGATACCTTGTTCAATCTCGTTACTGGCAAGTCTCTTTACTCGTTCCGTAACAGATCATCCCGTGATCAACTCCTTGATCACATCATGCACATTATGATGATGTCCTACCGAGTGGGCCCAGAGATACCTTTCCGTCACACGGAGTGACAAATCCCAGTCTCGATTCGTGCCAACCCAACAGACACTTTCGAAGATACCCGTTGTGCACCTTTATAGCCACCCAGTTACGTTGTGATGTTTGGTACACCCAAAGCATTCCTACGGTATCCGGGAGTTGCACAATCTCATGGTCTAAGGAAAATATACTTGACATTTAGAAAAGCTTTAGCATACGAACTACACGATCTTGTGCTAGGCTTAGGATTGGGTCTTGTCCATCACATCATTCTCCTAATGATGTGATCCCGTTATCAATGACATCCAATGTCCATGGTCAGGAAACCATGACCATCTGTTGATCAACGAGCTAGTCAACTAGAGGCTCACTAGGGACATGTTGTGGTCTATGTATTCACACATGTATTGCGGTTTCCGGTCAATACAATTATTGCATGAATAATAGACAATTATCATGAACAAGGAAATACAATAATAAACATTTTATTATTGCCTCTAGGGCATATTTCCAACAAAAAGACCGTTAATTTATCAAGGGCCTTTTGATTGAAGAACTCGAAGAACTCCTCAAATGGAACAGGCAACAGATCAGTTCCAACGAGGTCGTGCTCCTCTTTAATTCTCAGAAACAAAGTATTTGTTGGAAATATGCCCTAGAGGCAATAATAAATTAGTTATTATTATTATATTTCCTTGTTCATGATAATCGTTTATTATCCATGCTATAATTCTATTGATAGGAAACTCAGATACATGTGTGGATACATAGACAACACCATGTCCCTAGTAAGCCTCTAGTTGACTAGCTCGTTGATCAATAGATGGTTACAGTTTCCTGACCATGGACATTGGATGTCGTTGATAACGAGATCACATCATTAGGAGAATGATGTGATGGACAAGACCCAATCCTAAGCCTAGCTCAAAGATCGTAGTTCGTATGCTAAAGCTTTTCTAATGTCAAGTATCATTTCCTTAGACCATGACGTTGTGCAACTCCCGGATACCGTAGGAATGCTTTGGGTGCACCAAACGTCACAACGTAACTGGGTGGCTATAAAGGTGCACTACGGGTGTCTCCGAAAGTGCCTGTTAGGTTGGCACGAATCGAGACTGGGATTTGTCACTCCGTGTAAACGGAGAGGTATCTCTGGGACCACTCGATAGGACATCATCATAATGTGCACAATGTGACCAAGGGGTTGATCACGGGATGATATGTTACGGAACGAGTAAAGAGACTTGCCGGTAACGAGATTGAACAAGGTGTCGGCATACCGACGATCGAATCTCGGTCAAGTACAATACCGCTAGACAAAGGGAATTGTATACGGGATTGATTAAATCCTCGACATCGTGGTTCATCCAATGAGATCATCGTGGAACATGTGGGAGACAACATGGGTATCCAGATCCCGCTGTTGGTTATTGACCGGAGAACATCTCGGTCATGTCTGCATGGTTCCCGAACTCGTAGGGTCTACACACTTAAGGTTCGATGACGCTAGGGTTATAAAGGAAGTTTTTATGTGGTTACTGAATGTTGTTCGGAGTCCCGGATGAGATCGCGGACATCACGAGGAGTTCCGGAATGGTCTGGAGGTAAAGATTTATATATGGGAAGTCCTGTTTTGGTCACCGAAAAAGTTTTGGGTTTTATCGGTAGCGTACCGGGACCACCGGGAGGGTCCCGGGGGTCCACCAAGTGGGGCCACCATCCCCGGAGGGCAGCATGGGCCAAGTGTGGGAGGGGGCCAGCCCCAGGTGGGCTGGTGAGCCCCCCCACACACAAGGGCCCAAGGCGCCTAGGGTTTCGGGAGAGGGCGCACCCACCTAACTTGGGGGGCAAGTTTCCCCTCTCCCCCCCTTGGCCGCCCCCCTAGATGGGATCTTGGGCTGGCCGCCGCCCCTAGGGTGGAACCCTAGGTGGGGGCGCAGCTCCCCCTCTCCCCCTATATATAGTGGAGGCAAAGGGGCAGCCCAAGACACGAGGTTCTTCTCCTGTTGGTGCAGCCCTACCTCTCTTTCTCCTCATATCTCGCAGTGCTTGGCGAAGCCCTGCAGGATTGCCACACTCCTCCACCAGCACCACGCTGTTGTGCTGCTGCTGTACGGAGTCTTCCTCAACCTCTCCCTCTCTCCTTGCTAGATCAAGGCATGGGAGACGTCACCGGGCTGTACGTGTGTTGAACGCAGAGGTGCCGTCCATTCGGCACTAGGATCTCCGGTGATTTGGATCACGACGAGTACGACTCCTTCAACCCCGTTCTCTTGAATGCTTCCTCTTAGCGATCTACAAGGGTATGTAGATGCACTCTCCTTCCCCTCATTGATGGTTTCTCCATAGATAGATCTTGGTGACACGTAGGAAAATTTTGAATTTCTGCTACGTTCCCCAACAGTGGCATCATGAGCTAGGTCTATTGCGTAGATTCTATGCACGAGTAGAACACAAAGTAGTTGTGGGCGTTTATTTTGTTCAATATGCTTACTGTTACTAGTCCAATCTTGATTCGGCGGCATTGTGGGATGAAGCGGCCCGGACCGACCTTACACGTACACTTACGTGAGACATGTTCCACCGACTGACATGCACTTGTTGCATAAGGTGGCTAGCGGGTGCCAGTCTCTCCCACTTTAGTCGGATCGGATTCGATGAAAAGGGTCCTTATGAAGGGTAAATAGCAATTGACATATCACGTTGTGGTTTTTGCGTAGGTAAGAAATGTTCTTGCTAGAAACCCATAGCAGCGACGTAAAACATGCAAACAACAATTAGAGGACGTATAACTTGTTTTTGCAGGGTATGCTATGTGATGTGATATGGCCAAAAAGAATGTGATGAATGATATGTGATGTATGAGATTTATCATGTTCTTGTAATAGGAATCACGACTTGCATGTCGATGAGTATGACAACCGGCATGATCCATAGGAGTTGTCTTAATTTATTGTATGACCTGCGTGTCATTGAACAATGCCATGTAATTACTTTACTTTATTGCTAACCGGTAGCCATAGTAGTAGAAGTAATAGTTGGCGAGACAACTTCATGAAGACACGATGATGGAGATCATGATGATGGAGATCATGGTGTCATGTCGGTGACGATGATGATCATGGAGCCCCGAAGATGGAGATCAAAAGGAGCAAAATGATATTGGCCATATCATGTCACTCTTTGATTGCATGTGATGTTTATCATGTTTATGCATCTTATTTGCTTAGAACGACGGTAGTAAATAAGATGATCCCTCATTAAAATTTCAAGAAAGTGTTCCCCCTAACTGTGCACCGTTGCGAAAGTTCATCGTTTCGAAGCACCACATGATGATCGGGTGTGATATATTCTAACGTTCACATACAACGGGTGTAAGCCAGATTTACACACGCGAAACACTTAGGTTGACTTGACGAGCCTGGCATGTACAGACATGGTCTCGGAACACAAGAGACCGAAAGGTCGAGCATGAGTTGTATAGTGGATACAATCAACATGAAGATGTTCACTGATGATGACTAGTCCGTCTCACGTGATGATCGGACACGGCCTAGTTGACTCGGATCATGTAATCACTTAGATGACTAGAGGGATGTCTACTGAGTGGGAGTTCATTAGATGAACTTAACTATCCTGAACATAGTCAAAAGCCCTTTGCAAATTATGTCATAGCTCGCGCGTTAGTTCTACTGTTTTAGATATGTTCCTAGAGAAAATATAGTTGAAAGTTGACAGTAGCGATTATGCGATCAGTAGAAACCTTATGTCCTTAATGCACCGCTCAGTGTGCAGAACCCCAAACGTCGTCTATGGATGTTGCGAACATTGGACATACACGTTTTGATAACTATGTGATAGTTCAGTTAAACAGTTTAGAGTTGAGGCACCAAAGACGTTTTCGAAATGTCGCGGAACATATGAGTTGTGTCGAGGGCTGAAATTAGGATTTCAGGCTCGTGCCCACGTCAAGAGGTATGAGACCTCCAACGATTTTCTTAGCCTGCAAACTAAGGGAGAAAAGCTCAATCATTGAGCTTGTGCTCAGATTGTCTGAGTACAACAATCACTTTAATCGAGTGGGAGTTGATCTTCCAGATGAGATAGTGATGTTTCTCCAAAGTCATTGCCACCAAGCTGCTAGAGCTTCGTGATGAACTATAACATATCAGGGATAGATATGATGATCCTTGAAGTATTCGCAATGTTTGACACCACGAAAGTAGAAGTCAAGAAGGAGTATCAATTGTTGATGGTTGGTGAAACCGCTAGTTTCAAGAAGGGCAAGGGCAAGAAGGGATACTTCATGAAATAGCAAATCAGTTGGTGCTCTAATGAAGAAACCCAAGGTTGAACCCAAACCCGAGACTAAGTGCTTCTGTAATAAGGGGAACAGCCACTGGAGCAGAATCACCCTAGATACTTGGTAGATGAGAAGGCTGACAAGTTCGATAGAAGTATATTGGATATACATTATGTTAATGTGTACTTTACTAGTACTCCTAGTAGCACCAGGGTATTAGATACTGGTTCGGTTTCTAAGTGTTAGTAACTCGAAATAAAAGGCTACGGAATAAACGGAGACTAGCTAAAGGTGAGCCGACGATATGTGTTGGAAGTGTTTTTCAATCTTGATGTGATCAAGCATCGCACGCTCCCTCTACCATCGAGTTTGGTGTTTGCGTTGAGCATAGACATAATTGGATTATGTCTATCGCAATACGGTTATTCATTTAAGGAGAATAATGGTTACTCTGTTTATTTGAATAATACCTTCAATGGTCTTGCACCCAAAATGAATGGTTTATTGACTCTCGGTCGTAGTGATACACATGTTCATGCCAAAAGATATAAGATAGTAATGATAGTACCACCTACTTGTGGCACTGCCATGTAAGTCATATTGGTATAAAACGCATGAAGCAGCTCCATGTTGATGGATCTTTGGACTCACTCATTTTCGAAAAGATTGAGACATGTGAACCATGTCTATTGGTATATACGCATGAAGAAACTCCATGCAGATGGACCATTTAGACTCACTTGATTTTGAATCACTTGAGACATGCAAATCATACCATATGGGCAAGATGACTGAAAGCCTCGGTTTCAGTGAAATGGAACAAGAAAGCAACTTGTTGGAAGTAATACATTTTGATGTGTGCAGTCCAATGAGTGCTGAGGCATGTAGTGGATATCGTTATGTTCTTACTTCACAGATGATTTGAGTAGGTACTGAGAATATTTGCTTGATGAAACACAAAGTCTGAATTATTGAATGGTTCAAGTAATTTCAGAATGAAGTTGAAGATCTTCGTGACAAGAGGATAAAATGTCTATGATATGATCATAGAGATGAATATCTGAGTTACGAGTTTTGGCACGCAATTAAGACATTGTGGAAATTGTTTCACAATCAATACCGCCTGGAACACCATAGTGCGATGGTGTGTCCGAACATCATAGTTGCACCCTATTGGATATGGTGCATACCATGATGTCTCTTATCAAATTACCACTATCGTTCATGGGTTAGGCATTAGAGACAACCACACTCACTTTATAGGGCACCACATAATTCCGTTGAGACGACACCATTTGAACTATGGTTTGGAGAAACCTAAGTTGTCGTTTCTTAAAAGTTTGGGGCTGCGACGCTTATGTGAAAAAGTTTCAGGTTGATAAGCTCGAACCCAAAGCGGATAAAATGCATCTTCATAGGACACCCAAAACAGTTGGGTATACCTCCTAATTCAGATCCGAAAGCAATAGGGATTGTTTTCTTGAATCGGGTCCTTTCTCGAGGAAAGGTTTGTCTCGAGAATTGAGTGGGAGGATGGTGGAGACTTGATGAGGTTACTGAACCGTCACTTCAACAAGTGTGTAGCAGGGCACAGGAAGTTGTTCCTGTGGCACCTACACCAATTGAAGTAGAAGCTTATGATAGTGATCATGAAACTTTGGATCAAGTCACTACCATACCTCGTAGGGTGACAAGGATGCGTACTACTTCAGAGTGGTACAGTAATCCTGTCTTGAAGGTCATGTTGCTAGACAACAATGAACCTACGAGCTATGGAGAAGCGATGGTGGGCCCAAATTTCGACAAATGGTTAGAAGCCATGAAATCCGAGATAGGATCCATGTATCAGAACAAAGCATGGACTTTGATGGACTTGCCCGATGATCGGCAAGCTATTGAGATAAAAGGATCTTTAAGAAGAAGACGGACGTGGACGGTAATGTCACCGTCTATGAAGCTCGACTTGTGGCGAAGAGTTTTTTCACAAGTTCAAGGAGTTGACTACGAGGAGATTTTCTCATCCGTAGCGATGCTTAAGTCCGTCGGAATCATGTTAGCATTAACTGCATTTATGAAATCTGGCAGATGGATGTCAAAATGAGTTTCCTTACCAGTTTTCGTAAGGAAAGGATGTATGTGATACAATCAGAAAGGTTTTGTCGATCCTAAGGATGCTAAAAGGTATGCTAGCTCCAGCGATCCTTCCATGGACTGGAGTAAGCATCTCAGAATTGGAATATGCACTTTGATAAGATGATCAAAGATTTTGGGTTTATACAAAGTTTATGAGAAACTTGTATTTCCAAAGAAGTGAGTGGGAGCACTATAGAATTTCTGATGAGTATATGTTGTTGACATATTGTTGATCAGAAATGATGTAGAATTTCTGGAAAGCATATAGGGTTATTTGAAAAGGGTTTTTCAAGGGAAAACCTGGATTAAGCTGCTTGAACATTGAGCATCAAGATCTATGAGGATAGAACAAAAAATGCTTAATGGTACTTTCAAATGAGCACGTATCTTGACATGATCTTGAAGGTGTTCAAGATGGATCAGTCAAAGAAGGAGTTCTTGCCTGAGTTGTAAGGTATGAAGTTAAGACTTAAAGCTCGACCACGGCAGAATAGAGAGAAAGGACGAAGGTCGTCCCCTATGCTTAGATGTAGGCTCCATAGTTGTTGGGTAACGTAGTAATTTCAAAAATTTCCTACGCACACGCAAGATCATGGTGATGGCATAGCAACGAGAGGGGAGAGTGTTGTCCACGTACCCTCGTAGACCGTAAGCGGAAGCGTTATGACAACGCGGTTGATGTAGTCGTACATCTTCACGATCCGACCGATCCAAGTACCGAATGTACGGCACCTCCGAGTTCAGCACACGTTCAGCTCGATGACGATCCCCGGGCTCCGATCCAGCAAAGCTTCGGGGATGAGTTCCGTCAGCACGACGGCGTGGTGACGATGATGATGCTCTACCGGCGCAGGGCTTCGCCTAAACTCCGCGGCGATATGACCGAGGTGGAATATGGTGGAGGGGGGCACCACACACGGCTAAGGAACGATCCGTAGATCAACTTGTGTGTCATGGGGTGCCCCCCTGCCCCCGTATATAAAGGAGCAAGGGGGAGGGGGCGGCCGGCCAAGGGAGGGCGCGCCAGGGAGGAGTCCTACTCACTCCCTCCTTTCCTAGTCCAACTAGGAGACCTCCCATGTAGTAGGAGTAGGAGAGAAGGAAAGGGAAGAGAGAAGGGAAGGAAGGAGGGGGTACGGCCCCTCCCCCTAGTCCAATTCGGACTAGGCCTTGGGGGGGCGCGCGGCCTGCCCTAGGCAGCCCCTCTCTCTTTCCCGTATGGCCCAATAAGGCCCAATACTTCTCCCGGCGAATTCCCGTAACTCTCCGGTACTCCGAAAAATACCCGAATCACTCGGAACCTTTCCGAAGCCCGAATATAGTCGTCCAATATATCGATCTTTACGTCTCGCCCATTTCGAGACTCCTCGTCATGTCCCCGATCTCATCCGGGACTCCGAACTCCTTCGGTAGATCAAAACTCATAAACTCATAATATAACTGTCATCGTAACGTTAAGCGTGCGGACCCTACGGGTTCGAGAACTATGTAGACATGACCTAGAACTATTCTCGGTCAATAACAAATAGCGGAACCTGGATGCCCATATTGGCTCCTACATATTCTACGAAGATCTTTATCGGTCAAACCGCATAACAACATACATTGTTCCCTTTGTCATCGGTATGTTACATGCCCGAGATTCGATCATCGGTATCCAATACCTAGTTCAATCTCGTTACCGGCAAGTCTCTTTACTCGTTCCGTAATACATTATCCCACAACTAACTCATTAGTTGCAATGCTTGCAAGGCTTAAGTGATGTGTATTACCGAGAGGGCCCAGAGATACCTCTCCGACAATCGGAGTGACAAAACCTAATCTCGAAATACGCCAACCCAACATGTACCTTTGGAGACACCTGTAGTACTCTTTTATAATCACCTAGTTATGTTGTGACGTTTTTTAGCACCCAAAGTGTTCCTCCGGTAAACGGGAGTTGCATAATCTCATAGTTACAGGAACATGTATAAGTCATGAAGAAAGCAATAGCAACATACTAAACGATCAAGTGCTAAGCTAACGGAATGGGTCAAGTCAATCACATCATTCTCCTAATGATGTGATCCCGTTAATCAAATGACCACTCTTTTGTCCATGGCTAGGAAACATAACCATCTTTGATAAACGAGCTAGTCAAATAGAGGCACACTAGTGACATTATGTTTGTCTATGTATTCACACATGTATCATGTTTCCGGTTAATACAATTCTAGCATGAATAATAAACATTTATCATGATATAAGAAAATAAATAATAACTTTATTATTGCCTCTAGGGCATATTTCCTTCAGTCTCCCACTTGCACTAGAGTCAATAATCTAGTTCACATCATCATGTGATTCAACACCAATAGTTCACATCGTCATGTGACCAACACCCAAAGGGTTTACTAGAGTCAATAATCTAGTTCACATCGCTATGTGATTAACACCCAAAGAGTACTAAGGTATGATCATGTTTTGCTCGTGAGAGAAGCTTAGTCAACGTGTCTGTCATATTTAGAGCCGTATGTATTTTGCAAACATTCTCTGTCTTCAATGCTCTGCATGGAGCTCTTCTAGCTTAATTGCTCTCACTTTCAATATGTATCCAGATTGAGACTTAGAGTCATCTGGATCAGTGTAAAAGTTTGCACCGATGCAACTTTTTACAACAAACTCTTTTATCACCTCCATAATCGAGAAACATCTCCTTAGTCCTCACTAAGGATATTCTTGACCGTTGTCCAGTGATCTACTAATAGATCAAAATTGTATTCCTTTGTCAAACTCAGAGCAAGGTATACAATAGGTCTGGTTCACAACATAGCATACTTTATAGAACCTATGACTGAGGCATAGGGAATGACTTTTCATTCTCTTTCTATCTTCTGCCGTGGTCGGGCTTTGAGTCTTACTCAATTTCACACCTTGCAGCATAGGCAAAAACTCTTTCTTTGACAGTTCCATTTTGAACTGTTTTAAAATATTGTCAAGGTATGTACTCATTGAAAATCTTATCAAGCGTCTTGATCTATCTCAATAGATCTTGATGCTTAATATGTAAGCAGCTTCATCGAGGTCTTTCTTTGAAAAACTCCTTTCAAACACTCCTTTATGCTTTCCAGAAAATTCTACATCATTTCCAATTAATAATATGTCATTCACATATACTTATCAGAAATGATGTAGTGCTCCCACTCACTTTCTTGTAAATACAGTTCTTTCCAAAAGTCTGTATAAAACCATATGCTTTGATCAACTCATCAAAGCGTATATTCCAACTCCGAGATGCTTGCACCAGTCCATTGATGGATTGCTGGAGCTTGCACACTTTGCCAGCATCTTTAGGATTGACAAAAACTTTCTGGTTGCATCATATACAACTCTTCTTTAATAAATCCATTAAGGAATGCAGTTTTGACATCCATTTGCCAGATTTCATAAAATGTGGCAATTGCTAACATGATTCAGACAGACTTAAGCTTCGATATGAGTGAGAAAATCTCATCGTATTCAACACCTTGAACTTGTTGAAAACATTTCGCAACAAGTCGAGCTTAGTAGATAGTAACACTACTATCAGTGTCCGTCTTCCTCTTGAAGATCCATTTATTTAACATGGCTTGCTGATCACTGAGCAAGTCAATCAAAGTCCATACTTTGTTCTCATACATGGATCATAGCTCAGATTTTATGGCCTCAGGCCATTTCGTGGAATCTGGGCTCATCATCGCTTCCTCATAGTTCGTAGGTTCATCATGGTCTAGTAACATGACTTCCAGAACATGATTACCGTACCACTCTGGTGCGGATCTTACTCTGGAAGACCTACGAGGTTTGGCAGCAACTTGATTTGAAGTTTCATGATCATCATCATTAACTTCCTCACTAATTGGTGTTCTAATCACTGAACTGATTTCTGTGATGAACTACTTTCCAATAAGGGAGAAGATACAATTACCTCATCAAGTTCTACTTTCCTCCCACTCACTTCTTTCGAGAGAAACTCCTTCTCTAGAAAGGATCCATTTTTAGCAACGAATATCTTGCCTTCGGATCTGTGATAGAAGGTGTACCCAACAATTTCCTTTGGGTATTCTATGAAGACGCACTTCTCCGATTTGGGTTCGAGCTTATTAGGTTGAAAACCCTTTTCATATAAGCATCGCAACTCCAAACTTTAAGAAACGACAGCTTAGGTTTATTGCTAAACCATAGTTCATACGATGTCATCTCAACAGATTTAGATGGTTCCCTATTTAAAGTGAATGCAGCTGTCTTTAATACATAACCCCAAAACGATAGTGGTAAATCGGTAAGATACATCATAGATCGCGCCATATCCAATAAAGTGCGGTTATGACGTTCGGACACACCATTACGTTGTGGTGTTCCATGTGGCGTGAGCTGTGAAACTATTCCACATAGTTTTATATGAAGGCCGAACTCATAACTAAATATTTGTCTCTGTGATCAAATCGCAAAAACTTTATTTTCTTGTTACGATGATTCTTCACTTCACTCTGAAATTCTTTGAACTTTTCAAATGCTTCAGTCTTGTGGTTCATTAAGTAGATATACTCATATCTACTCAAATCATCTTGTGAAGGTCAGAAAATAACGATACCTGCCACGAGCATCAACACTCATTGGACCGCATACATCGGTATGTATTTTTTCCAATAAGTTAGTAGCTCGTTCCATTGTTCCGGAGAACAGAGTTTTAGTCATCTTGCCCAAAAGGCACGGTTCGCAAGCATCAAATGATTCATAACCAAGTGATTCCGAAAGTCCATCTTTATGGAGTTTCTTCATGCGATTTACACCGATATGACCCAAATGGCAGTGCCACAAATAAGTTGCACTATCATTATCAACTTTGCATCTTTTGGCATCAATATTATGAATATGTGTATCACTACGATCGAGATCCAACAAACTATTTTTATTGGGTGTATGACCATCAAAGGTTTTATTCATTTAAACAGAACAACAATTATTCTCTGATTTTAAATGAATAACCGTATTGCAATAAACATGATCAAATCATATTCATGCTCAACGCAAACGCCAAATAACATTTATTTAGGTTCAACACTAATCCCGAAAGTATAGGGAGTGTGCGATGATGATCATATCAATCTTGGAACCACTTCCAACACACATCGTCACTTCACCCTCAACTAGTTTCTGTTTATTCTGTAACTCCTATTTCGAGTTACTAATCTTAGCAACCGAACAAGTATCAAAATACTCAGGGGCTACTATAAACACTAGTAAGGCACACATCAAACACCTGTATATCAAATATACCTTGTTCACTTTGCCATCCTTCTTATCCACCAAATATTTAGGGCATTTCCGCTTCCAGTGACCATTTCCTTTGCAGTGTAAGCACTCAGTTTCAGGCTTTGGTCCAGCTTTGGTCTTCTTCACGGGAGTGACAACTTGCTTGCCATTCTACTTGAAGTTCCCTTTCTTTCCCTTTGCCCTTTTCTTGAAACTAGTGGTCTTGTCAATCATCAACACTTGATGCTCTTTCTTGATTTCTACCTTCGTCGATTTCAACATCACGAAGAGATCGGGAATTGTTTTCGTCATCCCTTGCATACTATAGTTCATCACAAAGTTCTACTAACTTGGTGATGGTGACTAGAGAATTCTGTCAATCACTATCTTATCTGGAAGATTAACTCCCACTTGATTCAAGCGATTGTAGTACCCAGACAATCTGAGCACATGCTCACTAGTTGAGCGATTCTCCTCCATATTTTAGCCATAGAACTTGTTGGAGACTTCATATCTCTCAACTCGGGTAATTGCTTGAAATATTAACTTCAACTCCTGGAACATCTCATATGGTCCATGATGTTCAAAACGTTTTTGAAGTCCCAATTCTAAGACGTTAAGCATGGTGCACAAAACTATCAAGTAGTCATCATATTGAGCTAGCCAAACGTTCATAACGTCTGCATCTGCTCCTGCAATAGGTCTGTCACCTAGCGGTACATTAAGGACATAATTCTTCTGTGCAGCAATGAGGATAAACCTCAGATCACGGATCCAATCCGCATCATTGCTACTAACATCTTTCAAGACAATTTTCTCCAGGAACATATCAAAATAAACATATGAAAGCAACAACGCAAGCTATTGATCTACAACATAATTTGCAAAATACTACCAGGACTAAGTTCATGATAAATTAAAGTTCAATTAATCATATTACTTAAGAACTCCCACTTAGATAGACATCCCTCTAATCCTCTAAGTGATTACGTGATCCATATCAACTACACCATGTCCGATCATCATGTGAGATGGAGTAGTTTCAACGGTGAACATCAATATGTTGATCATATCTACTATATGATTCACGCTCGACCTTTCGGTCTCCGTGTTCCGAGGCCATATCTGTATATGCTAGGCTCGTCAAGTTTAACCTGAGTATTCCGCGTGTGCAACTGTTTTGCACCCGTTGTATTTGAATGTAGAGCCTATCACACCCGATCATCACGTGGTGTCTCAGCACGAAGAACTTTCGCAACGGTGCATACTCAGGGAGAACACTTCTTGATAATTAGTGAGAGATCATCTTATAATGCTACCGTCAAACAAAACAGAATAAGATGTATAACAGATAAACATCATATGAAATAAAAATATGTGACATGATATGGCTATGATCATCTTGCGCCTTTTGATCTTCCATCTCCAAAGTACTGTCATGATCTCTATCGTTACCGGCACGACACCATGATCTTCATCATCTTGATCTATATCAATGTGTCGTCACATGGTCGTCTCGCCAACTATTGCTCTTGCAACTATTGCTATCGCATAGCGATAAAGTAAAAATATTATTTGGCACTTGCATCTTATGCAACAAAGAGACAACCATAGGGCTTCTGCCAGTTGCCGATAACTTCAACAAAACATGATCATCTCATACAACAACTTATATCTCATCCCATCTTGACCATATCACATCACAACATGCCCTGCAAAAACAAGTTAGACGTCCTCTACTTTGTTGTTGCAAATTTTACATGGCTGCTACGGGCTGAGCAAGAACCGTTCTTACCTACGCATCAAAACCACAATGATAGTTCGTCAAGTTAGTGCTGTTTTAACCTTCGCAAGGACCGGGCGTAGCCACACTCGGTTCAACTAAAGTTGGAGAAACAGACACCCGCTAGTCACCTGTGTGCAAAGCACGGCGGTAAAACCAGTCTCGCGTAAGCGTACGCGTAATGTCGGTCCAGACCGCTTCATCCAACAATATCGCTGAACCAAAGTATGACATGCTGGTAAGCAGTATGACTTGTATCGCCCACAACTCACTTGTGTTCTACTCGTGCATATAACATCAACGCATAAAACCTGGCTCTGATACCACTGTTGGATAACGTAGTAATTTCAAAAATTTCCTACGCACACGCAAGATCATGGTGATGGCATAGCAACGAGAGGGGAGAGTGTTGTCCACGTACCCTCGTAGACCGTAAGCAGAAGCGTTATGACAACGCGGTTGATGTAGTCGTACGTCTTCACGATCCGACCGATCCAAGTACCGAACGTACGTCACCTCCGAGTTCAGCACACGTTCAGCTCGATGACGATCCCCGGGCTCCGATCCAGCAAAGCTTCGGGGATGAGTTCCATCAGCATGACGGCGTGGTGACGATGATGATGCTCTACCGGCGCAGGGCTTCGCCTAAACTCCGCGATGATATGACCAAGGTGGAATATGGTGGAGGGGGCACCACACACGGCTAAGGAACGATCCGTAGATCAACTTGTGTGTCATGGGGTGCCCCCTGCCCCCGTATATAAAGGAGCAAGGGGGAGGGGGCGGCCGGCCAAGGGAGGGCGCGCCAGGGAGGAGTCCTACTCCCACCGGGAGTAGGACTCCCTCCTTTCCTAGTCCAACTAGGAGACCTTCCATGTAGTAGGAGTAGGAGAGAAGGAAAGGGAAGAGAGAAGGGAAGGAAGGAGGGGGTGCGGCCCCTCCCCCTAGTCCAATTCGGACTAGGCCTTGGGGGGGGGGGGGGCAGCCTACCCTAGGCAGCCCATCTCTCTTTCCCGTATGGCCCAATAAGGCCCAATACTTCTCCCGGCGAATTCCCGTAACTCTCCGGTACTCCGAAAAATACTCGAATCACTCGGAACCTTTCCGAAGTCCGAATATAGTCGTCCAATATATCGATCTTTACGTCTCGCCCATTTCGAGACTCCTCGTCATGTCCCCGATCTCATCCGGGACTCCGAACTCCTTCGGTACATCAAAACTCATAAACTCATAATATAACTATCATCGTAACGTTAAGCGTGCGGACCCTACGGGTTCGAGAACTATCTAGACATGACCTAGAACTATTGTCGATCAATAACCAATAGCGGAACCTGGATGCCCATATTGGCTCCTACATATTCTACGAAGATCTTTATCGGTCAAACCGCATAACAACATACGTTGTTCCCTTTGTCATCGGTATGTTACTTGCCCGAGATTCGATCGTCGGTATCGAATACCTAGTTCAATCTCGTTACCGGCAAGTCTCTTTACTCGTTCCATAATACATTATCCCACAACTAACTCATTAGTTGCAATGCTTGCAAGGCTTAAGTGATGTGTATTACCGAGAGGGCCCAGAGATACCTCTCCGACAATCGGAGTGACAAAACCTAATCTCGAAATACGCCAACCCAACATGTACCTTTGGAGACACCTATAGTACTCCTTTATAATCACCCAGTTACGTTGTGACGTTTGGTAGCACCCAAAGTTTTCCTCCGGTAAACGGGAGTTGCATAATCTCATAGTTACAGGAACATGTATAAGTCATGAAGAAAGCAATAGCAACATACTAAACGATCAAGTGCTAAACTAACGGAATGGGTCAAGTCAATCACATCATTCTCCTAATGATGTGATCCCGTTAATCAAATGACAACTCTTTTGTCCATGGCTAGGAAACATAACCATCTTTGATAAACGAGCTAGTCAAGTAGAGGCACACTAGTGACATTATGTTTGTCTATGTATTCACACATGTATTATGTTTCCGGTTAATACAATTCTAGCATGAATAATAAACATTTATCATGATATAAGGAAATAAATAATAACTTTATTATTGCCTCTAGGGCATATTTCCTTCAATAGTATGCTATGCTGTGTACCGCACCTGATGTGTGCCTTGCTACATATCTGGCAAGAGGGTACAAAGGTGATCAAGGAGTGGATCACCAGATGGCGGTCAAAATTATCCTTAGAGGAATAAGGATATGTTTCTCGATTATGGATGTGATAAAGAGTCCGACGTAAAGGGTTACGTCGATGCAAGCTTTAACACCTATCCGAGTGACTCTGAGTATCAAAGCGGATACATATAGTGGAGCAATCATTTGGAATAGCTCCAAGTAGAGCGTGGAAGCAGCATTTACAATATGACCTAGAGATTTGGGAAGTACATACGGATTTGAATGTTGCAGACCCGTTGACTAAAACCTCTCTCACAAGCAAAACATGATCAAACCCCAGAACTCATTGAGTCTTAATCACATGATGATGTGAACTAGTTTAGTGACACTAGTAAACTCTTTGGATGTTGGTCACACGGCAATATAACATGTGAGTGTTAATCACATGGCGATGTGAAATGGATTATTCACTCTAGTGCAAGTGGGAGACTGCTGGAAATATGCCCTAGAGGCAATAATAAATTAGTTATTATTACTATATTTCCTTGTTCATGATAATCATTTATTATCCATGCTATAATTCTATTGATAGGAAACTCAGATACATGTGTGGATACATAGACAACACCATGTCCCTAGTAAGCCTCTAGTTGACTAGCTCGTTGATCAATAGATGGTTAAGTTTCCTGACCATGGACATTGGATGTCGTTGATAACGGGATCACATCATTAGGAGAATGATGTGATGGACAAGACCCAATCCTAAGCCTAGCTCAAAGATCGTAGTTCGTATGCTAAAGCTTTTCTAATGTCAAGTATCATTTCCTTAGACCATGAGATTGTGCAACTCTCGGATACCGTAGGAATGCTTTGGGTGCACCAAACGTCACAACGTAACTGGGTGGCTATAAAGGTGCACTACGGGTGTCTCCGAAAGTGTCTGTTGGGATGGCACGAATCGAGACTGGGATTTGTCACTCCGTGTAAACGGAGAGGTATCTCTGGGCCCACTCGGTAGGACATCATCATAATGTGCACAATGTGACCAAGGGGTTGATCACGGGATGATGTGTTACGGAACG
This sequence comes from Triticum aestivum, assembly GCF_018294505.1. Lineage (NCBI taxonomy): Eukaryota > Viridiplantae > Streptophyta > Magnoliopsida > Poales > Poaceae > Triticum > Triticum aestivum. Next base: position 679,852,931 of record NC_057810.1, read on the forward strand.
AGTAAAGAGACTTGCCGGTAATGAGATTTAACAAGGTATCGGCATACCGACGATCGAATCTCGGGAAAGTACAATACCGGTAGACAAAGGGAATTGTATACGGGATTGATCGAATCCTCGACATCGTGGTTCATCTGATGAGATCATCGTGGAATATGTGGGAGCAAACATGGGTATCCAGATCCCGCTGTTGGTTATTGACCGGAGAACGTCTAGGTCATGTCTGCATGGTTCCCGAACCCGTAGGGTCTACACACTTAAGGTTCGATGACACTAGGGTTATAAAGGAAGTTTGTATGTGGTTACCGAATGTTGTTCGGAGTCCCGGATGAGATCCCGAACGTCACGAGGAGTTCCGGAATGGTCCGGAGGTAAAGATTTATATATGGGAAGTCCTGTTTTGGTCACCGAAAAAGTTTCGGGTTTTATCGGTAACGTACTGGGACCATCGGGAGGGTCCCGGGGGTCCACCAAGTGGGGCCACCATCCTCGGAGGGCAGCATGGGCCAAGTGTGGGAGGGGGCCAGCCCCAGGTGGGCTGGTGCGCGCCCCCACAAGGGCCCAAGGCGCCTAGGGTTTGGGGAGAGGGCGCACCCACCTAACTTGGGGGGCAAGTTTCCCCTCTCCCTCCCCCCCCCCCTTGGCCGCCCCCCTAGATGGGATCTTGGGCTGTCCGCCGCCCCTAGGGTGGAACCCTAGGTGGGGGCGCAGCCCCCCCTCTCCCCCTATATATAGTGGAGGCAAAGGGGCAGCCCAAGACACGAGGGTCTTCTCCTGTTGGCGCAGCCCTACCTCTCTTTCTCCTCATATCTCGCGGTCCTTGGCGAAGCCCTGCAGGATTGCCACGCTCCTCCACCACCACCACGCCGTTGTGCTGCTGCTGGATGGAGTCTTCCTCAACCTCTCCCTCTCTCCTTGCTGGATCAAGGCATGGGAGACGTCACCGGGCTGTACGTGTGTTGAACGCGGAGGTGCCGTCCGTTCGGCACTAGGATCTACGGTGATTTGGATCACGACGAGTACGACTCCTTCAACCCCGTTCTCTTGAACGCTTCCGCTTAGCGATCTACAAGGGTATGTAGATGCACTCTCCTTCCCCTCGTTGCTGGTTTCTCCATAGATAGATCTTGGTGACACGTAGGAAAATTTTGAATTTCTGCTACGTACCCCAACAGTATTCGTCCCCCCAGACTCTCTGCAGATTTTCATGTACCAATTATGGAATCTTCGCATCATCGTTGTTAGAGATTTTTCATCTTTAACGAGATGCTTCCCGTACTTGTATCTGTGTTCGTCCACCTCCATGAAATCAAAATTTACATCGTCAGGCAGGTAATCTGCAAGATTTCTATAACCGGTCACCGTCCCCGGAGCATTAGCGACGATGTCGCCGCTAGACACATTGAGTGGGGGGCACGATTGATTTGCTTGTTCGCCGAGCTGGGCAATTTTTTTCGCAGTTGCTCGTTCTTTTAACCTTTGATCACTGACAGTACTTCCCGACCGCTCCACTTCGAGATATGCCTGTTCAGTAATGCGCTCATAGTTGGTTCTCGGCGAAGACTTTGGTGGTTTCCTCAGGGCATCGATAGTGTGCTTTGCTTTCACCGGATCTACCTTCTCCTCCAGAGGTGGATGTCTCTTTGCATTCAACCCTTTAAAGAAGTCCTCCACTTCGGTCCGCATGATCTTCGCATTTTCCTCCTCGGTCCTCTCATACGGTAACTTCTCTAGAGGCTTGAGAGAAGGACCATATCTGTATTGCCTCCCGCCTCTGCTGGTTGTACTTCTAGACGCCGAAGCAGACGGAGCGGCTGTGGCATCTGTCTTCTTTCGTGCTTGCTTACGAGGCAGGGGAGAAGGACTACGACGCGCCGGAGCAGCCGGGGTGGTGGCGGGTCTCTTCCGCCCTTGCTGGCGAGGTGGAGAAGGAGGAGGCTGCTAGCTGCTCGGGCGCGCTGGTGCAGGCGGAGAAGGAGGCGAAGTGCCGCCACGTGCCAGAGAAGGAGGCCGAGTGCCCTGATTGTCACTCGCCAGAGGAGGAGGAGGTGGAGGAGGTGGAGTGCCCTGACTCGCCGGAGGAGGAGGAGGAGGCATAGGCATGGAGTGCCCAGTTCGGAAGCTTGATGAACTCCTTCCACCATAGGCATGGAGTCTTCAGAGCAGAACCCAGCCGAGTCTCCCCTTCACTGGTAGGGTGGTCAAGCTGGAGGTCCTCAAATCTCTCTGTTATTTCATCCACTGTCACCCTAGCATATCCTTTTGGAATCGGACAACAGTGAAAAGTTGCGCAGGGTTCAGAAGGTCAAACTTGGCCGACAGCCGCCTTGACTTTTAAGTTCTGCCATTGCGTCATAAGGTGGCAATTTTGAGACTCCGTGATAAAATCCACGGGGTAGCTAGCAGGAGCCGTCAAGACATGCTCCGGCTGAAGCAGCTCGGTGGAAGCCACGCTGCTTCTCCGCTGAGATGGCGGGGTAGCTTCCGGGGAAGCTTCGGCAGGTCGTTTGCTGCGATCTACTACTCGTTCCTCTAGCCCTTGTACCCTTGCGTGTAGCGCCTGCAGTTGGCTATGCTCCAGTTTCTTCCTCCTGTCATGGCATTTGTAATCGCCTGTGTCCGAAAAACCAACCTTCCATGGAATGGAGCCTGGCGTGCCTCGTGTCCGTCCAGGGTGCTCAGGATTCCCGAGGGCCATTATGAGCTCGCCGTTCTCCCTGTCTGGAACGAACGTCCCTTGCAATGCCTTTAGGTCAAATTCCTCCTGTTTATGCTCATCCCACGTACGTACACCATTTCCATTCCACAGCTGTAAAAGTTCTTCAACTAATGGCCTTAGGTACACATCAATGTCATTTTTTTTACTATGTACTGCAAGGCAACAGCCTCACAGTCTTTTATTAATACACAGAGCCAAGGAGTACAAAGTTACAAAGTAAAGAAAGAGGAGGAGAGGGTAATACTTACAAAAGAAGTGGTTAGGGTAAGGAAGCTATCCAAGAGATTAGACTATCCCTATATTTACATTTGATTCTATGAGCTAAAAGAGAGATGTCATGCACAAAATTCCTCCTCCATGCCCTGAAAGAAGGTGATTCATTTCTGAAGATCTTCCCATTCCTTTGTGTCCAAATATTCCAAGTGGCAGTGAATAGTACCTCAGAGAAAAAGGATGCCCGAAATCCCTCCTAGCATCAGAAGCCATGTCATAAGTGGTCTAGTTTGGTTATGGATTCCATGATATACCCAGGTAGTTCCAGATACGCTGGCTAAAATTGCAAGCGAAGAAGAGGTGTGTTCTGTCCTCATGTGATGCCAAGTGGCATAGAACACAAGTGTCTTCCTGTATAATCCAATGTCGTCGCTGCATCATGTCTCTAGTGTTTAGGCGATCCATCAAAAGCAGCCACCCAAAAACCTTAAGCTTCAGAGTACAAGAACATTTCCAAATCCACCTAAATATGGGATCAACCACTGTGTCCGAAAAGCATGACAAGTAATAAATCCTGGACTTGTAGTCACCAGTCTTGGAAGGCCATTTCCAGACGTCCTTTTCCCCATCTTGAAGGTTAACCATATTAAGGAACACCTGAAGTTGATTAAACTCCACAAAGGCCTCAGCAGACAGTGGCAGATGGAGGTTGTCAGTTCGGTCTGGTAGCTCCAGAATATCGTTGACTGTTAGAGTGTCATCGATCACAAAGGAGTGGAGTCTCGGAAACTGTAGCCGCATGTTAACCGTATTGTTGCCAAATTGCCAACGGTCAAGCCAGAAAATCACCGTATCCCCCGATCGAACTTGTGGAACTGCCAACTTACAAAACTTATCATACAGCTTGAATACATCTCTCCACCAGAAAGAACCGCAGCTTTGCGTGACTTGGGGGGGTGCAAAGGCGTAATAAGTGTCCCATATAAGAGATACCCATGGTACGTCCATCTTATTGAAGAACTTGAAAAGATGCTTGATGAGCAAGGCATCGTTTTGAATGCTCAAGTCCATAACTCCAGACCACCAAAAGATTTAGGACGACATACCAAATCCCAAGCCTCCAAAGATTGCCGAGGCGTATCCGAGTTCCCTCTCCACAAACATTGTCGCATAATCCGCTCGATCTGCTTCAGGATACCCAGCGGTAATGAAAGGGTGCACAAGAGATATATTGGCATAGAACTAAGGATGGACTGTAAAAGTTGGAGCCGGCTTCCTTGATTCAAGAGACAAGAAGACGCAGATGATCGTCTCTCAATACGATCCACCAGAGGCAACAGATCATAAATTGTTGGCCGGGAAGTACCCATTGGTAGGCCGAGGTAAGTGAAAGGCATGGAACCAACATCACATCCAAGCAAGGCAGCAACACGTGTGCCCTCATCATCGGTCATATTGATTGGTATCAAAGAGGATTTACTGAAATTCACCCTGAGACCGGTTGATTTGGCAAAGACTTCAAGCATTTCTTTGAATGCAATGAGCTGGCTATCAACAGCAGGAAGGACGATGAGTGTATCATCAGCATACTGTACGATCGGATAGTCCATCGAGGTAGTTGGGATTGGCAAGGTGAGAATATTCCTGGAGCACATCTCATTTACAACCGATTGAAGTAAATCCACCGCGATCACAAAGAGCAATGGAGATAGCGGATCACCTTGACGAACACCTGAACGACAGACAAAATGATTACCAGGCACTCCATTCAAAAGGACCGAAGAGGAGCCTGTGGACAAAATGCTGTCAATCCAACTTCTCCATCGTTTATCAAAACCCTTACATTTCAAAATCCTAAGAATCAACTCATGCTCAATGGTGTCAAACGCCTTTGTGAAGTCAAGCTTAAGAACAATGATAGGCCTCTTAGAAGCTTTGCATTGGTGGATGTATTCAAAACACCACGCCAAACAGTCTTGTATGGATTGACACCGAAGAAAACCATATTGGTTGCGGTGGATACATTTCAGGATCACACCCTGCAGACGATTTGCCAAGAGCTTGGTTAAGAACTTTAAACAAGTATTGGTCAACGATATGGGCCTAAAATCACCAACATATTCAGGGCTTAGCTTCTTCGGAATGAGGGTGATAAGAGACGTGTTAAGACACTCCAAATTACATTTTCCTTCATAGAATTCTTGCATAAGTTTCATAAAGTTGTCCTTCAAAATAGGCCAACATCTCTTTAAGAAAAGCCCAGTAAACCCGTCTGGTCCCGGAGCACGATCGGTAGGCATATTCTTAATTACCGCATCCACCTCAGCATCAGTGAATGGTAAAGACAACTTCTCTAGACCATCAATTCGGGTAATTAATGTGTCTAGATCAAAACCCATTTGAATGCCTTTTGATTGGCCCATCCGCTGATTAAAATCAGCCCAGAACATTCCTGCCAACTGTTGATGGTCCGTGACCACATCCCCCTCCACAGACTTGATGGAGGAGATAGTATTCCTACGGAATCTCTCCGTAGCCATGGCATGAATTTTTTTTTGAATTCTCTTCTCCAACTTTGATGTTTCTTATCGTGCAACGCTGCTTCCAATAGATAAATTGCCAATGTAAGATATCCTCAAGATGCAATTTAACAATTCTACGAAAATTGAACTCCGGCCAACTCAAAGGCCTAATTTCCTCAAGATTATCCAGGAAAATAATCACTTTATTACAATCAACAATTAAAGCTTTGACTGTAGACAGATTTAAATGCCATTTCTTGAGCGCGTAACGGAGGGACTTAAACTTAGCCGAAATGGTTAATGCAATCGATGATCTGACCACCTGCCTATTCCAAACCTCAGCAACACAGTCCGAAAACCCGGGCAAATCCACCCAATAATTCTCAAAGCTGAAAACCTTTCCCTTGGGGATACAAGTGGCAATCGAGACTACGCACGGAACATGGTCAGAGGCAGTGCGTGTGTTGACACCAGATTTTGGCACGGTCAAGAACTTAATTAATATGTCCTCAAATGAAGAAGTGATCTACATAAAAAAGTTCCGTGTTGTCGATATAAACATCTTTGAAGTTTGGGTCATCGCCATCCGATCTCATCTCGAAGGCCGAAGTAGTGTATGAAATACGGAGATTTTGTATTCAAAACACTATTCGGCTCATTACGCCCTCAAGACAGCCTCGTATGGAAAAATGATCTACATGGATTGTATTCGTCTCGTCGAAGCGATCGATTTCGATATAAAAATCGTTCAAATCCGAGTTCGTATGCAAAAGTTAGAGCCATCGGAATGTAGCCCTGCCAGGAGGCAAAGTGTGGCGCGCTCCGCCAGGCGCCATGTCTGATGGGTAGCGCGAGTGACGGACGTTTTGCGTCACAGTCCGTTTTGTGCGAGCTATTTGACCCTCAAGATGACCTCTGATAAAAAATCGTTCAACATGAAAGTTTTTCGTCTCGTCGAAACGGTCAAGATTGCTTTTGGACTCGTTTCCATCCGAGGTCGTTTACTGCCTCAAACATGACCCGCAAGGTGCAGCCAGGTTGTAAACCGAACCGTTTTGGAAAGTTCGGATAAAACCAGTCCGAATTTGACTAGGGTTTTGGACGTGAATTGATGCAATTTTATTGTAAGGAAAGCCTAGATGAATCCTTTTCTTGTACGGGAAGTCCAGCCGCCTCTTATATATGTTGGGGGTGACGGCCGATTGAACAACACACAATCGCAAACACATCTACAGCTTTTTCATCTACGTCTTGTCCCTCCCTCGTTCTTGCTCCCTCGTCCTTCGTTGTTCTTCGTGTTGGAGAGCTGCGGACCGCGAGGCTCTAGGGGCGGCTTGACCGACCTAGGGCAGCCCATAGCCGCTGCACTCCCCGACGGGGTCCCTCCCGGGAGTGTAGGGTTTCGGGTCCTCAAAAGCTCTCGCCGGTCGACTTGCGAATCGCGCTTCCGGTGAGACTCCTTCGACGTGAGCTGCGGTGCATCACCCCCGGCGTCGAGGGTACACGTGACGTGTTCGTGTGCGAACACACTTTTTGGCGACTCCGCTGGGGAATCAAGATCAATCCTTATCATCCACCATGTCTGATCTTCCCAAGCCATCTGAGGTAGACGCCGATAACATCATCAAGCCCAGCCTTGATGAGATATCGGCCGATCATCGCCAAGTCTATGATGAGTACAAGAAGGCGCGCGAGGAGAAGGACTTGCAGGAGTTCCTTGCAAAGTTCAAGAAGGATCGCCAAGGCAACATCACTCCGATTGAAGAAATCAAGTTCCCTCCTCTTCAAGCCGAGCAGGTTAAACCCTCTGTAAGTACTGCCTTTTCTCCTGAGCAGTGGGCTGAGATTGAAAGTCGTATTGCTGATGGTAACAATCTAGTCTATCAAACTTTCATAGAAAATACTAATGCTCAGAAGAATACATCTCAATCATCTAGTGGTAATGATGGTGTAGCTGCTAGTGTGCAAAACCCTAATCTGGCTTTACCTATTGCATCGGCGCCTCCCGTGCCGATGGCTTATTATCCTACCCAAACAAATCAGATTGTGACTGCACCCATCAACCCTATTATAAGCATGCCAGGTTCGGTGGCAACACCGAACCAAACCCTACCTACAGCTACAACCACTCGACCACTACTAAATTATGGGTCGACATACATGCCACAATTCCTACCTACAGCTAGTAACCCTACTCCTCCTATGCCACTGCCACAAGCTTCATCGTCCACGATGGATGATGGTCTAGCTAATCTTAGAGAGGAGATGGCTAAGATGCTTCGAGAGAATTTTGGAGTTGAGTTACCTCGGAATCGGTTTACCAAAAGCCGTACCCCGAGTACTTTGATGCCATCTAGTGCCCTCCAGGATATAAAATTCCAGATTTGTTAAATTTAATGGAGAAGGCACAAAAACCACATGGGAGCATGTTACTCAATATTTAGCACAATTGGGTGAGGCAGGCTCATTGAATGAATTGAAAGTGCGTTTATTTCCTTTATCATTAACTGGTACCGCATTTTCATGGTTTTCTTCTTTACCACATGGTTCCATTCGGGTTTGGTCGCAGCTAGAGCAGAAGTTTCATGATCACTTTTATAGCGGCGACAACGAACTCAAGTTGTCACATCTAACATCGGTTAAACAGAAGCATGATGAATCGGTCTCCGATTACGTCAAGAGATTCAGAGAAACAAAAAACCGGTGTTTTAGTTTGGTGGTAACCGAGAGAGACTTAGCAGACCTAGTGCTGAGTGGTTTGAGGACTCCCATTAGAGAAAAGCTAGAAGGGTATGAGTTCTTAAATATCAGCCAAGTCTTACAAAGGGCTTAGGCTCAGGAAAGCCGAAGCAAAGACCTCAGAGAAGTGCATAGATACAAAACCGATCGTCCAAAGATGAATATGGTGGAATATGATAGTGATCACTCGGACGATGAGGGTGATGTTTTTGCTACTGAATTTGTTTGGCCGTCTAAGGCCAAACCCTTTACTTGCAATGATCTGAAACCGATTCATAAGAATCGTGATGAAGAGATGAAGTTTACTTTTAACATTGCTAAGTGTGATAGAATATTTGATGCTTTGCTGCAGGCTAAGATTATTAGAATATCTCATACTTTACCGCCGTTTGAAGAGCTGAAACGGTGCGCTTATTGCAAGTATCATAATTCTTTTTCTCATGCTACTAATGATTGCAATGTTTTTCGACGGCAGATACAATCGGCCATTAATGACGGACGATTGAACTTTTCTGAGATGCAAGTTGATAAACAGCCATTTCCAATGAATACCATGGAGTTGGAGGGGAAGAAACTACTCATTCGGCCGGAGGTTGCCGAATCTGCTAATAAAGCTAATGTCATTGTTGGTGAGCCCAGGAAAGACAAGGAGGGCGACAAGGTCTTGGGGAGACAGGTTGTGCTTGACAAGCAACCCGGTGGCAAGGAGATAATCAAAATCACCATCAAGAATCCTACACTCGGGGGGCAACCACAAGTGCAAGAGAACACTCATGTCAAATTTGTTAAGCCCAAGGGTCCAGAGGTTGGCAAGTGGAAGACGAATGAAGTTAAAGTGCAGCGCAAGAGAATCAAGCCAACTTTTGATATGCTGTTGTCCAAGTATGCCAATCAAGCGGCCGGTTCTAGCTCTAACCGGTCATCAAATTTGAAGCGCTCGAGATCACCTCCGAGGGAAGAATCTCATCATCGCGCAAGGCCATATGGGTCATGGGCACCAGGACCATGGATGGTGCCGCCCCCCTATGCGCCATACTACATGGGAGGCTTCAATGGGGGATGGGGGCAGCCCCCAATGGCCCCTTATGCTTTTCATCCGGGTTGGGCAGAACTAAGGAGGCCCATTCATGAGAGACTTTCTTATCCCACACGAGGCCGTTTGAACAATGGTGTCAATCGGAAAATGCAAGATAATCAAAAAAGGGTCAACTGGCAAGTGTGGCGTGCCAAATCACCAAGTGCTGAAATTTCAGAGCCTAGCAAGCAAAAGGAGAAGAATGCTAGTGGTGAAACTATTATGATAGGCACTAAAGAATTGATAATCAAAGAGCCGATTATTGTTGATAATCCGGCTGATTCTAATAAAGATGTGGCTGCGGTCCAGCAAGGCCCCATGGCTAATGATCAGGAAGCTAGCATAAGCAAGGCCAAGTCGAGGGATCCAAAATATACTCAGCCTAAGTGGTGTCCTTCCGGTTTGACCAAGGCGCAAAAAAGGAGATTGCAGCGCATGAGGAGTCATGAGAAGGAGGAACAAGAAGCAGAAAAGCTAAGGGATAAATTATTCAATGAAAGCCGTCCCATGGTACCCCCAAAACAAGTGTGGAGGCCAAAGCAAAAGGAAAACATTGCAGCTTCTGCATTGATCATAGCAACACCTACACCACCAATGGAGGACGATGCGGCTACTATTACATCGTCCACTTTGCCTACTACTTCCTCTTCCCTTGAAGATATTTCGGAGTCAGTGGACATGCTTGCGGAAGGAGATGAAATGCTTGATTATGAGTCTACACCAGTTCATGAAGGTAGGGATATTAATATGGTGTATTACTTACCCGCTGAATTTCGTGCTATAGATGAAGAAGGGGAAGTAGCTCAGCTAGATTTTTGTCCTAAAAATGCTATATTCGAGAAGCCAAAAGAACCGGTGACGCACTTGAAGCCATTGTTCCTTAAAGGTCATATTAATGGATCGCTGATTCTAGAATGCGTGTCGATGGTGGTGCTGTGGTGAATCTTATGCCATATTCGGTCTTCAAAAAATTGGGGCTGCGTGATGAAGAGTTAATAAAGACCAACATGGTGCTTAATGGATTTGAAGGCAAAGCAAAAACTGAAGCCAAAGTTGTGATGTATGTGGAGCTTACGGTGGGAAGCAAAACTTTGGCTACCGCATTCTTTGTCACCGAGGTGCAAGGTAACTACAATGTGATATTAGGCCGCGATTGGGTTCATGCGAACCAATGCATGCCATCTACTATGCACCAGTTTTTGATTCAATGGGTTGATGATGAAGTGGAAGTCATTCATGCGGATAATTCGGCTTGTGTTGCTTTGGCCGATGCATCGGTGGATTGGCAACATCCCAATGCTACTTGCTTGACGGGGCGTGACTTATCAGAATATGATTTTCTTAGCGCCACAAAAAGTGGTTTCGTGCCCGTTTCTTTAAAGCCGGTTGGTGATAATCGGCTCCAAGGTATGATGTATTTAAATGGATCCTAACTCAGAGTGGTTACAAAAGCGTCTTGTAGAATATCGGTCCAATGAGAACGATATGTATGAGTCCATAGAGGAGTTAGATGACATGGATAAGTTAGGACAAGGTTTTACATCGGCCAATCCATTAGAAGAGATAGATATAAGAGATGGTTCAATTCCTAGGCCGACATTTGTAAACGAAAATTTAAGAGCCAATCATAAGGCTAAGTTGATCGAGCTATTGAAAGAATATGTTTGTTGCTTTGCATGGGAATATCATGAGATGCTGGGTTTAAGCCGAGAGCTAGTCGAGCATCGGTTACCTATAAAGGCCGGTTTTAGACCATGCAAGCAATCGGCCAGAAAGTTTAATCCAAAAACGTATGACCGGATCAAGGAAGAGATCGGTCGTTTGCTTAAAGCTAATTTTATTAGACCTTGCAGGTATGCCGAGTGGATTTCTAACATTGTACCAGTAGAGAAGAAAGGCTCTGGCAAGTTGAGGGTGTACATTGATTTCAGAGATTTGAATAGAGCTACACCTAAAGATGAGTATCCCATGCCAATAGCCGATATGCTTATTAATGATGCTTCTGGACATAGGGTCATTAGCTTTCTTGATGGTAATGCGGGGTATAACCAGATTTTTATGGCCGAAGAGGACATGTCCAAAACGGCTTTTCGATGTCCTGGTTTTCTTGGTTTATTTGAGTGGACAGTGATGACCTTTGGATTAAAAAATGCCAGTGCCACGTATCAAAGGGCTATGAATTTAATTTTTCATGATTTACTTGGTGTTATACTTGAGGTTTATATTGATGATATTGTTGTCAAATCGGATGCTTTTGAATCTCACTTAGCCGATTTGCGTTTGGCTTTTGAAAGAATGAAGAAATATGGGCTGAAAATGAATCCTTTGAAGTGTGTCTTTGGTGTATCGGCTGGGAAGTTTCTGGGTTTCATTATTCATGAAGATGGCGTGGAAATTGATCCCAAAAAGATAGAAGCTATACAGAAAGTAGGGGCTCCAACATGCAAGAGAGATATGCAAAAATTCCTTGGCAAGGTCAATTATTTGAGGAGGTTCATAGCCAATCTATCAGGGAAGGTTGATGCATTTACTCCTATCCTTCGGTTAAAGAATGATGTTGATTTTACATGGGGGGCAAAGCAGCAAGAGGCATTTGATATGATTAAGAAATATTTGTGCACTCCTCCGGTTATGAAAGCGCCCAGGCACAGGGAGCCATTTAGACTTTACATTGCAGCGGAGGAAGGTGTTATTGGTGCTATTTTGACTCAAGAGACCGAAGGAAAGGAGCATGCTATTACTTATTTGAGCCGACGGTTATTGGACGCCGAGACAAGGTATACATTCATTGAGAAACTATGCTTATGCTTATATTATGCTTGCACAAAATTGAGACATTATCTAGTGCCTAGTGAAGGAAATATGCCCTAGAGGCAATAATAAAGTTATTATTTATTTCCTTATAATCATGATAAATGTTTATTATTCATGCTAGAATTTTATTAACCGGAAACATAATACATGTGTGAATACATAGACAAACAAAGTGTCACTAGTATGCCTCTACTTGACTAGCTCGTTAATCAAAGATGGTTATGTTTCCTGACCATGAACAATGAGTTGTTATTTGAGTAACGAGATCACATCATTAGTTGAATGATCTGATTGACATGACCCATTCCATTAGCTTAGCACCTGATCGTTTAGTATGTTGCTATTGCTTTCTTCATGACTTATACATGTTCCTATGACTATGAGATTATGCAACTCCCGTTTGCCGGAGGAACACTTTGGGTGCTACCAAACGTCACAACGTAACTGGGTGATTATAAAGGAGCATTACAGGTGTCTCCAAAAGTAGATGTTGGGTTGGCGTATTTCGAGATTAGGATTTGTCACTCCGATTGTCGGAGAGGTATCTCTGGGCCCTCTCGGTAATGCACATCACATAAGCCTTGCAAGCACTGCAACTAATATGTTAGTTGTGAGATGATGTATTACGGAACGAGTAAAGAGACTTGCCAGTAACGAGATTGAACTAGGTATTGGATACCGACGATCGAATCTCGGGCAAGTAACATACCGATGACAAAGGGAACAGCGTATGTTGTTATGCGGTCTGACCGATAAAGATCTTCGTAGAATATGTAGGAGCCAATATGGGCATCCAGGTCCCGCTATTGGTTATTGACCGGAGACGTGTCTCGGTCATGTCTACATTGTTCTCGAACCCGTAGGGTCCGCACGCTTAAGGTTACGATGACAGTTATATTATGAGTTTACATGTTTTGATGAACCGAAGGAGTTCGGAGTCCCGGATGAGATCGGGGACATGACGAGGAGTCTCGAAATGGTCGAGACGTAAAGATTCATATATTGGATGATATGGTTAGGCCAAGGGGTCAAGCCCATGAGGCTTTAGATCGGTGCAAAAAGGAGTTTTGCGGAGGCCAGGGGGCCAAACGCCGGAGACCCTGGCGTCTGGCCCTGGGCCAGACGCCGAGGCCCATGGCGTCTGGGCCAGACGCCAAGGATTGTGGCGTTTGGTCCTGGAGTCCGAGTGGGACTCTTGCCTTTCGGGCAAAACCGACTTTGAGGAGGCTTTTGCTCCAAGTTTCGACCCCGGGGCTCAACATATAAATAGAGGGGCAGGGCTAGCACCAAAGACACAACAAGTTGATCCACGTGATCTATTCCTTAGCCGTGTGCGGTGCCCCCTGCCACCATATACCTCGATAATACTGTAGCGGAGTTTAGGCGAAGCCCTGCTGCTGTAGTTCATCAAGATCGTCACCACGCCGTCGTGCTGACGGAACTCTTCCCCGACACTTTGCTGGATCGGAGTCCGGGGATCGTCATCGAGCTGAACGTGTGCTCGAACTCGGAGGTGCCGTAGTTTCGGTGCTTGATCGGTTGGATCGTGAAGACGTACGACTACTTCCTCTACGTCGTGTCATCGCTTCCGCAGTCGGTCTGCGTTGGGTACGTAGACAACACTCTCCCCTCGTTGCTATGCATCACATGATCTTGCGTGTGCGTAGGAAATTTTTTGAAATTACTACGAAACCCAACAGTGGCATCCGAGCCTAGGTTATTTATGTTGATGTTATATGCACGAGTAGAACACAAGTGAGTTGTGGACGATACAAGTCATACTGCCTACCAGCATGTCATACTTTGGTTCGGCGGTATTGTTGGACGAGACGACCCGGACCAACCTTACGCGTACGCTTACGCGAGACCGGTTCCCTCGACGTGCTTTGCACATAGATGGCTTGCGGGCGACTGTCTCTCCAACTTTAGTTGAACCGAGTATGGCTACGCCCGGTCCTTGAGAAGGTTAAAACGGAGTCTATTTGACAAACTATCGTTGTGGTTTTGATGCGTAGGTGAGATTGGTTCTTACTTAAGCCCGTAGCAGCCACGTAAAACATGCAACAACAAAGTAGAGGACGTCTAACTTGTTTTTGCAGGGCATGTTGTGATGTGATATGGTCAAGGCATGATGCTGAATTTTATTGTATGAGATGATCATGTTTTGTAACCGAGTTATCGGCAACTGGCAGGAGCCATATGGTTGTCGCTTTATTGTATGCAATGCAATCGCGATGTAATGCTTTACTTTATTACTAAACGGTAGTGATAGTCGTGGAAGCATAAGATTGGCGAGACGACAACGATGCTACGATGGAGATCAAGGTGTCGCGCCGGTGACGATGGTGATCATGACGGTGCTTCGGAGATGGAGATCACAAGCACAAGATGATGATGACCATATCATATCACTTATATTGATTGCATGTGATGTTTATCTTTTTATGCATCTTATCTTGCTTTGATTGACGGTAGCATTATAAGATGATCTCTCACTAAATTATCAAGAAGTGTTCTCCCTGAGTATGCACCGTTGCCAAAGTTCGTCGTGCCCAGACACCACGTGATGATCGGGTGTGATAAGCTCTACGTCCATCTACAACGGGTGCAAGCCAGTTTTGCACACGCAGAATACTCAGGTTAAACTTGACGAGCCTAGCATATGCAGATATGGCCTCGGAACACGGAGACCGAAAGGTCGAGCGTGAATCATATAGTAGATATGATCAACATAACGATGTTCACCATTGAAAACTACTCCATCTCACGTGATGATCGGTCATGGTTTAGTTGATTTGGATCACGTAATCACTTAGAGGATTAGAGGGATGTCTATCTAAGTGGGAGTTCTTAAATAATATGATTAATTGAACTTAAATTTATCATGAACTTAGTACCTGATAGTATCTTGCTTGTTTATGTTGATTGTAGATAGATGGCTCGTGCTGTTGTTCCGTTGAATTTTAATGCGTTCCTTGAGAAAGCAAAGTTGAAAGATGATGGTAGCAATTACACGGACTGGGTCCGTAACTTGAGGATTATCCTCATTGCTGCACAGAAAAATTACGTCCTGGAAGCACCGCTGGGTGCCAGGCCTGCTGCTGGAGCAACACCAGATGTTATGAACGTCTGGCAGAGCAAAGCTGATGACTACTCGATAGTTCAGTGTGCCATGCTTTACGGCTTAGAATCGGGACTTCAACGACGTTTTGAACGTCATGGAGCATATGAGATGTTCCAGGAGTTGAAGTTAATATTTCAAGCAAATGCCCGAATTGAGAGATATGAAGTCTCCAATAAGTTCTATAGCTGCAAGATGGAGGAGAACAGTTCTGTCAGTGAGCATATACTCAAAATGTCTGGGTATAATAATCACTTGATTCAATTGGGAGTTAATCTTCCGGATGATTGCGTTATTGACAGAATTCTCCAATCACTGCCACCAAGCTACAAGAGCTTCGTGATGAACTATAATATGCAAGGGATGAACAAGACTATTCCCGAGCTCTTCGCAATGCTGAAAGCTGCGGAGGTAGAAATCAAGAAGGAGCATCAAGTGTTGATGGTTAACAAGACCACTAGTTTCAAGAAAAAGGGCAAAGGGAAGAAAAAGGGGAACTTCAAGAAGAACGGCAAGCAAGTTGCTGCTCAAGAGAAGAAACCCAAGTCTGGACCTAAGCCTGAAACTGAGTGCTTCTACTGCAAGCAGACTGGTCACTGGAAGCGGAACTGCCCCAAGTATTTGGCGGATAAGAAGGATGGCAAGGTGAACAAAGGTATATGTGATATACATGTTATTGATGTGTACCTTACTAGAGCTCGCAGTAGCACCTGGGTATTTGATACTGGTTCTGTTGCTAATATTTGCAACTCGAAACAGGGACTACGGAATAAGCGGGCACTGGCAAAGGACGAGGTGACGATGCGCGTGGGAAATGGTTCCAAAGTTGATGTGATCGCGGTCGGCACGCTACCTCTACATCTACCTTCGGGATTAATATTAGACCTAAATAATTGTTATTTGGTGCCAGCGTTGAGCATGAACATTATATCTGGATCTTGTTTAATGCGAGGCGGTTATTCATTTAAATCAGAGAATAATGGTTGTTCTATTTATATGAGTAATATCTTTTATGGTCATGCACCCTTGAAGAGTGGTCTATTCTTATTGAATCTCGATAGTAGTAATACACATATTCATAATGTTGAAGCCAAAAGATGCAGAGTTGATAATGAAAGTGCAACTTATTTGTGGCACTGTCGTTTAGGTCATATCGGTATAAAGCGCATGAAGAAACTCCATACTGATGGACTTTTGGAACCACTTGATTATGAATCACTTGGTACTTGCGAACCGTGCCTCATGGGCAAGATGACTAAAACACCGTTCTCCGGTACTATGGAGAGAGCAACAGATTTGTTGGAAATCATACATACCGATGTATGTGGCCCGATGAATATTGAGGCTCGTGGCGGATATCGTTATTTTCTCACCTTCACAGATGATTTAAGCAGATATGGGTATATCTACTTAATGAAACATAAGTCTGAAACATTTGAAAAGTTCAAAGAATTTCAGAGTGAAGTTGAAAATCATCGTAACAAGAAAATAAAGTTTCTACGATCTGATCGTGGAGGAGAATATTTGAGTTACGAGTTTGGTGTACATTTGAAAAACTGTGGAATAGTTTCGCAACTCACGCCACCCGGAACACCACAGCGTAATGGTGTGTCCGAACGTCGTAATCGTACTTTACTAGATATGGTGCGATCTATGATGTCTCTTACTGATTTACCGCTATCATTTTGGGGATATGCTTTAGAGACGGCCGCATTCACGTTAAATAGGGCACCATCAAAATCCGTTGAGACGACGCCTTATGAACTGTGGTTTGGCAAGAAACCAAAGTTGTCGTTTCTTAAAGTTTGGGGCTGCGAT